>NC_060207.1:213647500-213971250 GCF_021130785.1 Homalodisca vitripennis | reverse complement strand
TAAAATCTATTACTCGTATTAAAGATGATAAATTACGACTTGGTTATCCAATATGCAAGAAACATAATGCCAAAGGTATGGAAAAATATTTATTAATTAAATACAAGCAAAACCAAATATAATTTCCGGCACGTATGAAATAAAGATGGATTTCACGTGTGGTCATCATCTCTAAATGTCAAGTTAAAGATGCATTATTATTTAAGAGGTTTGAAAATTGTAAGGTTTTAGAATTTCAAGAACAGTGATTTGATATTAAATCTCAATGACGCCTTGATAATATAATGGTCAAACTTTACTTGTATCTTTACATAAAAATGTTATATTCAGATACCATTCCTTGTAAAAAATGTAATCTTAATTTAGTCAAGATTAATTCGGAATTATGTTTATATGTGAATGGCGGTAGTCTTGAAATCTTAAGAGGAGTTAAAAAAAATTAAAGAATAAAAGTTGTTTATTGTGACGTAGTATATTTAAAATCTATTGTTTTGTGTGTATTATGGACATATTACAAATTATCTCAAATGCGAATGGCCGCTATTACAATATGGATTCTGGGGATTTTTATTGGAGAAAGTGTGCCTAAAATTCCCGGAAATTCCATCATGAGGGTTATTGCAATAGGCAAATTTCGATGAAATCTAAATCGAACAATAAAACAAAAGTTACTTTATTCACTTAAACTTTCTTGTAAGCGAACCATGTGAATAATTTAAAAGTAAATATTTAAAACATGAATAATTTTTATTGGTTATTATAGGACAACTACGCATTTGGGTTTACCTTACGAAATACCTGGAATGTATGAAGGACTAGATTTTTACACATAAAAATCTTCATAACTATTATTAGGGCTAAGAAAAATAATTTTCCTTTAGAGATTGCCCAATGTATTTTTAAATGAGATAATTTTATTTATTATTGCTTGAATAGGAAATTATATAATTATTCGACGTACATGTGAAGAAAAACTGGTCTTTCCTTTTTACCTCGACCAGTCATTGCTTAAGAGGACATTCGATCTTGAAGTCAGAACAACAAATGTAAAGATGGTAAAATGGCAATAAACAATAATTAAAATCACAATTCAACCTCCAAAAACAATTTTAAGAAGAAGGTTCAAATAAAATGTCAAGTCAATAAGCCAATTCATTCTCGAGATATCATGTGGAATGACAGAAGATAGAAGAGGAATTTAACCAAGCCCCTGAATCATGGACTTTACAAACGCTCAGCCGATAATAAGTAAATATAAAGAAACCTCTTATCATTCCATCAGATTTATGATGTCTATTAGACTTCCAGGGATTTATGAAATGAATGTGTGGAGTGTATAATAATTGCTCATTCTTTCTTACTCTTACTATGAGTCAGTTTTGTGTGATGAAGGAGAAGTAATTCTTCAGATATATTTGATGTCACATGCACCACGTAAAATTACATGAAAGTTGAGATTATTTATAGTTTTAGTATTAAAGTTAAAAATTAAATTAAAAGTTCATAGCATAAAAGTCACTAAAGAGAAACGCAGTCCTTGGTGGCATGCGTGTAGTAAATGCACTAAACCCATGTAAAGTAGAATTTCCTATACAACAAAGTAAGAGTCTTAGGAATGTAACACTGTCCTTTGCAGTTTCGGCTGCTATATTCGCAATTCCGAATTCTTCCGTGACAAGAAAGACATTTAAGGTATATCTTATAGTCGATTTAAGTAGGATTAAAAATACTTTTAAACTTTTATAAATATATCTTCTACAAAATAAATATATGTTAAACATATCATCAAAAAAACTCCATATGTCACCAACAAATTAGTTTGTTTAAGTTAGGTGAAATTATTTTTGGGAATACGTACAAAATAATAAATAAAAAATTGTTATTCACTTTGTGAAAGAAACCTTGGCAACAATATTGCAAGGAATAGTAGATTTTAGGAAGAAACTAACCGATTTTGTTCAGATTAACAAAACAAAGACTTCGTTCCTGAGAATTTTCATTCGTAAATTTGTGAAGTTATGTAAATTGGCTAATAAAGCTTAGGGCTATTATTTTATGTATATTAACTATTTAATCATACTATATTTCTTTAGATAGCATATTTACAGTGTGCATATATCACTAGAAACAATATAGTTATTGGAGCTTTGAATTACAGTACGAAAATTCCTAAGTTGAAGTCCTAATTATTTAAAATTCTGTTGCATAATGCATGCAACATCTTTACCATAATGCATGCATGCATAATGTTGCATGATGCATGATATCAACTTATTTATCTGTGTGTTGACTGAAGTGATAAACGTCCAGCACTTCGTATGAAAATTAAGGAGCTTTAATGAAATATAAGCTAAGCGTTTTTTTTTAGATTAATTAAACCTATATTTAATAAAGCTATGTTACCGATGCAAAAATAACCTTTCAAAGTGTGTAGTTCTTCATATCCAGGCTTATTCTTTAGGTGGATAGATTTAGAGTTTAGGGATCGTGTTCGGTGGAATATTACAGACATTTATAGTAGCCTAATTGTCATCATAAGAAAAATGTATTGTAATATACTAGTTCTTTAATGTTTTTATAATGCTCTTAATTTATAAAAGATATTTGGGTATTTGGATATAGATAACATTAAGGAACAATTATACACTCGTATACATAGGTCTTTGCACATTTTTCTTCATAATTACTTCATAACTTTATAGAACTTTATTTTTATTATTTACAGTCCATACCTACTTAATAATTTAATAAGTGAAAATAGTTTTTCAAGGTAAATTGTATCTAAATGTAAATAGGAATAAGATAATGTATTTTTACTAAATAAACTGCGTATAATTGAGTTTGTAATTCAATGTTAAAATATTGTCAGTTAAATTCATTTAAACTATCTTGGTAGAAACAATACAACTAAATGTCCATCCCTTTATATTGATCCGTGAGTTTAACAAAGTTTCTGTGCAACCATCTGAATACAATGTCTTATCGCTTAGAGCAAGTTCAATATTCCCAAAGTTTGAATACTCTGAGATGAGAAGCAAAATGAACACCGATTTAAATGTGCTTCACATATTAACACAGAAATATGATTATAGTTTGATAAATTTTATTTGTGTTAATCAGTGTTCCTTTAGCGGAAATAGTCTGAGATGAGGAGTAAAATAAAAAGAAACCCGATATAAATGAGCTTCAAATCTTCACAGAAAAAAGTTTATAGTTCCATAACTACGATCAGTATTGAGAAGTGTTTCCAAAGTTGGAAGAGTCTGAGGAGAACATATCCCAACGCAAAACGAACACCATTAGAAACGTACTTCATGACGTGTCTAAGAAATATATTTATACTCATTGATACTTACTACTACATAATACTTATTAAACTATGTTTTTAATATAAATACCACATCGAGTTAACTCAATCATGGCTATACATTGTTCTTAATCTTGTATATAATACATTTATAATATCCATTTTTTAATGTATTAAGCTGTCCTTCGAGATAACAGACTCGTGAAACATAATTCCACTGGATTTTGCACTTTTCATGGATGTTTTAAGTTCTTTTTAGTTTTATTAAAGAGGATGTTTTTATAATAATGTCGTATAATCAGTTGATTCCTTTTTGATTTTAGTACTTATTAAATGCCACGACGGCATTTTTATGTATGGAAATTCAGAGCGATATTAACAGAGAGAATTTAATTTTTTAATTTTGATTTTCTACTGACCGATTGTTCCTAAGGCACGTAAATTTGTAGCTGAATTTAATGATTTCGAAACACTACTTAAATGAATAACGTGTATTATTAACCAATATGCGCATTTTATGCACATTGACGTATTTTTCTTTTAATTGACGCTTCAATTGCACCTATAAATAGATATTGAATATTAATTAATATTAAATGTTTATTTAAATAAAAGAATGTTTGATATCCGTCGGTTTTAATTAAATTTAAATTTTTTAAATTTACTCAAAACTTACGACACATTTGAGCAAAATTAACAACATATTTTCTCAAAATTTTAAGGAATATTTACTAAAACGCCAAATATACAATGAACTTTTTAACTTATAGCTATCTCCTACAACTTCAGACAAAAATACGATTATAAAAAATATTGCAGAGAGTTTAAACCCGCTTTAGAATAATATTATTAACAAAGTTGATAAACAAATATAGTATTAAAAATGTACATTTCATTAATATTTAATTAAGTAATCGGTACTTTTGCATATTTAAATTTACTTCTCATTTAAATATGTAATTAAATTATAGAGCTAGACTAGATACGAGAACTAAATAAGGAGTAAAACATTTTTAGCTGTATATATTGCATGATATGCAATTTTGTAAAATAGAGATATATGTTCTAGAAACAATTAAGCCCAGGTGTTGGTGTGGAAAGCCGACCATGTTTTCTTCGGTTTTTCATTTTCATATTGGAATATTCCTTACAGTAAATGTAACAGAAAATGTATTACAATCGTGCATTATGGTTTTACTTGGTTATAGGGTTAGATATTTTTACACCCCATTATGGTCTACTCTCGAAATAGGTAGATAGGGGAACTTTCTATTTACTATTTGTGTTCAAATTTATACAAAAGATAAAAGAGAGTGCACCTGAAACTCCTCCTTGAGTTACAAAGAAATACACTGTACCGTTTTTATAGCACATATATTTTAAATTTATATGGAGCAAATACTTTATAAATTAAACAACTTTTCGGAAATACTTGCTTTAATTCCGAAATTTAAGTTTCACACCCAAAAGTTTACAAAGTTTACAAACTTTTTGATTCAATTTTCTTCAAATGTCACTCAATCGAACAAATCTAATTAAGAGTCTGATTAAAAGATATTAAAATTAAACTAAAAATGTATACTTCTCCAAAAATGGTTTTAAATTAACAAAACAAAATAAAAAGTTCTCTTCTCGAAATACTCAAAATTAATATAACACAAAACTTGATATTTACTTTATGACCAAAATTTAATTCACATTAAAAATTGAAAAATTGAATTAAATTTTCAGACTCTGAAAGATGGGGAAACTTTAGAAATTTTTAATTACAGTATTATAAAATAAAAGATATTAACTATACGCTGGTACGGGACTTACTACTTTGAAGATTACGGAGGCAGATCGCAAAAATAAAACGCACTAAAAATTTAAATACTTGAATTTGAATTTACACGCGATAAATAATTACTCTAAATCCCAACTATAGGGTTAGAGGAAGAAAACTTCAGCTTCGACCGGTACACCTTCTCGTCGTGGCTTCAAGACTCGACTGACTTACTTCTGTCCCTCTCCAGGCTTGGCCGGGTCGGAACGTAGACCGATCAGCTGATTACCGGTTCAACTAAACAAACAATGTCCACGCACCGCGTCTAGTTAACAGGAGCCTACTTCCTACCGCGATTCAGCATAAAGAATTAGAACTATGGTACAACACTTACAAAGCAATATGTCACTTCCTCAAGGGAATAAACTTTCAAATAGTCTTCTCCTTGTGATCTTGGATCTGAGATTTATATTTGTTTAATATTGATGGCTTAAATTTCTAAAATATATTTCGAAATAAATAATTATTTATGTATTTAAAACTATATTTACACATAGGTGGTCAGTAAAATCAGTAACATACAATATTATTTAAAGCAATATTCACAAACTGTTTAATTACACTCAAACTGGTAATGTATACATTAGTTTAAATGACCTTACAACTAAACTCTTTTCCAAAATAGTTTTACTTTTACATCCCGCCATTGCAAAAAGAATTATGTTATCGTCATGCAACTCCACATAAATATGTGGATAAACATATTTAGATAATTCTTATTACTATAATATTAGACACAATATGGGGTAAATATTTTAATTGGTATATGTACGTTGATACGTATTAGAGTAAATTCTGATGTTATAATAATGAACTATATCGAAAAAAAATAGTTTAAAGTTGGAAATATGTATCTAAAGCATATGAGAATTTATTTACAATGGCAATTAATTTTAAAAGTAAATATTGTGTTTAAATTAGTGTTTTATACCTTTCATGAACAATAAGAGAATAAAACGTTTACAATAACTTTTGATGAATGAAAGGAGAAAAATTATTTTGATGTAAATCTCAATAACGTCAAATTTACAGTAATGTTACTAAAATCGCAAATATATTGCTAATGCAGACAGTTCAGCAAATCCCTCTCTCTTCAGCAGATTTGCAAGAGAGTTGTTTTTATTCCTCTCCCATAATTCTAACTTTGAGAATATTGAACTTTCTCTAAGCGATAAGACCTCGCGTTGAGACAGTTCCGCTGGTAACTTGTGCACCTCGGATGTGAATAAGCACAGTTAAACACTTATATATCTTGCATATTTAATGTATAAACCTGATCTTTGGATTTTAGAGAGTTATTATCTTACTTTATCTAACATTCTTTTTGGTACCTGTGGTTATTCCATGGTTAAATTTAACATAAATTAGAGGTTTTTATAAAATAAAGGAAAAGTAATTGATTTAATTATTAACAAACCATAATAAACAAATTAATAACTATACGCTGTTGCCGTTGTGAGCAAAACAAACATTTTATGATAGTTTCCCTAGAGATTTATGCATACCTTGTACAGATGAAATAATTGCTCTGGGCGCGCAGCTCTTGCACTACTAGCCGTTCTATAAAATTATGGCTTTCTACACTTACCGCTTCTTCCATGCGACTGAAGAAGTTCAATTTGCGCTATAATTAAGAAGAAAGTTTTATAAATAGCCGGTTTATGGATAACGTTGAAATATCATATCCATATCAAAACTAACCAGGTGGGAGAGATGTTTTAGGAATTAGTGATGTACTCTTGCCTGCACCAATCAACTACTCGCTCAGATTAAATATTGCATCTGTAACTAAACGAAATATTCTATATGTCAGCTCGTTAGACTTCCGGTTTAGTTACTTGAAGAGTGCAACTAAAAACACAAGTGTAAGAAAATATATTATTTAATATTAAATATAATTTCGGAAATGTAATAGTTTTCTCTGGAAAGAAAATAAATATATCTGTGCTATTTACAAAGATAAATTTCCTCATCAATTTATTTGCATTCCTAAAATATTGTTTATCAGTAACAGTTTGGTTATTATGTTTTAATAAGCATTTATTTAGTAATTTATAACAACTATTTATGAATATGCATGTAATTAACTGTCCATTACACTAAATACGTGTACTCTTATGGTACAGATGAATATTACAGATTACAGATGAACATTTAAAGGTATTAAAGGACATATTTAGTAAAGTATTCCATTTAAATATCTAATAAGGGGAATTAATCAACCAAACCTATAGAGCAAAGTAATATTGTTAAGCTGTATTTATTCTATTACCCTACGAAGAAGTAAAACGACCGATTTCTAACGAAACACGTGACTATTAGTGACGAGTACAGATAGGTGCTATGTATCCAAATATGAGTATCCATTATGTTACGTTGGGACGTTAAAAACTGCGTTACATATTAGCTTTCGTGACGCTTAGAAGCACTTGTTATCTTGAAGGGGAATCGAAGAGTGTCGATACTGTTAAGTACTCATTAAACGCTGCCCTTAGCAATTAACCTCTTCGGATATTTAACCTCCTCAACATGTCGAATACAATCGAGCTTCAAAGTAAATCAACTATTATTAGTTTTACTAGCATTTAAGCAATTTTTGACATTTTTACAATTTGCCATTTGTGTTCTGGAAAATGCAAAATGTTTTGTAATATAATAAAAGGTAAGATAACACTGAGTAATTTTATGTGTCCGCATTAGACATAAGTTCACTGCATATTTAATGATATTAGCAACTGGACGTAAGAAAGCTGAATTTTGTGATGATACCTTTTCCAATATACAGGGTGTTCTCCCATTACACCAAACTGCTGGAGTAAGGAGTTGATATAAACTTATGTCGTACAGTATTTACCTCTCAATACTGTATGTCTGTATGTACGTTTTAAATTCAGAAAACCTTTAATATTTTCTACATATTGTTGTTGCTGTTTATAATAGTTGAAAAAGAGCTGAAAACAAAGTAAGCTCATTGTCGGACTAGTTTCAAGATAGTGACTGTTTAAACTTTTGACAATTAAACAGTTAAAGAAGGAATGGCAAAAAATATGTACCTGGTACAGAGGACAAGTAACCTATAATTTTATATGTATTTAACCTTTTTTAATTTTTTTCATAACATTTAAGTTTATTTCAATACTAATACTTAATTTGTATATTTTATAATTATTTTTAATATAAGATAGAGGGAATTTCAATCATAAGTGGAATAAACCTGGAATAGACATGATTGGATGCATTCAAAATATTGGCAACTAAAATTTATGGTAATTTTAACCTCGGGCTCGCCTCTAACTTCTTATATAAGATGTCCCATTATAAGAGGTTCCTTAACGATATGTTCTGATATAAAACTTTATTAATCTACTTTACAGATCATGGGACATTCCTGGGTTACAGGGACATTCTGTTCATATGCTAACCGATTCCTAAAATGTAAATGAAGCTGTCAGGAACATAAATGAAAGAAGAGTGATAGAGTACAAATAAATGGAAGAATTATAAAATGGGTGTTAGTACAGTTTTGGTGGTCACTTTTTCGTGTGTTAGGAAGTACCCCTTGTTTCTTACGTGAACCGTTTCTAACATTTGAGGTCAATCAAGAAAGCTGAATTCTTGAAACCTATCAAATTTTATCGCCTTCCTTGGAATCGAACCGATGACTTATCGGTTCATAACCATCACAATAATTCCATTACATTTTTTTTATTATTTAAATCTACGTCGGTGATTAATTGTTGTATTTAAGTTGGGTAGAATAAAATTACAGATACAATGCTATAACTATTACTGAACAACAACATCCTATACAAAAAATAGAGTCGTGAACTTGTGACATAAGTCTGGGTTGAATGCTCAATAACTGTACGTCACATATTGGATTTAAGTGATAAAATAAGTTGCACATATGGCGCTGATATCAAGAACTGTAAACAACCCCCCCCCCTCAACAACACCTGGGCACTTACACCTGTTCTGATCGTACTAAATCCCTCTTTGCCACCTTCAAGATTGAACAGATGGCTTAGTTATAGCACAAATTTAAAAGGTTTTCAAATTAAAAATAGATTTGGAATGATATAATAGTAAGACATAATTAGAGGCTTCCAGTGGAATATTTTTGCTATCGTATTATTTTTAGTTAATTAAAAATAATCACGGTTTGTAAATTATACTCGTACTAGACATAATAGTCTAACGTCTACAATATTTGCAGTCTTTGTGTGAACGAAGTAAAGATTTAGAAATAGTAAAGAAAGTAAGCCAGATATAGAGCAAGCTAAAGAGATTTTAAGGCGCTGGTAACTAATAAAATTATATACTACTTGGTTTCTGTTGGGACTTACAGCTGAACTTAGTTACCATGGGTTGCATTCATTACTTATTCCGTTAATGTTAAGGAGATCCGTCTACTACCATTAGAGTATTTAGTGTAATGAACAGTTAGTTACAAGCATATTCATAAATATTTGGTTATAAATTACTAAATAAATGCTTAATAAAAGGTAATAATGAAATTGTTACTGATAAACAATATTTTAGTAATGCAAAGAAAGTGATGAGGAAATTTATCTTCGTAAATGGCATAGATATTTTACAATGAGCTACACACTATAAACAATATTCTGTTAAATCAACACAAGCAAATTCAAGGAAAGAATAAGACAAACTGTTTATTTTGAAAAATATACTAACTATAATTAAAAACTTTTCCTTAACACATTAAAAAAGATTAAACTATATTAAATATTATATTATTTATAATAAAGAAGTTAAAAGTGGAATTACCATCCTAAAAACCTGTTAATGGTAATACATAAATGGAATAATTGTTTATTAATTGATATCAAGTTACAGAAACATTTAATTTAATTTAGAAATTAAAAATACTGATTGTACCTTCTTTAGGTATTAGTAATAAAAAAATCATACAATGCATGTCATACCTTCCACCGTCCAAAAAAGAGTAGATTTTCACAGAAATATTTTGTCAAAATTTATTGATCTAATTTTTTGTAATCTGAGAAATGTACTAAATTTATTTACTAGCAATAAATATTGAATAATATGAAATTTTAATTTACGCCTAATATTGGAATCCGTAACAAATGAAGGTCTTTTTCAATAAGTTTAAGACAATCAGAAAATAAGTGTAATATTTCTAATACAATTAATTATTACATCTAGTATGGATGAACTCTTCCTTGAAAGAAAGAAATATTAAACATTTTTATATTCTAACGTGAAAAGTTAAAAAAACAAAAATTAAAACAATTCAACAAATATTTCAAAAAACCTATAAGATGAAATTTGTTATTATAGCTGACTTCAATTGAATATAGCTGAAAATAGTTCCTTTTACATGTGTACACATTTTAATAATAATGTTTGCAAGTACGTCGTTCGTTATTTAGAAGTAAAGTGGTAGGGACTCTATGTGTGTCTACAGTACATCTCAATATCACTTATACAGTATAATACTAGCTCTAAACATTTGTATCAAGTACGCCCTAGAAAATTTAGATTGTCCGAAATATAAAGATTGTCCTAACGTACTTATATTGAAGTTTAGGATGGTTTGACAGGGTAAATGTGCGATGAAAACTTGTGTTAGTTATTTATTAAAAGACTGTGACTTAAGTTCGGAAAATGATATCTGCTATCTTCTTTAGGTTGCAAACTAAAAAAGGTTAAAAACTCTCAATAAAGAGTTTTAGTGAGAAGACTATGCTATAAATACGTCTACGAAAGACTTTAATAAAGACATAAAGGGCAAAGAACAAACACATATGTGTTAAAGGACAGAAGTAAAACATTACCACTGAACAATTAATATTGACAATTAAATTGGCTGTTACAACTCAATTGAATTAAATCTCTAAAACTATTAAAGCAAACAGTGATTAGCAACATGAACGATATAAGTGATGGAGTTAAACGTCACTTTGAGACTAATTAAGACTACCAATTAAGGGAGAAGAGTAATGCTAACAGTAAACTGCTATATGTAGCGGGTTTGATTATTACAGTTTGAATTTTATTTTATTAATTAGACAAATATTAAATGAATATATAATCTATAACATACGGTATTAAATGTTAATTTTCCATTAGTATAGTTGCATACTTTTACCTGTCACTGCGACGGACATTGGATGCAGTAAACAGATTTAGTTAACAAATGGTAGTTGCTTTTTAACTAATCACAGATAGTAACACCTATTTCTATAGCATTCCCTCAGGGTCAGTTGATTTCATTTTAAGAATAATATGTCGGATTAAATTATAGCGTTTGCTTTAATACTTTCGTTAAATAGAGGTATTTTTTTATGTTCAGTACTAGAATAAAAGGAATGATCACTACATATGTTTATGTAGTCTTTCTTGGCCTTATTTTGAAGGAAAGTGCTTTATAAAATCCTCATGAACCATCTCGGCTTCACGTAAAGAGTATTTTGGCAGTTTTTCAGGGTTAGTGGTGGGAATTTATTTTAAAATATATTTGGAATACATTAGTAGAGTTTAGTGGAATAATATTTCTAAGACCTGGCCACCCCATCCTTGTCACTACTAAGGTTTGAAAAATGTAAACAAATCATAATGTACATTTTTGTTATCCTGGAGGTTGGTATACATGAGGTTGGAATACGAGAAATCATGAAGGAAACAGAAATTTTCCCGGACATTTGTCATCGTTTAGTGATACAAAAAATCAGTAACTCTACGTTTCGAGATCTGCAGATGACGTAGTTGGTCGACGAATGCAGACTTATTGCGACCTGGATTATAATGGTTAGTTTTAATAATTAGTGTAGTGTTTAGGTTTTTATTTAGTGCATGCTTTAGAGTTGTAGTGAAGTTGACAAACAACATGGTGGTTGTGATTCCTAACTTACGCGTGAGACAACGCTCGGGTATGATTCGTTTATTTTAAACGAGTTTTTAATAATGTATTAGGTTATATATTTACCTGTAGAACAGATCAGATTTCATACCTAGATACGTAGTGTTACTGTTTTTTTAAACACTGAACTATGGTAAATTTTCGGAAAAATCCTGTTTCCTTCACAATATTTCCATAGTCAAAAACAAAATTTAAAAAGGAAAAACTATAATCTCTTAACCTGAATATAATATCAACGCTATTATATAGCATTAGTCTTTAATAACTGGGAAATCGCAGCTCATAGGAATTTTCAGTCAGTCGTATGTCTTGAAAAAGGATTAAAGGAAACCTCTGGAATAAAAGTGATTATAAACGTCAACTTAACATGCATACAAATATACAATTTCGAGCCATAAGCTTCAATCATTTAAACCCAAAATCTTTAATATTTTGTAAAATTTAATAACCGAATCAAATTTTGCGTAAATTTTAAAACCATTATGCGATATCTGTTTTTCTCCATAAAATGATTTTAAAACTCACTCTTTATCCCCTTTTTTGAAGAAAACACATAAGCAGTTTTGTTGCCATCTTTTTATTTTAATTTATATATATATATATATATATATATATATATATATATATATATATATTATAATTTACATATAATAGGTTGCTAAATTTGTAATAATAGTAAATTTATATTAGTGATAGTTAAAAAAATCGTACCACACAAAGACATCATCTCTTTTAAACAAGAGTTTGAAATTAAATTAGTGCTAAGCAAATACAAAATTAAAAACGATTGTCTCTGTTGAAGTAAGAATCATGCGAACATAATTTAAAATAATTTACTAATCGTTACTAAAACAACAACAAACTTTCATAAACCTGCATATCATTACAGGACAAATATAGTACCCTTTATATAACTGAAACCCTGTTTCTTTTTACGTGTGCATATCATTCAATCGTGTACTGATTAGAAGTGAACCAATGATTGCTCCTATTGACAGACACATTGACACCCTAACCGTAGCGAGAGAACACTCTCCACACTTGGGTCTTTGAGTTCACACAAGTGCTATCTCTGTGATCATCTCAACAAAGGTATGCCCTTTGTATTTGGCAGCGTGTAAAGCAATAAGTGGTCTGACTGCCTGACACTTTGACATCTGGACCGTGATAACTGCTGAATAAACAACTTCAGGGCTTGTCCTTGGGTTGGTACCATGGCTTTCTCTATTTAAATTTTAACAGCGGGTTTTTTTCTGATCGTGTGAATACTAATAAATCTTCTTATTGCCTTACATATATATAACATTTAATACCGTATGTTATAGATTATATATTCATTTAATATTTGTCTAATTAATAAAATAAAATTCAAACTGTAATAATCGAACCCGCTACATATAGCAGTTTACTGTTAATACATTTTTCAACTAAATATTACACGAAATCGCTAACCATATGAACGCTAAATTTACAAAATTATAACGCAGGATCAAATCCATGCAAAGGACACGTGTTGTTTTCCTGTATTATGTGTCGTGCCAGATTACCTCGCGTGATGAGCGGCAAATCCCGCAATCACTGATAAGCCTGCGTGGGATATAAGCGTCAATATCCTTCGCGGGATACATGTACCTGTATCATGCATGGTAGGCCTATCGGCTGTAAATTTGTGGTTAAATTATCATCTAAACAATAGTATTTCTTCATACAGATAGTTATATCTTTTTTTAAATATTAATACACTTCTAAAACCAACATGATATAATAACGGGTTGACGATTAACAAAAAATAATAAGGTTTCATGTCTATATGTCTATAAATACGCAAACTATTCCGATGACAAACCAGTCTTTATATTTGGAATTTTGCATGAAATTTCATTCTGCATAAGCAACATGGAGTACGATGTAAAGTGCATCACACTAGGATTTGGCTGAGCGTTGGCAAACACTTGGTCTCATAAGTAACTGTGATGAAATAAATTTGTAAACAAGAAATTATTACCTTACATTGGAATTATTTTGATTTTGCATTCACCTTCAGCGAAGCCTGTTATGCGACACGTAATGCGTGCTACTTTTAACTTGTTAAAGAGACTGACGTGCATGTTTCTATGATGGCGCATAAGACTAATATCATAATAGTTTTTGTTAGCGAACATACCTTTACATCTTATTCGAGAAGACAAAAAAATTGTAACTGAATTTTGGTAACAAAGAATCTAAGAAACCCATATTTTTATTTCGCTTTAAAATTAGTTTATTTTGTTGTATTACCTTTATTGTCTTGCCCTGTGATTTTTTACATTGCTAAAAAAAGGAAAAAATGGACCAACAGATAAAAACTTAAAAATATAAAAGATCCAAATAGGATGGCTGCTCATATTCCAGATATATCCTCCTTTAATCCAACAAATAACTTCATATGGAATGGCTTTATTTATGGCCATCGCACCCACCTAATTATAGGATTACCTCGTACGTTTTATTCATAATTTCTTCAAGCAAACAGGATTATAAGACTAAAAGAAGGCAATTTTTTTATTAAAGTAACTCATATAAAATAGGACTTGAATAGCGAGAAATGATGGCTATAAAAAAATATATGCTAACGCCAGTCCAATTCAAGTTCTTGTGTTCTAACGATGACATGTTTCATATGTAATGTAGTTAACATTCATCGTCGGCCATTAGTAGCCATAATATTAAATAGCTTTTCATAAAATTAAAAAACACAACTCACATACATAAATACTAAATTATCACTCGCAAATTGACACAAACACGATCGAGCGATCAGTGATACATATATGGCTGGTACATAACTACAACTCAACACATGTTAACCTTGGGGTGTTAATCATACACACACTCGTTTTAATACTGACCTGGTTGGGCTCATAACGTCATTCGTTAGTATCGAATAAGTGCGGTTGATTTAAGAGTTTGACTGCAATACTGTATTTTATAAGTTAATCAGTTTAAAATGTGACGTACGACCCATGGCTGTTGATAAAAGCGTTTTCAACTCACGGAAATAATAAATCATTTACTTCAGCAAAACCTAAACTTTTCATATATTGTAGTCCTAAATAGTTTACGTATGATTTAATAATATTAGTTTGTTATAAAAAGTAATTATTAGAACTCAAGATTTGTCAGAGTTTCATACCAATACGTAACTACATTTGGGACACGTAGCTAATTGGAATATTTATTTATCATTATAAATTTATAATAACATAGTATACAAATTTATTCAAAACATTTGAAATAATTAGGTTTAAACGGAATTGCATCACATTATAACAAATAAGGGACGATATAACCTTATTATGTATTAAAAGAGAAATTAAAATTCTAAGTATGTTATTCTCCTGCTAAAGCATGGAAAAATATATCCAAATTAAAATAAGTAAATAAAACTTTACATCTTTAACAACTACCTTATTTGTCACAATATTATAACATAACTAAACTCTTTATTTAGTAAATTTAATAATACAAAATAATTTGATGGAGTATAAAATAAAACTTTTTCATTCCAAATTTAGCTATAGATGTTTGTAACACAACTCACATACATAAATACAAAATTACCACTCGCATATTGACACAAACACGATCGAGCGATCAATGATACATGTATGGCTGCTACATAACTACAACTCAACACATGTTAACACTGGGGTGTTAATCACACACACACACACACACACACACACACACACACACACACACACACACACACACACACACACACACACACACACACACACACACACACACACACACACACACACACACACACACACACACACACATACACACACACACACACACACACACACACACACACACACACAAACAAACACACACACACACACACACACACACACACACACACACACACACACACACACACGCACACACACACACACACACACTTTAATACTGTAAAACTTTAATACTAATAAGGTTAAAAATCGAGTAACACATGTGAAGGTAAGTAAGTACGTTGGGGTTGTATCCCTTAGAAGTAGAATACGAATTATGTAAAAGTTTATTGCTGCAGTAATCAAAGTGTAAACACATCAAATCATCATATTTGTTGCGTTTACTATAAATTTCTGAATAACAGAATCATCAGTATGCTCCATGGAAACCGTTCTTACCTTAGCTGAACTATAGAAAAGCCTGCAAAATTTCCTTTATATGTGTCTGTCTGTCCGCACGATACTCGAACGCGTGTTGACCTATAGACTCGAAACTCTATATACAACCTCAGCAAAATGTTACGTGAAATGTGCCGTGGTGTATTATTACCTCGATTTTGCTGGAAAACATACTATTTAAAAAAATTACAAATGCTTTTACCACACTATGAATTAACTTGAGAAGAGTTAAGGGTTATCTATAGGATTTTAGATCATTGATCAATGTAATAGGATTTTATAAAAATTTACGATTATTACAATTATTCTACTCATAATTATTTTTCAGGCGTAGCGAAATCAAATAGTAATTTATGGGTAATGGTTTGTAAGGATAGTACGATTAAGAATAGAAAGGTCGTAAATGAAGTAGATATATTGTGATAATTTAATTGTCCAAATCAAACCCCATTTTTATGCATTATATTTGTATAATTCAACTGGAGAAATACACTATATAGGTGTCTAAAACAACTGTTTCATATTTACAATGATTTGAAGTTTCCTATAACAACATGGATATTCTTATATTGTGCAAAAGATTTTTTTCACTTTAGCCAACAAATATCTGAAAACGGACAGATGGCCGATACAATACACTAGCCCTCAGAGGATAGTGTAAACTGACGATATGAAACCTTTCAAAATATATACTATTGTTGAAGTTGTCTGCTTTCGGGTTTTTTTGGGAATAAACCCTATATAGCTTTTAACGTATTTTTTTCACTACGCTGCAGCTCATTATTGTTTTCCATTTTAATATGAGTTTAACGAAAAATCAATTCAATCAGTTTTTTTTTAACTTAACTTGCTTAAAATTAAAAAGATACAGTCAATATTTTAGATTCATTATAGAATAGAAATTTAAATAATGTACTTAAAATGACACTATGTATAATTTACAATATTAAATTAACACCTTTAAAATTACAACACCAAATCATTTTACGTTTTTTCAACGAATTTCTTTTATTAAGCCACAAACAAATTATGCCAAGTTATCACTGATTTTGAAAGTATTATTTTTATATTTAAACAATATAAATCACTAAGGTTTATCAAAGCCTATCACTCTTGGGGATGGACAAATTTTTAGTTTTTTATGTCCGCACGGTATCTCGAACAAACATATTCCTATGGCCTTGACATTGTGAATAAGGCTTTACTTGTATATGAGGAGTTAGATGGTGATGTATGTCAATCCATGAGATTTGGCTGAGGGTTTGTAATTAGTTTTACGTTGTTCTTATGGGTAATAGCGATAGCAGACAGAAACTAAAAATAAATAATTTCCCAAACACGCTCAATACGCCCTTAAGACAGTCAAACTTTTGATATAATAACACCTGAACCCTAACTATTGCAACACATTGATTATTATTTTATGGTAAATCTATTTGTAGATATGTATTTAGTATTTTTATAAATTATGAATCTTAATTTTAAAATCTTATACGGCAATGAATTTAATTAACAAAATGTGTTATTGTATTATGTAGGAAGATTCCGTTTCTACAAGCTTGAGTTCTATGATTCATTATTTTTGAGTGAACTTAGTTTTTGTTTGATTATTTATCTACCATACGTAGGACAACTCGAGAAAGAAATAAGAACTATACTTAATATTTTTGTAATTTATTATCTGCTTGTTATACTGTACTTACTATAACAACTGAATTTCAAGTCAAATTCTTTTGTTTTAAATCATGTTCAAATAATTCTTATAACAACTTAGGATAACTAAGGGATAAACTAAGTAATCCCCAATTCACTACTGAGGGCGACGATATTATTCTCTAATATGGACCTCACAGTTAGTATTACAGTGAAGAGCTTGTCATTACGTCTAATATCCCTATGGCATCTATTGAGAGAGGTAGAGAGAAGTTGTAATGACGCCGTGATGAAATCATCTAGAGCCACTGGACAAAGTGTTTATGGCGTCATTAGTACATATTACACAGTTCCCTGTTCACATGTATACGATAAAGTTTTACATTCTGTCTAGTACGGGATTCCAACAATTACTTCTAATGAAGGAATATATTGAAGATGATATTTTATTTACCAAAACTAATATGCTATTAACAATTTTATAAAATGAATTTATCTTGGTTCGTATTATGATTTCAATCTATTTTGTTCCAATGATAACTATATAGTTTTAAAATTATAGCACTATAATGAGCATATCAACAGTCAATATCGTAATTTGTTATTTAATTAAATTGGACATGAATTTTAATTTAGTTTATTTTGTTTTATATCAAAATTTGTTTTATTTTTTGCGTAATATATTAATGTAGTTTAATCTTATCTTAAATTGAATGAATTTTTATGCTAATTTTCAATCAGTGAATGAATAGGCAATTTAGGTGAATCATGTTTTCCCCTTTTGCCGCAATTATCCAAGTTAAACTTATTTGCGTAATTTTAAAGCATTTTAAATGATGCTACTTGTGAATAGTACAACTGCTATTTTTAAATGTTACGATTATACATGTAACTACTACGTGTATTAAAATACTTTTTAAGGTGTATAAATCCATACTTTCTATTTAATATTTAAGTGCAATATTGAAGACTCTTGGAGCAATTAAAACAAATTTAAAATACTAGTAAATGTTGATAAACTTTAAAAATACAAATAAAATATTATTTTCACTTTTAATTTACACTAACCACCTACGAATAACAATAAATGACAATCGTCACGGCAGAAACATGATGGCGGTAATACAAGGGAAGGAAACAGGAGAGGGCCTTTTTTATTATTGGTTCATGCTAGATGGATTTCTTAAATCCGTACTGTGACCCATCATTGCTTTATTAAAAATATCTAAATTGTTTAATATTTTTACTTTTCTTTATAGTATATTTTTTAGAATTAGCAATAAAAGTAGCCTAATCTCGATTGATGGTTGACTGATTGATTGGTCTGCATATTGAATGTATGTATCATCGATTAATTTTCCTTTAAAGAAATAAGGTTCCTATGTTTTATGTTGGCTTCTTCCCAATGTATATGATGATCTTCGGACCAACAATGTTGGTCAATTTTTGAGTTTTCTGTTAAACCCTCTCTTCTGTTTTCTTTTGTGTTCTTTTATCCTAACGTTTATTGGTCTTTTTGTCTCGCCTAAAAATTCCCTGTTCCGACTAAATTTTAGACTGTATACACAGTTTTTGGAATTCCGTGTGCCATTTTTGATGTGCTTGAAAAACCCATCTTGAATAACCATACCAGCATTGAGATATAAGATTTCGGTTTTTGCTGTATCCAAAATGGATTTTTACTTACAGATATACTACATATATAACACATTTTATAATACCTGCGTCTCTTCGGTTATTTTATCTATAAAAATAAAATAATCTATTTAAATTTGTGCGATTTAAATCAAAATAATAAATGTATGTAGGATTGTTTTAGCAACGCTTGTTGGTTATTACTGTAAATAAGTTTATGTAAAAACAAAAAACCTGAGGTGGATTAAAATAAGACTTTTTGGGCGAACAGTAAACAAACTTTGGAATTGTTTTTATTAATATTATTGTTTAAACTAAATTTTCATTTTCCTACTCCTTCCAAAATTTAAGTTATTTCATATTCCATATTGTTTAGTCAAATCTAACGAATTTCCATTCCCTAACCTCTCTTACTGCAGTACAGTACGCGGCCACCACCACAAACTGCAGCTCCTCCCCTCTTTAGTCTAGGCTTTCATACCAATGGCAAACCCTAGCAAACGGTTTATTATTGTATAGATAAAATTCATGTGCTATATTTGGCATGTGTTTACATTAAAAAAGCAATAAATAAATAAATAATAACAAGTAATAATAATTAAACTAATAAACATTAACAAAAACAACTTATATATCAACAACAATAAAAAAACTATAGGCTATGCTTTATAAATATATCTATAACATTTTCTTAACAATAATCCCATCATCACATCAAAACATTTTAAACACAAACAACTGACAACATTATGTCAGAATTTGCAACAAAAATATACAATTTACTCTGTATCTGATTTTATCTATAATAGGGCAACCAGATCCACCATAGATTCATGAAGCTTAATCAGGTTACATAAATAATAAAAAACTATTAAGCTAGACTATAACACAATAAATAACATATTATAATAACTATATATACTAGGCCTATATGTGTATCACATACAAAACAGTCTAATAATGTTTATTCATAATATTCAAAAGCATAACAAAACTATAAAAAATATAACATGGACCACAATAACAGATTAATATACACTATATGTTTATCACAGCAATAACCAAAATCAACAACAGACCCCAAACACCAACATTACAATAACAAAACTAAACTATAAATAATAACAATATTATGGTATAAGTTAACAACAAGTTAATATAGACTATATATTTATCACAGAAACAATCATTAAACATCATCAGTAAATGTCCACAATAACATTAAAATAATAACATACATACATAACCTACATAATCACAAGTTCTCCTTTACTAATAAACATAATAAGTTAATAATACCTAGAAATATTTATACAGATCTATATTCTAAAGTTATAACTCTTCCATTAACCACCTGTAAACCAGTTTTTTAAACTTACAATAATTATGTTCATTAAAAATATAATTTGGTAGACTGTTAAATAGGCAAGGAACAATATATTTGGCCATTTCTTAAAGCTATAGAAGTGTTCTTGCTGTTTGAAATTTTATATTTATTGTCTGCAAAATAATATACAAGGATGCTATACTTGTAGTAACCCTTTGGTGTCAAGCTATTGGCTTGTACATACAACTGTTTTTCTGTAATACCATTATCTCTGCCATTCAACATCATATCCAGACATTTCTTTTGAAGGTTTTGTATCTTATTGAGGTGGTTGTCTGCAGCTGTTCCATATGCAATTATTCCATATCTAACAATTGACTCCACTAACGCCTTGTATACTGAAGTCTTGCTTTCAATATTCAATATATTTTTTAATATATAAAATACATTAACACACGAGCAAATCTTTTTCTGGATTTTCTCAATGTGGTATTTCCATGTTAAACCATTATCTATTGTTATCCCAAGATAATCATAGGTACATACTAATTTTATTCTGTCACAATCACATGAAGTGAGGTATAAACGTGTGTGTAGTTGCTCACACATACATGTGTGGTATTTTAAAACAGGCTCATTTCCTACTTTTTTATTTCTTAAGTGAATATTCATCATAACAGTCTTTTTTGCATTTATTACAAGTTCCATATTATGCAACCATTTATTTATTTCATTAAAATCGTTTTGAAGCATTGCTTGGGCAGTTACCAGATTCATTATGAGATGCTACCAGAAGGATGTCATCTGCATATGCCCACACCTTTACATAATTAGTTACATTAAAAATATTATTTATATAGATATTAAACAGTACTGGGCCAAGGTTACTACCTTGTGGTACACCACAGTTGCTTAACTTATATTCGATATAAGTGTTTACTATTTTTACTCTGTAACCTCTGTTTTGTAAATATGATTTGAACCAGTTTAAGTTTACTCCAACAACACCAATGTTCTCCAGGACTACTAACATCTTAATATGATTGATGGTATGAAATGCCTTTGATAGATCCAAAAATAAAGCCAATACATAACACCCTTTTTTCTAACTGTTCATTTACATAGTTAGTAAAGTCCTTCAAAAGAAGTTCAGTTCCCTTACCCTTTTGAAAAGCATATTGATTCTCATTAATAATGTGACATTGATTCAAGAACCCATTTAACTTATTCATAACAAATTGTTCATATATCTTTTCTATACTGGGAAGCAATGGCACTGGCCTATAATTCTCATAAATTTCTCTAGAGCCCTTTTTATATATAGGTCTCACTATTGAAGTCATAAGACACTCAGGAAATATTCCTTCACTCAAAGTCAAATTTATTGTTCTAGCCAATGCAGGTCCAGGTGAATGTGAGAGTATTTTTAAATCCTTTTGTCTTATTAAATCTATACCTGGAGGCTTATTTTCATTCACTGATTGTATAAGATTTATGATTTCTCTAGCTGTAGCCTTAGGGATATAAAGGTTTTCTCTTAAATTATTTTCTCTTATT
The DNA here is from genome assembly GCF_021130785.1 of Homalodisca vitripennis. Classification (NCBI taxonomy): domain Eukaryota; kingdom Metazoa; phylum Arthropoda; class Insecta; order Hemiptera; family Cicadellidae; genus Homalodisca; species Homalodisca vitripennis. Next base: position 213,948,867 of record NC_060207.1, on the reverse strand, counting down.
AGTTCTTTAACTGTATTGCATCTATGAACAGCCTGTGTAACTCCCACGTCAAAATGAGTAGAAAATTCATTTGTAATATTACCAATCGTTTGTTTCATCGAATTAATAATCAGCAAATCGGTATTTTTGTCTTTCGTTCTTCCTAATAAATTATTTATGCCTTTCCACATTTTTCTTATATCATTCCTTACATTTGAGAAATAAGTTTTGTAGTATACATTTTTTCTGTTTCTAATTTCATATGTAACCCTATTTCTAAAAAATTTATAATTATTTCTATGCCTAGCATTTGTAGGATCCGATTTCCATGTTTTAAACAATCTATCCCTTTCTTTGGTCAATTCCCTTAAATAATCCGTTATCCATTTTTTTCAAGCCTTCTACGTGTATTGTGTTCTTGTACTTTTTCATTATTATACCTTTTAAATTAACAATTTTCATATGTTTTTTTTAAATTGGTTAACTATAAATTCAAATGCTCTATTGGCATTATCTACAGGCATATGATCCCAATTAATATTCTGTAGTGATATTTTTAACTTAGACGCGTCATATGTTATTTTACCTTCATTTAAATCTAAGCACTGGATATCTGATTTCATTTTAAGGGACAGCTTAACACCAATTGGATAGTGATCAGAAATTTTTGTTTTCAGCACACAACCAAGAATTACATTAAAATTAAAAACGTCTCTCATGTACAAGTGATCAATGCAAGATCTGGTCATCCTAACTGCCTTGATTTCCTCTCTAGTAAAATCATCAATAACTCTAACAAGACCTTTAGATACTAACATTGTTTCATAATATTGAGCTATAATTTTGGTATTTTCTATAATGTTGATATTAGTATCTCCCAAAAATACCACACTTCCTACAGAAAAATACTGTCTCAAAATATCATCAATTTCTGTCACAAAATATCTAGTTGAAAATCCTGTACTTGTAGGAGGAGGCCTATAAATAGCTATAATATGTATTATACATTTTTGTTTAAGTAGTAAATATTCTAGTTTACCAGCTATTCATTCAAATGTATCTAACCTTAGCTTCAACTGACTGAAAGTAAACATTTCTGACTTATAAAATAGTACTAAGCCTCCTCCTCTTCTACCTTCCCTACATGAAATAACTTATGAGAATCCATATAAATTGTACCCAACAATTTCGTCACATGAGCAAGCTATCTCTGACAGAACTATGATATCCAATCTATGAATGAATTTTTGCAACTGAATGTTTAAGGCATCTCAGTTTTTTTTATTGACCTTATATTTAAATGGAAAACTCTTATTTCAATATAACTCTTATTGAACTATTATGTATATATATATATATATATATATATATATATATATATATATATATATATATATATATGTGTGTGTGTGTGTGTGTGTGTGTGTGTGTGTGTGTGTGTGTGTGTGTGTGTGCGCGCGCGCGCATGTGTATATATATGTGATTTGTATAGGAATTCTTTTCGTATGAGAATTACTAATTATTATTTTTTCATTTTCATTATATAATACAAAATCTTGTATACTGCAATAGTAGAACTACAGATTTTAATTAATTACAAGAAAACTTCTGGCAATGCTATCCAAGTACATAATGTGCAGTTGATGAGATAATAAAAATACGTGTGGTAATGACTCTTTGTGTAATTAAATTAAATCTCAATATCACTTATAAAATACTGACTCGAAACATCTGGATCAAGTAATAACTCAAAAATTGAGACTTCGTTATTTATTAAAAGACTGTGACTTCAATTTCATAAACTGAAATCTGCTTTCTTCTTTAGGTTGAAAACAAAAAAATTTTAAATTATTAATAAAAATTTTGTGAGAATAAAATTAGGCTATAAATACGTTTATGTCAGACATTAAAAAAGACTTAAAGGGCAGAGAACAAAGAATATATATCAAAGGAAAGAAATCGAAAAGTACTACTGCACGATTAATATTGCCAATTATATTGCGTGTGTCTGTTATAACTCAATTTAAACAAATATGCAAAACTATTAAACAGACAGTAGGAACAGAAAAGATATAAATGATGAAATTAAACGTCACTTTGAGAGTAATCAAAACTCTTAATTAAGAGAGGAGACTGATGCCACTTCAACTAATCACTTTATAAACATGTTTCAACACAACTACTAAGTTTACTAAAATATTTTGAAAAATCGAATTTTAAACGAAAGTTTTTCTCTACATCAATTTTTATACTGTATTTTAATACCGTGATCGGACAATATATGTATATGTGTAATTTAAAATACAGCTGTGTAAGTCTTCTCCAAAATAATAAAAATTAAACTTGGAATTACCGTATCGTTTTATTGTTTTAATTTTATTTAATGCGATAAATTTATTTTATGAGCTTATAAACGTAAAAACATCAATTACGTTTATGTAATAGCCTCTAAGGCGGCTATTTTATATTTATAAGAAAAAGGATTATTTTGGATGTTTTTATTACATTTAATTTTATTCGTGCAATTTAAAACTTTACGTGACAGGATTCTAAAGAATTATAGTGGGTGATGGAATTTAAATACATACACCCTATTGGATATTTATTTAATAATTATTCCTGCGACATTAAAGTGATATTTATATTCTCGAAACACTGCATTACCCAATGAAAGCATCCCTTAATAGTCCATTAACTAACGAAAACTGTTTGCTGTGTAGAAGTTAATAAGTAATGTGTGGATTGTTTTATAATTAACAGTTTGATACAACCAAACAATGAAATTGACGATTTTCACAGGGCACGAAACATTTCCTATTAATGAGATGCCAAGATCAAAAATGTATTTTATTTCGAGCAACTTAAAAAGTAAGTATTGACAGCAATTTAAAAAGTATTAATTATTTTTTAGTTGTAAAATATTATGATATTATCACACAACTACCCCATTTCATCACACCCAGTTTCAAATTAAGCATAATACGTTTTTTCGGGTTGTTTGAAAAACGAAAATAAATAAAGACGTAACTAAAAAGTATAATTTCAGTTAGGAGTTACTTTATGATGAAAATAAATGATCATCAAAGTATCAATAATTAAATTTTTACGGTAACTCCGCACAGCTGGTGATCAAGAAGAGAGAGAGCTTTCGTCAATATTTTTCAATTTAGAATAATACAATTTTCTTAAAAATTGTATCTCAAAATTGTTTTTTTTATTAGGACAAGAATCTGAGTAAATCTATTTTTCATTCATTCCCAAGGACTTCTGCGTGGTTTCCGGATCGATCAGGAGCTTAATGGTCGTTTGGGCTGTCTATTATCAAGATTCCAAATACTGTTTCAAGGGTACAGACTGAAGTGATTAGTAGGCTATATCAATTATGCCAACCTATACAAGGGAAAGCCCTTTCTGTGTTTCATCCTTAAATGATTAAAGGCAAAGGCATGCAAAAAGGGCAGAGTTTGCTAAGGCCTGCTCAATCGTCATAGGAAAAACCTCACCTACTGGAGAAATCATCCCTCTTAGTAAACCAGACCTATCGATAATGGTAGCGTTTCATCCCTTAATAACTATTTCGAAGTTTGTGGATATCCCCATTCAGTGTCCCAGATATATGAAAAAACCGTTTGTTAAATTCAGTGGAAATATTCAGTGGAAATTATACTACCAGGTAGAAAAAATGTCAAAAATGTTACAATTTTATATTTTTTCTGATTACGGATCCTCGAATTGGATAATCTCTTCCGTCCTTAAAATTTAGAAAACCGTCAGTAACATTACGTAATGACCATACCACGAAGTAATAGAAAAATTATTGATTTACATAAATAACATTCGATGCTGATAACGACTGGTATTTGTCAAACTTTGCGAGTTGATGACAATATCTGAAATAGGCTATAACGTTTTGGTTCTGTAAGGCACATTTTGTCCGACACACTATCCAGTCCCGATTGAAGCGCGACACAATAGGCGATAAATGAATTACGGTTTTTGCATCGCTGGTCTTTTTCACTGTTGGTTTGATAAATTAAGTTAGCACCTTGTTATGGAGTGAGTTTTGATATTAAAAACTTTAATATTATTCATTACGCAAATCTAGCGCTAGTATCATAATCTTTTATTTATTTGACTTTTGTATGATTTAGTTGATAAATAGTAGACTAATGATTTATAAAGAAAGTAAGTTAACAAAGAGGTTTAGGGCTATTGATATAAATATATGTATATAATTATTTTAACTGCATTATATTAATTGAATAGTAGTGTTATTAATAGTAGTAGTAGTATGTGTGTGTGTGTGTGTGTGTGGTGTGAGAGAGAGAGAGAGAGAGAGAGAGAGAGAGAGAGAGAGAGAGAGAGAGAGAGAGAGAGAGAGAGAGAGAGAGACGTAATAAATGTTTAAAAAAGTATCCTTTTAATTATATGGTCAGCTTTATTGTTTAATAATTTATCTGAATTAAATATTAACCTAAGGAATTTTTAGAATTTCAGTTTCTTATTGAATATTTTTGACACTACTGGTTATATTGAAGGAAGCTCTTCATAAAGTGTTTAGCTAAAGTGAAATCATGCTCTCCTCTAACTCGAGAGTCTTAATTATTCTTAAAGTGGTTCTTTTTCACTCCACCAATCGTATTGTTATGTTCACTAATTAATATAAGATTTTTCTGTATTTGAAGTTTTTATTCCATTTATTACTACAATAAAACGTTGCATTACTTTTTTATATTGGTAATACTACTTTAAATCAAAATATTACGAGTAGTAACTAGTAATAATTGGTTGTATAGGTAAAGTTAATTTTTACTCTCACTTATTGTGCGTAGTCCAGGTCATTTATGTTTTCACCAATTACTAAACCTTCAGCTTCCCGAGTACTATATTTTCAAATTTATTATTATTTATAGTACACATTTTATAAAGTCGATTTAGTTTATAAATTGGAGAACTGGCAAGGTATCCCAGCTTTGATACTTTTAACTTTAATTTGTACGCTTAATAAGAAACCAAGAGGTCTTCCTTCAATTCATTTTGTCGCCTGTCTGCCCGTCAGTACGATATATCTTCATAGAAAGAGATAGCCGTTAGGGTTCGTAACTAACTGTGGGATCTTTATATGTTGCGTTGTATATGTGGTATATTACGTTGGAACTATTTTTATTGTAATGACAAAGATAATGTCCTATTCTACGTTTTGACATTATAAGTTTATCTAGCTTGCATATGCTATACAGGAATACATACTATTGATTTGATTTGCTGTAACAGTGAAAAGTGGACATTTGTACATCTGAGAGTAGATATAACGAGTCCACAAGCCCATAAGTTTTATTTTATTTTTATTAAATGTTTATCAACAAAGAAAGAGCAGAATCATTTAGATTACATTGATGTTTAAATATGTGTGTGTGTGTGTGTGTGTGTGTGTGTGTGTGTGTGTGTGTGTGTGTGTGTGTGTGTGTGTGTGTGTGTGTGTGTGTGTGTGTGTGTGTGTGTGTGTGTGTGTGAGATAAAACTTATCAAACTTAAAAATGTGCTGCAGAAAGTAACAGAGATTACAAAATAGTTCTATGCAAAGGTTAATGCACAAACTTTAGAATATTAAGATTTCACAGAATAAATTATTAAGTAATAAAGATATTTTTCTAACTTTAGTATACCTACTAAATAAATAATGAATTAAAATAATCTATTGGCACTTACAAAACCTTCAACATACGCTGTGTGAGAGCATTCAAGCTATCCTTCTTTTTACATCCTTTACCAATAGAAAGGATTTACAAGTAACTTAATAATTATACAAGGAACATTTCAATTATTGCTTACTGAATGTAAAGTATGTTGGTCTAGATTTATAGAAGAGAAGTTACCTCGTAAATAATCATTATTTGGTTGTTAAATATCTTAATATTTTCAAAATACTGCCTATGATAAAAATAATTATGTAAGTCACTTATTTATACGACTATAAATTTTACTGTATTTCTTTGTCTCTTTCACTTTTCAAGAAGACTTAAAGGTCAATATCCGTTGTTATTGGGTTATAATTATAGCACTTGCAAAAGAGCATGGAATGTTCCTATAGTTTGATTGCTTGGTTAATATTTATATATATAACAGTAAGTAAGTAAGGAATAAAATTTACTAGTTTACACGCGATCAGATAAAAAACCCCGCTGTTAAACTTAAAATAGAGAAAGCCCTGGTACTAAACCCAAGGACAAACCCAGAGATTGTTTATTCAGAAGTTATCACGGTCCAGATGTCAAAGTGTCAGGCAGTCAGACCACTTATTGCTTTACACGCTGCCAAATACAAAAGGCATACCTTTGTTGTGATGATCACAGAGATAGCACTTGTGTGAACCCAAACACCCAAGTGTGGAGAATGTTCTCTCCTCGTCGCTACGGTCCAGGTGTCAAGGTGTGTGCCAATAGGAACAATCATTGGTTCACTTCTAATCAGTCACGATTTAATGATATGCTCACAGAACAGTAAACAAGTTATAATTTACTTAAAAGGGTAATACATTTTCCCTGTGATACAGGTTTACGCATGTTTTTTGATTTTTTGTTGATTAGTAAAACATTATTAATTGTATTAATACAGTAATTGGGAATAATATGAATGCTCATTTAAATAAATATTACTTTTGTATAGTCAGTACTTCAACAGAGACAATCGTTTTAATACTTATGATGTCTTTGTGGAGTACAATTTCCTAACAACTACTAATTAAAACAACATTGAATATCGTAGGGTATATTTCATTAAATCATTTTATATTTATTTGATTATTAAATTAGCTATATATAGCGGTGTATTTGCTACACTTTTAAACTAAATATTGCAAGAAATAACCAATCATATGAACGCTACATTTCCAAATGATATCGCAGGATCAAATCCATGCAAAGGACACGTGTTGTTATCCTGTATTATGTGTCGTGCCAGATTACCTCGCGTGATGAGCGGCAAATCCCACAATCACTGATAAGCCTGCGTGGGATAGAAGCGTCAATTTTCTTTTGCGGGATACGTGTGCTGTATCCCGCACGATATAGGCTGTAGGTTTGGGATAATTTATTATCTAAACTAGAGGGTTTTTTTCATACTGACAGTAATGATTTTTGGAAATATTAATAACCTTTAAAAACCAACGGGTAGAAATAATGGGTTAAGCATTAACGAAACCTAATACAAGAGGAACTGGACATTTTTGTATGTGTGCTAACACGCACAATGTTTAGATAATAAACTAATGTTTACATTTTATTTTGTTTTATCACGAGTTTTTTATGTACTGCATTTTGATTCATTGCTAGAAATGGATACAATGGCTCAACAGGTACAAACTTAAAAAATAAAAAACATGATGGATCTTTAGTTAGCCGTACATATTCCAGGTATATCCCCCTTTCGTATCCACCTACTTGTAGTGTTACCTCATACAGTTTTTTGATAATTCCCTCATGCAAACTAGATTATAAGGGAAAAAGAATTGCAATTTTGTCTTAGAGTACTTGAAGTAAATAAGAATGTCAATAACGATAAAATTATGGCTAAAATAAAATACATCCTACCGTAAATCAAATTGTATTCATACGTGTTCTTGTATTCATACGTTAACATTTTTCATAGGTCAACCTATATCATCGGCCATTAGCAGAGATAATGGTAGATGGCTTTTTCATAAAATTAAAATTGTGAACAAAATCACTCGCACACACAAAAAGCAATCGAGCGATCCATGATACAGGTATGGATACTACTACAAAATTATCCCTCAACACATGTATCACAGATACCTCTGGAGTGTTAATCTCACACACACACACACGCGCGCGCGCGCACGCACAGTTTAATACTGACCATGTTGGGCTAATGTCGTCATTCATTAGTATCGAATAAGTAGTGTTGATTTAAGAGATAAAGACTGTAATACTGTATTTGAAAAGTTAACCAGTTCACAGTCGTTACATTATTTACGTTTTACTAATTGTTACCCATAACTGTTGACAAAAGGTCTTTCAACTAAGGTGTTGAATAATTTACTTCAGTAATACCTACGAATTTAATAACAAATTCCTACAATTTTACACTTATATTGTAGTTCCAGACAGTTCCATATGATTCAATGATTTTTGTTATATTAAACAATTATTAGTACTAAAACATTGTCATAGTTCCAATATATAGTATATATTGGTTCATATATATATATATATATATATATATATATATATATATATATATATATATATATATATATATATATATATATGTAACAAAATTCGTAGATGAATCTGTTTGGAATATTTATTTGTAATAATATTTTGATAATAAGATAATATATCGTTGTATTCGAAAATATTTTGATTAATTAAGATTAATTAAGTGAACGGAATGGTATCAATTTACAACAGATAAGAATGGACGATATCACACAAAACAAATTTGTATTAGAATATTTTTTTTACTTTATTTTTATTTAACCTTTACTATACAGAGCGCAAATTCCTGATATGCCTGGATATATTCCAAACGGATTGAGATATCGATGTACAATACTCACCATACCTATTCAAATAATGTTTGGATGCAAAAATATTTCACTTCCCTTGCTCAAAGGGGGGTAGAGGGAAGTCAATTAAAATTTTCAAATTACAACTCCTATCTTGTGACATGTAATTTGAAATGGAAATTTAAAAGGAACACAGTGACATGATCAAAACATCTCTATGACGATGCTAGCAAAAGTTATGAGGAAACAACCCCTTACATCTAATAGTGTAAATTAAGTCCTCCTACACCTGGATATATTTTATGAGGGTTGAGATAACAATGTACAACCTTCACCATACTTATTACATTTTTTTTTTTTTTTTTTTTTTTTTTTTTTTTTGAAGGGAACAGTGACATAAACAATAAATCTCTACGACGATGCTAGCAAAAGCTAATGGCAAATAATCCCTTGTATTGTAATGCCACCTAGAAACAGACACCTTTTACCGAAACTATGCACAACAGAAATATAACATAATACATAAGGGAAGAAACATTACGTAAAGGGATTAGCTGGGCCCCTCAAAGTCTTACTTAAGGTATCACGCATGCATTGTGTTGATATGCGCATTGTTCCTACAGATTATTATTTTTTACGTAATTTGCCCATAAAGTTTGCTAGAAACGGCATAGAGGTGGTTTATCAGTGTCGTTGTGTATCTATTGAGTAGAAAATTAAAAGTATATGGCAAAAGATACTGATTGCAATTTGAAAATTTTAAGTGATCCCCTCTAGCCTCCTTTAGAAAAGGTGGCGAAATATTTCTACACTACAAAAATTATTTTAATAGGTATGATGAAAATTTTACATCGATATCTCAATCCGTTTGGAATATATCCAGGCGTATCACGACTTCATTTACTCCCTTTATATTAAAAGTTTTTAAACATCTAAGTATGTTATTACGCTGCAAAATCATAAAATATTGTTTTCAAGTTTAAAATAAGTCAATAGAATTGTACATCTAATTACGTTATTAATTTACAAGATAAAAAAAAACTTAAAACGTAACCCAACACCTGTAATTAATTGTTATGAATGTAGTAAATTAAATAGTTATATATAAGTTTTATTGAGTATAAAATAAAAAGTGTTCATTCCCAATTTAGCTATAGTTGTTTGTAACATAATATATTATTCCTCTATGTTTAGATCACTAGGTCATTGGGTACATTTTAAGAGTCCTAGTATAAACAAATTGACAATAAACGAGCTAGCGTACTGCTATATTAATATGGCATTTCTTTCTAACAGGTTATATTTGTTTCCAACACGGAAGTGAAAAGCCGAGTAACATGTATGAACGTAAGTACGCTTTGGCTGTATCCCTCAGTAGAAGTAAACTAAGAGTTATATATAAAACTTCATTGCAGCAGTAATAGAAGGTTAAACCGAATATTCACTTGTACCTGGCAGAGGAGCCATAAAAGTATCTCAAAGTGTCAAATTTGATATGAAAACTTTTGAAAAGAGGCAGCGAAAGCAACATCGACAACTCTTACATCGGTGGTCTCTTGAATTTGTTATATAACCCACAGGAAATGAAATGTCCTTATTTCTTCTTTTATGCTTAGCCTTAACCCTATACCCTTGAAACCAAGAAGTTATTTCGATGTTGTTGATTGGTCGTAGTTAGTTCAGTTTGTGTTTTAAAGTAAGTGTGTGTTTTTATAAAGTAAAATGGAATATCCCTCACTAAAATAAAGAAAAGAGCGATAAATAATTTGGGAATTAATATTTGCTTGTCATACTTTAGTTAATATAACAAATTAATCATATATTATCATAATTTAATAATTTTCTCAGTAATTTAAGATCCGAAATACAGGATAACTAAGTAACTCCCAATTGACTACTGAGGGTAACATTATTATTATATAATACGAGTACACACAGTTAGTGTTATAGCGAAGGGCTTTTACGTTACGTCTAATACCCCCTGGCGTCGAGTGAGAGAGGCAGAGAGAAATTGTAATGACGCACTGATGACATCATCTAAAGCCACTGGACATTGTGGTTATGACGTCATTAGTCCACATTACACAGTTCCCGGTCCACAAGTACACGGTAAAAGTTATACCTTCTGTTTAGTATGTTATTCCAGCAATTACTTCCAGTGAAGTAATGCATTGAATGTGATATCTTATTTAATAAGACTAATATGCTATCAGCAAATTTATAAAAATGAAGTTTATCTTGGCTCGTATTATAATTTTATAACAATTTTCCTCCAATGATAGCTACGTAGTTTTTAAAGTAATACTTCATAATGAGCATATGAACCCTCAAAATCGTAATTTGTTATTCAATTATATTGAATATTAATTTTAATTTAGTTTATTTCACTTTTATTTTATTGAATATTTGTTTTATTTTTTGCATATTGTTTTAATTTAAATGAATGTAAATTTAATGTGAAATGTTATCCTCTTTTTCGATCAGTGAATGAATAGGCCATTTAAATGAATCAGGCCTTTTCTCTGAGTCACAGCTATCCAAGCTAAACTCTTATCCTCAGGTTACGTTATTTGGGTAATTTTAAAGCATTGTAACTGATAATACTTGTGAATAGAGCAATTGATATTTGTAAAAGTTATGAATTACATATGTAATAATTAATTATAATAAAATAATTTTAAATATTTAGAAATCCACTCTCTAATATATTGTAAGTTCAATATTTCAAAACCCTGGAGCAATTAAAAAAATGTAATTATTATTAATGTTAATAAGTAAATTACAACAAAACTTAAGAAAGATACAAATAAAATTGTCACTCATAGAACATGCAATATCACAAATTTTCCGAAATTCAGATGATAATAAATCAGGAATTTATGAAATTGGTAGCCATGACTGTGACAAAATTTATATTGCACAAACAAGAAGAACCGTAAACACACGATTCAAATGAGGATTGTTTTGTTTATTACCATGCTGTATTGGCTTAGGACGAAACAGATGAGGAAACACCTAAAACGAACATAGAACTGTTTGCGGCGTAACAGGATATTCAGGATGAGGTAGAGGGTAGAGAAGCCTCCTGTCTAGACATCATGAGGAGGTATTATATGAGGTACTATTACATGAGGAGGTATTACATGAGGTAGGTAGATATTACAAAACTCTTAAATTTGTTAAGGGGTAAATATTTTTTCCTGTATTTGATCAAGTTTCTTTCGTTTTACACATTGCAATGTATACATGAACAACTCATTTTTAATGACGGTATTATGAAAAAAAAAAACAATTTCTACTATTAGTAATACTTTAATACAGATTGTGTATGCAAATTCATGATGAAAAATAATAGCAATTTCTTTCAATTATTTCCGTACTTAAAAATATCACTATTGTCTAACGAAACGTATATATTCCTTAAGATAATTTTCAGTCCTTACGATACGATAAAATACGATATAAAGTGAATATGTTTCATGGTGACTACCTCAAAATGACTGCAAATAGTACGTTTATATTTTGTAGTGGATATTGTAGCATTCATTTCAGAAAAGCTTGAAGGCAGAGATCTCCAACAATAGCAGATATTTTGTAAGGTTTTATATCGTGAGTCCATCTCTATCCACTGAGGTCTGGTGCATTGTGTCGGCCATCTGTTCATGTTCAGATATTGGTTGACACCAGTGAATGGGACCCACAAAAAGTGGTAGAATATTTCAGATAGGAGTATAGGGAATACAATAATGAATATTATCAATATAATTTATATACTTATATATATATATATATATATTGAATTTGAATTGAATTTGAATTGGTTTATTTCCAAAAAGCATTACATTTCAATGGCCCCGCTAAGTACAACACTTATCAGCGGGGTCCAAATTAAACTATCTTAAACTAAACCATACAATGTATGTATTAAATTACGTATCAAAAATTGGCATTCATTTACTTTGTTAAAGTTTACAAGCAAGAGTAACAGCATACAGGTTTGTTTTATTTTATCTTTACATTTCAAATTATTACCACTGATAAAAACCGGTCTCTTAACTCTTAAAATTAAATTAAGTTCATGTTCCTAAACTAACAAATTTTCACTGGTCATATAGTGTGATTGGATTGTATGATCTATATTCAGAAGCAGTCCGATGTCCTTACCCAATTCCAATCGGTATGAGACAAGAATAAATACCCCCTCCCATCAGGCGTTCCTTGTTCTTTTGTTCCGCCACTACCAGTGTTTATTTTCTGCAACTGCAATGCACGTGCAAAATCTAGGATGAATTTTGCTCTAATTATTAAAGTTCATTTTAGATGATTATCAATAAATAAATAACTGTGTTAATTTATTTCACCCATGTGTAGCATTTACAGCATTCAAAATATATGTCAATGTGTCTGTTTGCCTATTCAGTCTGCGATATGTGTTTGTGTTATCCCTGTGCTAACCTAATTGTGTTTTGGTATTGTGTATGTGTTATTTCATTGTGTTTTGACGCATTTATATATTGATAATAATTCATTTTCCTACTCCTTCCAAAATGTAAGTTATTTCATATTGCATATTGTTTAGTCATATCTAACGAATTTCTATTCCCTAAACTCTCTTACTGCAGTACAGTACGCGGCCACCACAACAACCTGCAGCTCCTCCCCTCTTTAGTCTAGGCTTTCATACCAATGGCAAACCCTAGCAAACGGTTTATTATTGTATAGATAAAAATTCATGTGTTATATTTGGCATGTGTTTGTATTAAAAAAAGCAATAAATAAATAAATAATAATAAGTAATTTAAACTAATAAACTTTAAACAAAACCAACTTATATATCATCAACAACAACAAAAAACTATAGGCTATGCTTTATAAATATATCTGTAACATTTTCTTAACAACAATCCCATCATCACATCAAAACATTTTAAACACAAACAACTGACAACATTATGTCAGAATTTGCAACAAAAATATACAGTTTACTCTGTATCTGATTTTATCTATAATAGGGCAACCAGATCCACCATAGATTCATGAAGCTTAATCAGGTTGCATAAATAATCAAAAACTATTAAGCTAAACTATAACACAATAAATAACATATTATAATAACTATATATACTAGGCCTATATGTTTATCACATATAACACATTCTAATAATGTTTATTCATAATATTCAAAAGCATAACAAAACTATAAAAAATATAACATGGACCAAAATAACAGATTAATATACACTATGTTTATCACAGCAATAACCAAAATCAACAACAGACCCCAAACAACAACATTGCAATAACAAAACTAAACTATAAAAAATAACAATATTATGGTATAAGTTAACACAACAAGTTAATATAGGCTATATATTTATCACAGCAACAATCATTAAACAACAGTAAATTTCCACAATAACATTAAAATAATAACATACATACATACCCTATATACTCACAAATTCTTCTTTACTAATAAACATAATAAGTTAATAATATCTAGAAATGTTTATACAGATCTATATTCTAAATTTTATAACTCTTCCATTAACCACCTGTAAACAAGTTTTTTAAACTTACAATAATTATGTTCATTAAAAATATAATTTGGTAGACTGTTAAATAGGCAAGGAACAATATATTTTGCCAATCTTTTACCAAAAGTATTTGTTATTCTATAAACTTTGAATTTTTCATATTTCTTAAAGCTATAGAAGTGTTCTTGCTGTTTGAAATTTTATATTTATTGTCTGCAAAATAATATATACAAGGATGCTATACTTGTAATAACCCTTTGGTGTCAAGCTATTGGCTTGTATATACAACTGTTTTTTTCTGTAATACCATTAGCTCTGCCTTTCAACATCATATCCAGACATTTCTTTGAAGGCTTTGTATCTTATTGAGGTGGTTATCTGCAGCTGTTCCATATGCAATTATTCCATATCTAACAATTGACTCCACTAACGCCTTGTATACTGAAGTCTTGCTTTCAATATTCAATATATTTTTTTAATCTATAAAAATACAGCAACACACGAGCAAATCTTTTTTCTGGATTTTCTCAATGTGGTATTTCCATGTTAAACCATTATCTATTGTTATCCCAAGATCATAGGTACATACTAATTTTATTATGTCACAATCACATGAAGTGAGGTATAAACTTGTGTGTAGTTGCTCACACATACATGTGTGGTATTTTAAAACAGGCTCATTTCCTACTTTTTTATTTCTTAAGTGAATATTCATCATAACAGTCTTTTTTGGATTTATAACAAGTTCCATATTATGCAACCATTTATTTATTTCATTTAAATCGTTTTGAAGCATTGCTTGGGCAGTTACCAGATCCATATGAGATGCTACCAGAAGGATGTCCATCTGCATATGCCCACACCTTTACATAATTAGTTACATTAAAAATATTATTTATATAGATATTGAACAGTAATGGACCAAGTTTACTACCTTGTGGTACACCACAGTTGCTTAGCTTATATTCACTATAAGTGTTTACTATTTTTACTCCGTAACCTCTGTTTTGTAAATATGATTTGAACCAGTTTAAGTTTACTCCAACAACACCAATGTTCTCCAGGACTACTAACATCTTATTATGATTGATGGTATCAAATGCCTTTGATAGATCCAAAAATAAAGCCAATACATAACACCCTTTTTCTAACTGTTCATTTACATAGTTAGTAAAGTCCTTCAAAAGAAGTTCAGTTCCCTTACCCTTTTGAAAAGCATATTGATTCTCATTAATAATGTGACATTGATTCAAGAACCCATTCAACTTATTCACAACAAATTGTTCATATATCTTTTCTATACTGGGAAGCAATGACACTGGCCTATAATTCTCATAAATTTCTCTAGAGCCCTTTTTATATATAGGTCTCACTATTGAAGTCTTAAGACACTCAGGGAATATTCCTTCACTCAAAGACAAATTTATTGCTCTCGCCAATGCAGGTCCAAGTGAATGTGAGAGTATTTTTAAATCCTTTTGTCTTATTAAATCTATACCTGGAGGCTTATTTTCATTCACTGATTGTATAAGATTTATGATTTCTCTAGCTGTAGCCTTAGGGATATAAAGGTTTTCTCTTAGATTATTTTCTCTTATTAGTTCTTTAACTGTATTGCATCTATGAACAGCCTGTGTAACTCCCACGTCAAAATGAGTAGCAAATTCATTTGTAATATTACCAATTGCTTGTTTCATCGAATTAATAATCAGCAAATCGGTATTTTTGTCTTTCGTTCTTCCTAATAAATTATTTATGCCTTTCCACATTTTTCTTATATCATTCCTTACATTTGAGAAGTAAGTTTTGTAGTATACATTTTTTCTGTTTCTAATTTCATATGTAACCCTATTTCTAAACAGTGTATAATTATTTCTATGCCTAGCATTTGTCGGATCCGATTTCCATGTTTTAAACAATCTATCCCTTTCTTTGGTCAAATCCCTCAAATAATCCGTCATCCACTCTTTTTCAATCCTTCTACGTGTATTGTGTTCTTGTACTTTTTTATTATTATACTTGTTAAATTTACAATTTTCATATGTTTTTTTAAATTGGTTAACTATAAGTTCAAATGCTCTATTGGTATTATCTACAGGCATATGATTCCAATTAATAATCTGTAGTGCTATTTTTAACTTAGACTCGTCATATGTTATTTTACCTTCATTTAAATCTAAGAACTGGATATCTGATTTCATTTTAAGGGACAGCTTAACACCAATAGGATAGTGATCATAAATTTTAGTTTTCAGCACACAACCAAGAATTTCATTAAAATTAAAAACGTCTCTCATGTACAAGTGATCAATGCAAGATCTGGTCACCCTACCTGCCTTGATTTCCTCTCTAGTAAAATCATCAATAACTCTAACAAGACCTTTAGATACTAACATTGTTTCATAATCTTGAGCTATAATTTCGGTATTTTCAATAATGTTGATATTAGTATCTCCCAAAAATACCACACTTCCTACAGAAAAATACTGTCTCAAAATATCATCAATTTCTGTCACGAAATATCTAGTTGAAAACCCTGTACTTGTAGGAGGAGGCCTATAAATAGCTATAATATGTATTATACATTTTTTTTTTAAGTAGTAAATATTCTAGTTTACCAGCTATGCATTCAAATGAATCTACCCTTAGCTTCAACTGACTGAAAGTAAACATTTCTGACTTATAAAATAGTACTAAGCCTCCTCCTCTTCTACCTTCCCTACATGAAACAACTTTCGAGAATCCATATAAATTGTACCCAACAATTTCGTCACATGAGCAAGCTATCTCTGACAGAACTATGACATCCAATCTATGAATGAATTTTTGCAACTGAATGTTCAAGGCATCCCAGTTTTTTTTTTTATTGACCTTATATTTAAATGGAAAACTCTTATTTCAAGATCCTCAGAAATATGAGAAAACCAACTGTATATATCACTGTAATTTTCAAACCTGACATTTTTATCTAGATCTGTTTGAAGACCATCCATAATTTTGTGATGTATTACTAAAATAATATAGGCTAACCTAAGAATCCTTATACACCAATTTTCTTTATGTCATCTAAGCTTCTGATTACAATTACATTTTCACTTCCTTCACCTCTTTTTACAAATACCTTCCCATTTTTAAACCATACATACTTATAGTTATAGATTTTAGCTCTTGCCTTGGTGTCTCTCAGCAGATTCTTGTAGTAGAGTGATAGGTTTTCATTGAAGAACACCTGTTTACCCCGTATCCCGATCCGAAAGTCGTGATTTCTTCCCTGCTTGAAGCCATTTATCCCGCACTTGGCTGGAAAAGAACTGTACCATTATAACAGGAGGATTTCCATCTTTCCTTTTCTGAAGCCTGTGAAGCCTATGGATTTCCTCCGGTACAAAGGGAACGTTAATAGTCTTACCTAATTCCTTCACAACTTCATATGTATCTTCTTCTTCGACCTTGGGTCCCCTCACAGGCACTCCATGAATCTCCAGGTTCACTCTTCTACCATATTGTTCCATTTCGTTGACCCTACTCAGTAGGTCCTTTACAGTAGCATCACTAACCTGCTGCTTTGCCTTGACTTCTTTCAGCTCAACTTTTAAGTCTTTATTTTCCTGACGAAGCAATTTAATTTCACTTAAAATATCATCATATTTTCCGGATAAGAATTCCAACGTATCCTTAATTTGGTTTACTGCCGGAATGAGTGCCAGTAGGCTATCTATCTTGGTCGTAACTTCATGAGATAATATTTCATCCTCTTGCGTCTGACTAGAGGTTCTTTCTTTGGACCTACAAGATACACAACTCCATTTTCCTTGTCCAGCCTTCCCCAGACTTTTCCATGACTGCGCCTTCATGCTATAATTATCAAAATGATATCTTGACTGACATAACCTACAAAGTGCATACTCTCCATCCAGAGGGATATCTTCTTTACATTTGCCACATTTAACACCATCACCATTACTCGGCATTGTAAACTATATCTTTACAAGTAGATTCACCACAAATTAGTTGTATGCAATACGATAAATAATGTTAAAAACACGAAAAATAACAGAGCGAGATTTCCACTGAAACACAGCTCACCAGTGCCACCTGTATATATATATATATATATATATATATATATATATATAATTTTCGTGTGAGAACTACTAACTATCATTTGTATTATTGTTTTCATTTTTGATTGAACAATAAAAAAATTTATTGACTGACAAATTAGGACCATTTATATATAAAATTTAAATTAATTATAAAAAAAACAATTATGATAATGTTATCCAAGTAAATAATGTGCACCTGATGAGACAATGGGAATACGTCATCTAGATCATACGTCATTAGATGGCTGTTAGATAAACAAGCCAGACCTCTTTTGCAGTTTTATCGTCACTGATACCGGAGATTTGACCTTGTATACTGTTTAATCGATCCCTGTACAAGCAATGAATCCGAGGGTGTTGAGAAAAATAGGGTATACAAGGAGGCCCGTTCTCCTTTGAACAGCACACTTCCACTCTAATGATCCTAATCTTGCTTAACGATTTTAAGACAGGTTCTTAAGTGCTTAGTTCTTAACTCAGGAACATCTGCAAAATGTTATGTTCTGAGATTAGCCAGAGAACCTACACCACTTGTATGTTTACGTAGTCAATATCTATTTACCTTAAACTATATTCAGTGAGTAAGTTGAGTTTAATGAATAAGTAATAAAGCAATAAAACTAATTTTGTTAGCATATTTAACTTATATGAAAATGGAACGGTTATGTTAGATATGAAAACAAAAAACGAAAAATTACGAAGGTTAAACACATTTTTTCTATTTCTTACAGTTATGCAGGAAAAATTAGAATAAAGGTAAGCAACAAGATAAATAATGTAAATGGCAGGAATACCTATGACGTCATTTCACCTCTGAGTGTAACTATATGTTTACGAAACGTAAATTAAATCTGGTCTAATATTGTCTAATATGAATAAAGCGCAAAGTGAGAGACACAAGGGAAGTTGGTAATGGCTCAGTGATGACATCATCTACAGCCACTGGACAAAGCGATTATGACGTCATTAGTCCATTTTACACAAGCACCGGTCTACAGTTTATTTCAAAGCGCTGCCTGATCTATATTCTTACAGATTTTACTAAATGTTTAATGTTGGAAAAATTAAAATAATTACTTTGTAACTTTTGATTTACAATGGCTGTTATTAAACTATACCCCTACTCATTCATCTCCTAATCGGATCACGAAATACAACATTATTATATTTTATTGGTTGGTATTGCTAGAAATACTACATAGCCAATACACTGTTTTCTTAATTTTATCATATTTACTTCGTGCTAAGCCAAGTTATATACAGGATTTTTGATTTATTGTATTTTTATAATTCTGTGTTGTACTTTGTGTTCTGTGTACTTTGTGTATAAATAATAAAATGCTGAAATATAATTACGTACTCTCGTATATATCTAGATGATACACATAAATACAAGGAGCTTGAACAATTGGTTTATATATTATTATTATTTTTAATATAAGTTGGAAAAATTAACACGATTAAGCTATCCTCGTATTTAAAACACATTAAAAGAGCGATATTAAAAGAAAACATACATTTGGAATGAGCAAATTTTCCAATACAACTGGGAATATACACGTATTTTTACAAGTAACCTTATGTGTTACCTTTTCTTATTATAATATCTATCTAGTGAAATAACTTTTGTCAGAGCGAAAATATATCTATATATGAAAAGGGATAAAAAGGACCTAATATAGATATTTAATGTGATAATTATGGGTTGTGATATTTAATTACATAATTATGACGCAGCTCATAAGGGGAAAAGATTTCTTTAAAATTAATGGAAATGTATTAGTTTTAAAAAGAGTTATCGTACTCGTTTGGTGTCCAGGGAAAAGCGTAGATGTATTGCATCCTATAATTTTAAGTGTGATGTAGAAGTCGACTGTAAACGCAAGTCTTCCCGAGATGACCTATGGTCTGGCGTACCTGAAGGTAACGTCTTAGAAATATCAACTTCTAATCATCTGCGAGAGAAGATGAATAACACAAACTAAGTTTCTTAGTGCTAAGTAAAGAATTTACAAAAAATTTCATTTAATAGTTGTTTTAATACAAGATAAATTCTTTATTCTAGAACATGGTATGCTGTGCATCATAAAATACTGTTAATTATTCCTTATTGTATCATTATTGTATAGTTGCTTATTAAGAGTCTTTAACATTCATTATTTAGAGTGTAACTGCTTCTGTTTTCGCTTGATTAGCTGGTATTTATATATTAGGTATGAAATAATTAATGTTATGCAAGGGTTATGCCGTTAAAATCATTATACATTGGTGAATTGACTTATTTAACTGTTAACAGATTTTTTTAACACATCTACACCTCTTCTCATAAGTATCAAGTTCAGTTTATTTTAATTTCATATGGTTCCATGTAGTAAATTCTAAATTTAATCAAATGTAAAAATAAAACAGTAAAAGTTTGATACTACTGTCGCATCATTTAAGGTTGCCTTATTAAAGAAAGTAGGCGAATAAAATAATGTTGCTTTTAATTCTCAGAAACATTATAAACCTCCATACGTAGATTAACACACTCAAAATATAAATTTAGTTGATGGTCAAAAGGAACACGAATATTATTATTTTCATTCCTTAGATAAGTACAGGATCAAAGTAAAGGACACTCTCTTTCATTTAATCTCAAAGGACCTACCGAGAAGTCTTTTCATTCTCTGTCTTGATAAGTTGCAATACAGTTTCGATGATTACTTTGACCATAGTACCTTTACAAAGACAACCTTTTACAGTTAAGCCAATGATTTATAGCTCACTATAAAGATATGAGATCTATTAATTCAAAGTTTTACTATACAGACACTCTTAAAAATCTTTCATAGACTGGTTGACACTTACCATTTCATTTACGACTCACTATTAATTTATCTATAAAATCTTAGTGGATGGATGTATACACAAAGGAAATATTGTATTCAATAACCTCATCTACTAATAATAAATCTAACACTGTGGTGGTAAATGAGAAAATTATTACTCGAATTCCTTACCCTATATTTATTACTAGCTGTTTCCCGCGGCTTCGCACGCTTTTCGTAAGTTTTGCCCGCGTAGGAGCATTTCTGGTTGAAGTAAATTATATTTCCAACCCCGATGTAGATTTTACCTTGATGTCACGATCAAGAAAATATGTCAAAAAATGTATTGTACATGCATAATGTATTTTATTACAAAGTGGTCTACCACTCAACCTTTAAGTTCAACCAAAAATTTAGTTTAGACAATTATACATCATAACTTAGCGCCTTCAAATAGTGTTTCAGTGTTTTATATACGTATCTATATCGTAATTGCAGGTTATAATGTGCAGGCGCTTTGAAAACTTTTCTTCATTTTATTCGTTTATATTCACGACATAAGCGAATAATTCAGATAATAACTATCCTATCTTCTAAGTTAGACTAAATTACGGATACATGTGAAATTTGATTGAAATTGGTTCAGTCGTTTTGGAGTTTATTGGCAACATACATCGTGACTCAAGATTTTTATATATATATAAAGATATATATATATATATATATATATATATATATATATATATATATATATATATATATATATATATATATAATTTCATATACATCAATATATTTTACTATAAATTACTTTCAACTCGTAAGCTTTTACTTTTACATACTACATTATTTGAGTATACATAGATTGAATATATATATATATATATATATATATATATATATATATATATTACATATAATATATGTTTACAAAGAACAGCTGATTAAAAATTTGAAAAGACTCTTTCACTTAATAACATATGTTTGCTGCAATGCATTTCTTACGGGTATTTCTGTAACCAGTGGGGCGGAATCCTGAATCGGGAAAGGGATAAAAAGTATCCTATAACCTTTTACAGATCAAGACGAACAAATTTAAAAAAAAATTAGGCGAATCCGTCCAGCCGTTTGTGAGTGATGCTGTTACACACGAACAGTTTCATTTATATATATATATAGATTGTACTATTCAACAATCCACAGAAGAAAGTTTTATTTCAGGCTTATTTCTTACTTCTTGTTGAACCTAGACTGGGTACAGTACAATTTATATAACTTATGTCTAAGCTACTATACGGATGTCAAGGAGCGATGTATCACTAACCATACTCCTAAGATATTAGGCATTGCGAATCAAATAGGTCTAGTCTACTGCAGAGGTTAATTGATGGAGTGGGTAGAGCTGCCTTAGTATTAAATAGGTATTGTTAGGCCTGGAGAGGCTGAAGAAGAACATCGAGAATATCGAGTTTATATAATTTGTTTGAAGTAATAATGCAGATAACAGTTATTATAAAAACTACCTACAAAGTAAGAGTACTAATTCTTTTACTGCGAGATAAAATGAACATAAGAATAATAACAAAATACAAGGAACCATGACATATATTACATTTAAGAACTGAAACTAAACAATAGATGTAACTCTGTGATAATAAATGACAACAATATCTTCCTTTTTGTAACAATGGGATAAGCTGATCTCTTTAATACGCGCCCTGCCGACCGCACCAGTGAGAAAAGAGCGTGATTAATTACAGCAATGAGGTAAGAGAGGCGGTGAAAAATAAAGATCGCTGGGGCTGAAATTAATATATTAAATGTAATTATTATATATTTTGTAAACCTTTGTTCACGATTTTTATAGTTCATACGCCAATCATGTTCATAGTTCCTCCGGCTATATTGTTAATCAAACAATAAAAATAACAATTAAATTATAAAATGTTTAATAACGGCAAAGGTCTAAAACATCTGAGTTTATTACAGCACCTGGTAAAATAGTTCTTCAGCTACTATGTGGCAACTATGTATTACGTGGGCTGCACTCGCACTCTCCAATATATCGGCAGTCTGCAATGCGTGGAATTCAATACGATACCTACTTAAAATAGAAGCACAGTAATTATTCCCAAAGCAAGCTTCGTGAAAACAAACGATCCAAGCAAAACAAATTACGAAACGATTTCATTGGAACATCTTAAATGAATTATATTTCAGTTAAGTTTGAAGTAAGTTTACACTTTTCACCCAGATAAAAACATTGTCATAGGTAATGTAGGTCTGAGAGGTCTACTTCGGTCAAAAACCATCTGCTTCTGAACTTTTAACCTCCGTATGTGCCTCATTGTGCAACAAAGAATCTAACAACAAATCCAATGCAAAACACTCCCCGAGATTTTTTACACACAAACCTATGCAAATACGCTATAAATAAGAGTATCTTCCATTAAAATATGAATTACCTTTGTTGGTTATATTTTCCCATGAGGATATGTATTTAGTATGTAAAAAAACTACTTATAATCAAAATCCAAAATACTCCAAGGTTGCTTTACCTAATGATTTTTTTGAACTATGTCGAGTAGCTCTCCCTAACTTTGAAGGTTACTGTGTAGTGTGAATATATAAAAGCCTAACAATTCTTTTGCACTCTGTGAATGTTTTGTAGTATTTTATCTATATACCTAAATGTTTTACAAAGCTTCATTTATATACGTACAGGCAATACTGAGTTTTATGAAGAAATTTGTAAATCCACGGTATTCGGATGAGGTTAGCGAATAATTTTACATTGGTCTTATAAGGAACCATGATGGGAATGAGAAACTAGCAGATTTGTTGAAGTAGTATAAACACTGAGTGGAAATTTAATGTCACTCGGTGACAATTTTAGTTTTCAATGCACTCTTGCGTCGTATTGACCTCAACAGCTAACTGGAACATTTACTATCTAAACACTACTATGGAATCTAACTTAAATACTTAAAATGTGTATGTATTATGAAGTTCAGATATATATATATATATATATATATATATATATATATATATATATATATATATATAAAAATTTCATTTGTAGACTTTGTATTATAGACTTGACTTAATTTCTCCGTAGACAAGGAAGATGTACAAGTCTAACTATAGGATTTGGCTTAAGGTCATTGTATAATGTAATCTGCTGTAGGTTGATTATAAACTTTAATAATTGTAACTTAGTTTAAAGGTATATCATGCATTATAACAGGAATGAAAGTTAAATTAAAGTCAAATTTCTGGAATTATTAACACGAAAATCCGTTCCTAGAACTTTTTTCTTTATACGTATTGAACTAACATACCCACGTTATTAAAATATATATTAAATGTAAAAATATAGCACAAAACAATGTAATCTATAGCTTTTGATTGATCCCACGTGTGATTGCTCTTGATAGACCCAATCAGTGCTTTATGCAGCTGCACAAGATCAAAACAGCTCTGATTGGGACTATCAGTAACTACCTCTGTGCGTTATTCAGAACCCGTCACGGTTCGCAAGATCAAAACCTTTCTAATTCTTCCATCAGTAACTAACGCTGTACTTTATTCAAGGTCCTATATCTCCAACTGTTTTATACTGAGATACGACAAAGAACTAACTTGCTTCAGATACTAGCCAATAATATTAAAACTCAAACAGTTAAAGCACCTGGGATTCAAAACATTTTTCAAATTTGTTTTTACTGTCTCTCATAAAAAATTCCAGAAGTTATATTTGATATTTTAACGGAAATATCAAATTTGGGGATCCTTAATTTGAAAAGATAGTATTGAATGAAAAACATGTGGTTGTATATAACAGATTTTGTGTTCCACGCCTCTTTCGTCTAGGTGTTAACACAAAATATTTTATACTGGCCAAGACAACTAAGGATAAACGTCAGAAGTAATGTTAAAAGATTCAATACGTATTAGGGTTATTGTATATATGTCAGTAATAAGCTATTGCACTCTTTTGATAGTAAGTGGACATAGCTCACCTCACGGGGTGTAAGCGAGAAATTATTTTCACTGCGCAAGTAATAATTTACTCAATCCTATCAAGTAAGTTCGCGTTTATTGTTGGATTTTAAGGAAGTTTTATGAACTGTACTTATTACAAATAGCACTCACAAGGCAGTGAATAACTATCATTGTAAAATAATAACAAATTAACAAGGCAGGAGTATGCCGTCCCAC
Organism: Homalodisca vitripennis; assembly: GCF_021130785.1. Classification (NCBI taxonomy): domain Eukaryota; kingdom Metazoa; phylum Arthropoda; class Insecta; order Hemiptera; family Cicadellidae; genus Homalodisca; species Homalodisca vitripennis. Next base: position 213,923,681 of record NC_060207.1, on the reverse strand, counting down.
TCTTCGCGTAGCAGGCTTCGCCGGAATAATTTAACTAGCACTAAATTGAATTAAATTGATTGAATTGTTTTCGTAAGTGTACTTGCTAATGGTATAAGTTAACACATTATAGTAATTTAACATAATAATATTATTTTACTTAAAAGCCAAAACTGGGGTTCTCTAAATTGATTGTTCTAATAATGTAGTTGGTCTGAAATTATTTGTTATTTGGTGTTGTAATCTAAATATACTATATTCTTAAGTATAAACTTTGCTCCTTGATTAATGCTAATTAAATTATTTTAATTCTTATATTAGACTATCCATCTATACTTGCTCTTTACTTTCAATAGTTACAAAAGTTATAATAGAACTTCCTCAGATAAACAAAAGTGTACAAGAGTAAAAAGACACTTCGTGGTTTCCAACAAATCTTGCTTTATATTAAAACTAGCAGTTAACCATGGCTTCGCACGCGATTTCGTTAGCTTTTCAACGTTTATGATCACTGGTTTGAGTGAACTGTATTTCTGACAACCATTGTTGCTTTTGCCTTGTTCATTTGATCAAAGAAATATAATAATGTATATTTACACACACAAAACCACTTTCTGTCAAAAGACGATTAAGATAGATTCTATAACAGTCTTTATATTTATAGTTAATGTTAAAAATTAACATTATCTTTAAAATCTATATTACAGACCTGAACAAGCACTGCACACTTAATATTTGCTAAAATGCACAGTTAAAAGTAAAATGTTAATAAATATTTTTTTTCATATCTGGATATTTTCTTACTCATTGCTCAGCAGTAAGTGCAGAATAAGTTAAAATAATAAGTGTTGTTACTATCAACTTTCCTCTATACTTCCAAGACTATGAAATGTAAAGAGATTAATAATAGTGGTTATTAATATATTGTAATGATATATAGCAAAGATTAGTGTATTTTACTGAATAGGTACGGTATTTCTTACGAAGTTAGGAACTACATATCAAGTATATAAGTATAAGTATAAGAAAAAACATGCAACGAGTTACCATGTCTCTTTTGATTGAAGTTAAATATAGGTTTCTAACAATTCATTCAGCTGACGTGACAGTGAGCTTACGCGAGTGTCATGTTCCATCAAATGAACATAACAGCTAACACCGACGTTGGCAGTATGAGGCCGCCAGCTGACATTGGCTTTGATTTACTGTGAATTAACAGTTTGTACTTGGCAAAACTATTCTCTGATTTTAGACAAACCGTGCCAAATGTACTTTAAAACAACAATTACCCTGCCGCAAATGGCAAATTTATTATTTACATTTTTTTATTTAATAAAGTTTTCACACTTTCTGGCTAATAAAGGCTGTGAGAGCAAACCGGTGGGGCCGCAATTGGGCTGTACAGCACCTACCTGTACAAAACCTACCTGTACACCACCTACCTGTACACTACCACCTTTCTGTACAGAAAATCTGTAATATAAAAGGTCGACACCGAGACCACGCCAAGTGTCGAGTAAATGGCTTCGCTGAAGCTGCATGTAAAATTTCAAATCTATACTTAATTTCTTTAGGCTATCTATATGTTACTATGCCACATGTTAAAATGGCATATTATCGTACCCATTTTGTTCACAAATTTCCTGTTCGCTGTGATTTCTTCGCAGACCAATATAAATATTTTCGTTAACGCTCAGCCAAACACTATGGAGTGACGTACACCATCATCAAACAAACACATGTTGCCTTTCTAGAATTTCAAAGTTTTGCATACAAAATTTTGGGTGTTTATCTCAATTAGTTTTTTTTCCAGATATCGTACGAACAGAAAAACAGAGATAAAATGTTCATAGCTCCTCGAGCAATATTCTTCGCTAATGCTCATCCATTCACTGGAGAAATAAATTTTGAGATCAGTCGTGGAGAAAAGCCTCAGGATTCTGCATTGAACGTTATTTATATGCATTATGTGTACTTGTTATCATTATATTACATGTCAAAATGTAAAAGTTAAGGTAGCTTGTTAGAAAAAACATATCCTTCAAAAAACATTTATTTATGAACTTTACATAGTTTACCCTAGCGTACTTTACACTTTAAGCCTCAGCAGTCTATGTTAATATAAATGTTAATCCTGACATGCTATACTCATGGGACTGAAATTGTTAACTGAAATCACACATAGTCAATGGTCATTGTGTTATTTGAAAATCAAACTGGTTAAGTCTTGTACAAATTAATTCATTTAAATTTCATCTTTAAATTTGAAGCGTACGTTTATTTCTAACACAAAAGTTACAAAAAACTTATACTTAGATAATAATATGTTAGATAATAACTTAGATAACAGATAATATGAGTAAAGAAATAATTGAACACTTGTGAGGATTAAAAGTATTTTAAATTTCTAGTACTGTATAATATAATATTATAATCAAATATTTGTAATCATGTTACTGGTGTGTTGACTGTATTAATAAGACTGGTATGTCTTGATTAAATAAATATAGGTAATTTATAGAGGCTAGCATAAATTTAAATATTGAAGGGCTTAAAACACTATAATGTAGTTTAAGAACAAAGTATTTTATACACTTCATGTCTATGTTAGTTTGATCGAGGAAAAATATGGAGTACTTTAAACTGCTTAATTTTCAATAATGTTACTTAATTTATTTTCTTTAATATTACTCAAGCATTAAAGGTATTCTTTTTTAAGAAAAGTGGAAAGGATATAGAGAATTAGAACTTTGCCGATCTCTGGATGGCTTGGAGGGAACCCAAATCTGTCTGGCCACAGAAGTCGTATAATTGATCACTTATCTAAAAATATGCCCTCTTCATATTCACCTTTCATAATAGATTAAAATGTCCTCACAACACACAGGTTTTATCAAATACGAACGGTAGCGTAATTACATTTTTGTGAGGTCCTCTTTACCTTGCCATGTAAGTACATTTTCTATATTAACTTTCAGTACTAATAACGATAGTATTATGCTCGCTGGCTTTACTGTTAAGCTGTATATTTATTTTATACTTTACGAAATAATATATGATTTTTATCTCAAAACCTTATGAAATAAAAAATATTTGTGTAAATAACTAAGGTTTACTCAAAAGGTTTTTCTCGCGTCCACGTGTAGTAACATTATATAGTGCAATAGTACAATTATGCCTTATGTTAAAAACAACGTTGTATACAGCTAAAAATATAAATACTTAAAAGGGGATAGATTGAATGGAATTTGAATGGAACATGATGGAACTTCAATTTAATAATAACAATTTTTCTAAATATCCTTCAAAAACTACAAATGAAAAGACATTTACAATATGGTCGTTATTTATTTATTTCTGTATACATTTTCAAGGTAGAAATTCTAAAAATTAAGGAAAATACTAAAAATTTACGAATTTCACAAAATTTTAAACTATTTTCTTTATTGATACATTTTAAATTATAAACAGTTATAAACAGTTACTTTCTTCGCACGCAATATAAAGGTTTTTAAAGTATACGAGCACTTCTGGTTCGAGTGAAATTATCGAGTTTGCCTAGTTGCCGAGTTTAACAAATACGTCAAAAAGTGTATATGTATGGTCCATTGCAAATTATTCCGGTCTTATTATATTTTTGAGTAATAGTTTGATTTGCCCTTAGTTTCGTGATCAAGAAAGTATATACATACAGAGGACTGGGAAACCATATTCTGTCAAAAGATAACTAAGATGAGTTCGTAACATTCTTTAAATTTATAGAAGAATTTAGATAGTAATTTGTATTTAATATCTAAGTTACTGTACTGAATACGCAGTGTACACTTAATATTTGCTAAAATATACTGTTAAAAGTCTGTTTTACTAAAACTTTTAATTTTCTTATCTTTGTATTTCCCTACTTTGCAATTAACAGCGGTTGAAAAAAAGATTAGAACATTTTACCTAATTTACAGCCCAGTAGGCCGTAGCCTGTGTAGGAGTTTTTGAAATAAGAATAGGCCTACAGTATATCTATACCAGGGAGCCTAAAATTACCAAGTCAAATTTCAGTACAATCAGTGAATAGTTTACGCTTGACATTAAAATGAACAATCAAAGGAACTTTCTCATTTATAATATTATTAGGATTTTAACATTTTATTAAATAGAAAATATATTCATTTCAATCATATGCTTTTAATCATATTATCAGGCAAAATCGTAGCCACAGTTTATGTAAACAAGGTTTCCAGTCTCGAGTCAAGTTGGATTACAGCGTAACATCCAGGCGCGCTCTCCGAGGTTCAAATTTGCATATTGCCGCAACTCATGTTATCAGCAGTAACCTCTCCTTCACGTTTTGCCGGTTTCACCGCTTCCACTGTTTATATCAGTTCTAAGTCGTAACTTATGCTTCTTCCTTCGGTCTTTTCTGAAATTAAAACATTAAAACTTTATTTTATTTGGTTATAGTAACAATGATGTTTAATGCTTCTTTAAAAACTTGTAAAGTGATAAGGAGGCCTGGTAACCACAATGGTGATCCTTGATAAACTCAGCCGGCAGGTTCCTTAAATCTATGCGTTTCCTGGATACCTAATCTCCTGGAGTTTGTAGTATTACTATTCTTCCTACAGGAGTTTTCACAGTTTTCTCTAAGAATCCAGGGCTTGAAGCAGTCAACAATATAATGTAAAATTCACCAATAATGTTACCCCTACAATTTATTCATGAAAATATGATGTTGTTATTGGTCATTATACAAAGATTATATAAATACATACGTAATTGTAACGATAAATTAATTCTATCTTTGTCTGAGTATTTTCCCACCTTTAAAACTACCCAACATAAGGATCTGTTATATCACATTCGAGTTACTGAAAAAACTTAATTTTGATTTTTTTAAGGAGTCAAGTGCTTGAAAGGTACAAACTAAACATAACCTATACTCAAGATATGAAAGAGATCTGGTCCACATTCTAATATGCTGTTGAAGCAATATAGTTCAGGATCTCAACAAGCAATTAGATCATCCGTTCAATTTTGAAACTCTCTGGACAAACTACTTCTCATGTAGTAACCGGTTTACCGTTTACCGCTTTCATTCTTAGTGCCAGTCCTCAATCTTAACTGTTGCATCTCCTTTGGGTTTTTAGCAATTTTTGAAAGTAAGAACATTGTTAAACCTCATTCAACTGTCAAAAAGATTCTTAAAACCGTAATTAATTTTGATAATGCTTTAACCGTGAATTGAGAGGAATGGAACAGTTTATTGTGTGAATTTCCTAAAAATATATGTAAACAATTTCTGACTGAAAAAGGATCATTCATGGAGAGAAAATTAAGAAGAATTAAGTGTTATAAATATTTAAAGTAACATTGAAAATTGTTTAAACATGTATATCTATATTACTTTTTTTACAGACATTGTTTATTTCACTTGATGATTTTGGTTAAATATATCCATTTAGCTTTTGAAACTATGCCATTTTAATACACAGATAAGTTAAAACGTATCTACCTGAAGAATTATCGTCAATATCAAACGATTAAAAAATTTAGTTTTTATTGCATTTTGAAAATATTACTCCTTATTGAACTAGAGACCACATTGTTTAAACAATATGGTTGTGTTGTCATAAAAACACTGTTTACACAGAACAGTTAATTATATTTATCAGTCTCTTTCAATTAAAAACATTTTTTTCTTGTACTACAATAATTGATATTCTTATGGGATTTTACACATTTTGGGTCTTGTAGGGCGTATTCCAGAGTGATTTTAGATATAAAAATATGTTTATATGTTAACCAGGAGCCGTAAGAATGTCCATCACCAATTTCAGTACAATCGGTACAGTAGCTTTTACATGATTGAGAAAAAAACATACATACAAACAAACACAAAGACAGAGAGATATATCATTATATTTTTATATAATAGTATATAATGTGAAATTTCTTAGAAAGCACTGAGAATGTATGATATTTTCAAAGAGTAAAGGTTTTCCCAAGATCAAGTGTATGTGTTTAATAGTTTAATTTGCTGTATTCATATTTATTTACTATTAATGATAAATAGTATTGTTAAAAAAGTAGTTTATTTATTTTAACTCTATTTATCACAAATCCTACGCTTATTTATTAATATAATAATATAAAATTCAAAAGAATATTATGATTCCTGTGCATAAGTAAATCAATAAAAAATGTATAGAAATGAATTTAACTTACTGATTATTATCGAAAAATAAGTATACAGATTGTAGTGATAATTTATATTTGTTACATGTTGTATCCAAACAGTAACTAGAGCGCTGGTGGTGTGACAGCTTCAGGTTTAGTGACGCAATCTGGGACTGTTGACATTACATTGTATATTCATGCCGAAATGAAATCATCATAAGGCAATGATTGTGTTAATTCTGAATACTGAGCTACATTCTTGTATATTGCTTATGTAATTAAAACATTAGATATCAAGATATACAAAAATGTTGGATTCTTGCTAAAAGTGCCAATAAATATCTATGAAGGAAATCAAAACTAGAATTCACAGAGAACATGTAAATTAGTATATGGTTTGCACATCTGTAATCAAGTATAAAAATATCGGCAGTTAAATAATTTATAAAATAATTCTATTTTAAGTGTAAGGAAAGTTAACGTAGTTAATTCTAATGAAGGAAATAGATAAGTAAACTGACTTATTTAATTAATTTTGTAAAACATATTGAACTTTGTAAATATGATTTATATAATGAAATAGCCTGTATTTCTATATATTATATAACAGGTGTCAGGAAATAACTGTGTTGTACTAATTCTAAAATTACTTAAAACTAACAATTTTAGTATTGAATTTTGCGTTAATGTGTTCCCTAATTTGAATTTTATCAAATTTTAAATCTAATTACTTATAAATTTGTTTTATTTATCTCATAATTTGATACTTATAAAATATAAGCATGTTAATAGTACAGCTAAATACTTTGTACAATTATTTAAAGCTTGTTTTGTCTGTTCTTGTATTAGTCTAATTTTCGTGGATAATTCTAGCAATAAAATAATGATACCTTTCTTTAAAAAAGGTGTGGTTTTGTTATATACTTTTAATCTACGAGTGCTCCTTCTCGTTTTTTATAACTTAAGTTACGATTACATAATAATAAAGCTTTATCTACACAACTGCACAACAAGCACTTTTCATTTTAAATATCAATACACGAGTTCACTGTGCAATCACTCTAAAAACTTATGACAGCTGTGGTTATATTTAGTAGTTTAGAAACTTCCACCCAATAGTTTAGTATGGGTTTTAATAAAGCATATTACAATCCTTAGCGTTAACTACAAAATGTACTGTAATATACCTAAACTGATACAATATCATTTGGGTAAGGGCCTATATCTGTACTTTTATTACCCAACTTTTAACCACCCACACTACTTCATTTTATACCTTAACCCATATCAGCCCAGATAATAATTGAATCATGAATGCTCCGTGCAAGTACTCAATTTATTGCTGAGTCTATGTTACTACCGATGAACGATGTTAGTTAAAGAAGAACTTGGATTGGGGTTATTAACTATAAATATATCTATATGATTATAAAACCAACATTAATTCAAGCAGTAACTATGTTATTACCGAGGTAAGTCATAATGGTTCTAAGTTTTGATTACAGGATCTCACCTTTATGAAGAACTGGTTCGAAAAGACCTTTATAGTGATGTCGTCTATAATTTTATCGTTAATTGCTAAATCTGACCTAAGGACGCAATAATGAGCCAATGGTTATCGATAAACACCTCAGTCTCTGTATACCATCTTATCTTACTACATCACATAAGTTTCATTGAGCTTCCAATGAGGGAATTACTAATTTGATGTATGATATACAGAACTCTGAAATAATGATTGATCAGCCATTTCTATTAGGGTGAAATAAAAGACCTCGTGTTAACTCCAGTTATATCATGAATTGCTTTATGAAAAAAATATAAATAAAACTAGAACGACATTTTAACTGAAACAATGAAATTTTAGTAAACCATTTATTTTTCTAATTAAAAATCAATAATGATCCGTTGTTATTTTATTTCTATCCCGTATATACTTATTAAATTAGTTATTTTTAACATTTTAGTATTTTATCCCTCTGTCCTTCATAGCCCTAAATGTCTCCTATCAGGTTATCACACCCTAAGGGATAATTTACCTTCATTACATAGCAAAGCTCCCTTAAGATAAAGGTCACGAAGGGGAGATCTTATAAACACTTTCTCAGAGTAGATGTCAGGGGCATACTGAAGATAGGTTTTTTGTGTTGACCCGCCCTCTGGTGAAACTGGAGTTTACTGGTAGATTATACATAATGCAGTTAATAGGATGTTACCAGTGATTTGTGAATGCAATTGACTTTAGAATTTTGCAACTTGACCAAAACATTCCCTGCGAAATTTCTCTCCTGAGAAGGTCAATAACATCTTATAATTGGGTTATTTATTAATTATTTTATTCTAGATTCAAAAGTTAATAGTTGTGTTTATTTTATTTGCCTATGGCACAGTGTAGCGGGTACGGAATTGCTAAAGGACTAAAGGAAAGTTGAGCATGGCTGCTACCTGGTAAACGTTTACAATAATGTCTAATTAAATAAAACCCATATTAAACTAAATGGTTTGGATTCTTTACTGCTACCATTAAGAGTTGGGTCACACTATTGTATTTACTATTCATATGTGCAACAAACTACGACGGCTGTAACTTTAATTACTCAAATGCGGAATTTTTAGAACAGCTTAGGTCGTTATTACTGTAGCACCAGTTAAAGGTGTGTGTGTGTGTATTGAATAAAATTGGGGCTCTAAGCCGTATTAGAGTATTAAGCCGTTGGTTTGACTCAAAATAAATTTACCGCAGACTCCGGAGTCCGGACCCTGCAACAGCTCCGTTAACGTTTTGTATCTCAGCTGGGTGGGGACGCATTGCAGTATATAAAACCTATTAGCCACACACAACTATTGGTAACATTGTTGTACTGCAATGTCGGTACGCGCATGCGCAGTAAACTAAGCACTCTAAATAACCATTATTCGGTTCAATATACCCTATTATTGTTCTGTGAAACTTTTCTGTGCGCTCAGCTAGCCGTAATATATATTTTATAACACATATTTTGATTATTCAATATAATTATTATATTATTATACAGGGTGTCCCTTTTAAATATTCCACTATTTCATCCCAAAATGTTTAAATTTACAGTTTTATGGGTGATCTCACCTCATTTTTAGTGGAAATAAATAAAACATATTTTAAAGATTCAAAATTTACACTTCTTATGGAACACGCTATATTTTCTAATAATTCCAGCAATAGTTTTAATTCTTGAATTTTTTTTCAAACTGACTCGTTTAAGAGTGCATTCACATTAAAAAGTTTTAAGAAATCACCTGTTTGAGAACAGATGTTTAAGTAATTTTAAATTTAATAAACTAATGACTCTTTTAGTCAAGCGCAGGCAGCAAGAACTCTGTACTACTCAATACCATATTTTTAACAGAGACTATTCCGAATTAATTCTGTAGTACAACTGGTTGGCGAGGCTAACGTTTGCTAGTCAACTAGTCTTCAATGCTTAATAGCGGTCTTAAGCGTAGGCATTTTGTAACTAGTCCAGCTTTAAAACATTTGGAGTATCTTTAAAGTAAATGCATTTTCTTTACATTTAAGTTAATTGATGATATTTGGAATAATAATATGTCCATATTTTATATTTACAAAAAGCATGACAATTTACTGTCATTTAAAACTGTCTAGTAGCTTTTATATAATTGAGTATCAAACATCCAAATATGTTTACAATAATAATAATAATAAGATTATTATTTATTATCTTATACACATAATAACAATCATAATGGATCCAAGTTTAAAAGTATTGAAATAATGACAGCCTCACCATAACGTGTGACAGTATAAGGTTATGCAAAAAGATTGCCTCTCTCTACTCCCAGGAGGTTTTTATGAAATAAATGTAATTTACACTTCCATGACACACAACAAAGCATTTGTATATTAATATACTACATCAGAAATTCATGATGCCTATAAATGTGTATGTTATAGTCTAACTCTAGCTGACAGAACCACAGACCACAGACCTTTCAGTGGTGAGAAGACTGCCGAGCGTGAAATCTGTAGCCGAAGGACCTAGCTAGCGTAAAGTCAAAGACAAGCCCAGCGGCGTGGCGCCCTTAGCTGTCACGGTCCAAGGGTCAAAGCAAATGTTCTCTGCTTAGGAAATCTCACCGACTAGAACATCCAACCACTGTGTATCCACTATTCCAAGAAACATGCAAATCATGGTTACGCCATACCACGTGTTGCGTAAGTCTACGCTGCGGTTCTACATACGTTTTTTAGTTCATACCTCATTTCGTGAGACTACACTTGTTACTATGTCATATGGTAAATGTAATATGATTATACTCAGGATGTTGTCCACCCATCCTGGTTATCCATAAGACAAATGTATAAATATTCACGAATGCTCAGCTAAATTGTGAAGTAAGATGCATAATCATCGATCTCAGGGTATTTTACATAGAAATTAAACTTCATACAAACTTTTAAACCTGCCGCTCAATTTCGTTCTTGAGAGTATTTACAAGCAGTTAGACAACCAGTCAAAATTAAAATATTCCTAACTATTCCAAAGATAGGCTTCCTTAACCCTCAGCCAAAAACCGTACATCGATGTTTTTAACAAAAAATATTCCATTACCAATTTTATCTTTGACCAACCGCCGTGATGTATCCTCGTATATTGTCACTGTATATTTATAAAAGTATAAGTTTTCCTTGTCAGATCGCAACCTTATTGTGGCTAGACCTACAAACAATTACGGGGCTCAATATATCTCAGTAAATAGCTTCACGTACTAAGGTTAAATGTGTACTCCCAAACTACCTCCATCGCGTGTATTTTTGTAAATATTATTTTAATAGTAATAATAAAATCATGAATGTTTAAATGTATTGTTTACCTTGGACAAAATCTTAAACTATTGAATTTACGTTTTAACTAAAATATAAATGTTATTGTAAAATATATAAAAGCGGATGCACAGTTCGTGAAAACCATGTACGCCTTGGGGGAAAATTATGCTAAATATAACATTGCTACAATTTAGTACAAGAAAGATGACAACTCGCTCAAGTTTTTAATGTTATATTCGGCTTTGTGATCGGGTGGGTTTTTATATTAACTATTAATCCCTTACAAAAAAGAAAGATTGTGTCAGTATAAGTTATAGTCGTGAATGCTTCAATGACGTTAAATCAGGTTCCGTAGTTGGACATTTATAATCAAATAAAATTTCTGACTATATAAAATGAAGCTTAGTAGAAACTTAAAATTTCTCTAGATATCTTGCTACATGATAAATAAAATTTTCCTTCATTAATTTACGTTTCAAAGCAGTGTTGAAGTAATGAACATTTCGTTTAATAATGGAGGGTGTTACAACGCAACAGTATGCTAAAATGAAACATCTTCATCTATTTTAAACATTTATTGTCCATTCTATTATTTTCTCTTTAAACTATGCGAATATAAATGTCATATTACGAAATCTCATATGTGTGTTTTATCAATACGTTTACAAATTTATTTATTCTGCTATTTGCTTGTTGCCATCATGGTTATCCATAAGACCACATTAAAAATATTCGCTTACCTTTAACTAATCCCATGAAGTGACATACATCATCATCTAACTCTGTTTTTCTCATATGATAATAAAGCCTCATGCAAAAAATTTAAGCCTATAGTTTGTTTTCGGATAGACAGACAGCTAACAGAAATTTAAGATAGACAGAAATAAAAACTGTTCAATGCCTATTGAGAGATAGGCATCTCTAAATATTGTCTAATAACGGTTTATTGTACAGGTTGTAAAAAGTGAGATGGTTGCTTAAGTTTATATTTAAGATTTAACTAATATACAAAATGTCTTTCATTTTAAATGTCATTTAAATATTTCAGAAAGTGATGTGTTCATTATTATTTACTTACTGCGTTAATAGTTATTGCTGTCCACCTCAGTGTAATTGTTAATAGATAAATTAATTTACATTAAGATAAACCTGTAATAATATGACATAAAATAATAAAACCCATGAAGATTCACTTTAAGCTGGTTTTATACCTGCCAGTAGAACTAATTACTTTTTTCTCCCTTTCTAGTTAACCCGATGGATGCACAATCGCGGCAAAAACATATTATAGATCAATATAAGAACATACAACTTTTAATGTAAAATGCAAATGGACCTGATTATAAATTACTAATTGATATTAATGTTCTTTAAGCCAAAGAAATAAAACTTAGTAACGTCGCAGATTACGCAGTTATCGCAAGATAACCGAGCCGAGCAACGTAGAGCGTGGCTCCTCTTTGGTTGGGTGACCGCAGAGCAATCCTACCCAAGCTAGCAGCCCACCAGCCATTAGCGGTGGTTCGGAAGTCCCCTTTAAGCTGTTGGTACTAAGGTTAAGTGTATAGAAAGGACTTCCTAGCCATTACCTTTGCCTTGTATAATGAAAATCCTTTACCTTTTTTATATTTTAATTATTTTAATACCACTAATGAATTACAACACATTTTCCAACATAAATGTCTTTTGCAAGGCCTTTCAGAATCAAGGATTCCATCATCAGGCACTTTCACAAGTGAATTTATTAACTTACCCTGGTTAGTTACCTAGCACCAATAAAACAAACTAAACGAACTAAGAATAAGCTTACCACGTATTGTGTAACTTCACTGATGTTGCTAGAAAGATTTCAAGCTAATTCAGCTACAAGTGTTATTTCGTGAGATATTAAGATTTAAATTGCTTACAAATTAGATTATTCCATGATTGTATAGTTTTCATCGCGGTTACCCATAGTATTAATGTAAAATGTTACCTAAAACTGAATTCCTTGAATTAACATGCATGCACACTTAGATCAATGTTCCCCATATAGAAATGAAGGTATTTACAGATAGACATATAAACAAAAATGAAATTTGTCGAGCCCCTGGGGTGGTAGGCTTAGCCACCTCTAAACAAAAAAATATAAGGTAAAATATTATGCTGATGGTCCAACATGATACGTATTATCATTAGTGAATATATTACATTTAAGTTGAAGTAGTCAGAAAACTGTTATTTAATAATCAGAAAAATTTTGGTTTGTTTTTAAAATATTCTACACACACCCAATACCAAGGTTTTAACTTAATTCAGCAAACCAGCTGTGAAGAGGAGCGGCGATGCAGGAAACCACCATTCACATATCGCCTATTGTGTCGCGCTTCAATACCGACTGGACAAAGTTATCGTCCATATCAGTTGCTGTAATTGGCTTGCATCGTCTGGCACACAAATATCGCTATCTAAATTTAAGCTACTTTACACAGTATTTATACCAGATCGTGGTAAGATGATTATTTCATACGACAATAACTCTTTACTTAGAATTTTAGAATGGCAGTATTGGTCTCTATATATTTTGTAAGGGCAAGATATATATTTTTTGCATTTATTAATGATTAATTTTTACTATCAACAGGATTGTTAAATAACATGATAAAATGGCCGTCAAAATGAGTTTGAATAAAACTCACTCATATAGGTATATAAAATAAATAAACGTTTTAAACGTTGTATAATATTAGCTGGGTAACCATCCTTACTACTCAGTATTGCCAGGTATGCAGAGAGCCTGATGTTTTTTTATGAATCAAGTAATACTGGAACTTTTCCATTAAAAAGGATTACTTCAAGTTTATATTTTACACCTTTCAGTAAAACTTACACCGGGCACAGAAAAACAAAGTCTTCGTTTCAATTTGGCCAACTAAGGATAACCAGATATAACACTTGACTAACTGTAAATTCTTTAGACGTTGAGATAAGTGGTTGACGGATAAGCCTAGTTTAGTACAGAGGATGATTGTTCCAAAGGGTGTGGACCTCTTCGATGTTTTCCAAGGATGCGCATTTTGAAAATCCTTTCCCAATAACTATCATTGGAAAAAGCTGGAACAGAGCTAGCCTCCCCTTTTTCAAGTTATGAGAGAAGCAATACCGATTATACTATTCAATATTTTATTTCGGTAATAAACGAGCTCAAGCCAAACTATCAGATTATTCTGTTACTCCTGTAGGAGCAGATCCTCATGTCTATATACATTAGTGGCAATTCTTAGATATTTCTCCTAAAGAAATTGAAAAACTACTAAACAATTAGGCCATCCTAAAAAAGGAATATACTTGTAATAGGTTCTTAGAGCCTAGCAATAAGTTATTGAATTATCCATGACAATTTAACAATTACAAAATAGGAAATAGCTAAATGTTTTATAGCTAAAATGTAAATATTGGGTAATCAAATTGAATAAATAACCAACAAATTAAATTTAAAGCACTTTATGAATCCTATATGCGCGTATTTCATTAAATTTACTGTTATCTTAAGATTTATTTGCCTAATTAAAAATTAAAATTAAAAAATATGTTCATAATTGAGATATCGTGTAGAAATGCAGATAGAAAACGAGGCAGACAGAATTTTCCAACGACAACGAGTGATAGTCTTCGCTAACATTCAGCCAATAGGTACTAAAGTGCAACAGGAGTGTTGTTAGGTTACTAGCAGTTGCTATTTTACTCTCTATGAAATATAAAACTAACCAGAGTTAAAAGTAGATGAAATGTAAATTGAAAGATGTTAGATATTTTATGAGGTAGTCATATGCAATATTAACTACCTAAACTATATGCTGTTGACTATTAATTCGTTATAGATCTAAAAACTCTTTATTAGCATAGATGTAATATTTTAATAAAGTCGACTATCAGTATAATGAGTGTCAACCTGATGAGATGTCACCCACGTATCCAGAATGCTGTTAAGTCCAATTTATCATTTTAATCACCACAGTTCAGGAAAACTCGTCATTAGCAGAGATGGAATGCGATAATGGAGTTGACTATCAATTTAATTCGGGTCACATGATGAGATGTCACCCACGTATCCAGAATGCTGTTATGTCCAATTTATCATTTTAATCACCACAGTTCAGGAAACTCGTCATTAGCAGAGATGGAATGCGATAATGGAGTTGACTATCAATTTAATTCGGGTCACATGATGAGATGTCACCCACGTATCCAGAATGCTGTTATGTCCAATTTATCATTTTAATCACCACAGTTCAGGAAACTCGTCATTAGCAGAGATGGAATGCGATAATGGAGTTGACTATCAATTTAATTCGGGTCACATGATGAGATGTCACCCACGTATCCAGAATGCTGTTATGTCCAATTTATCATTTTAATCACCACAGTTCAGGAAACTCGTCATTAGCGGAGATGGAATGCGATAATGGAGTTGACTATCAATTTAATTCGGGTCACATGATGAGATGTCACCCACGTATCCAGAATGCTGTTATGTCCAATTTATCATTTTAATCACCACAGTTCAGGAAACTCGTCATTAGCGGAGATGGAATGCGATAATGGAGTTGACTATCAATTTAATTCGGGTCACATGATGAGATGTCACCCACGTATCCAGAATGCTGTTATGTCCAATTTATCATTTTAATCACCACAGTTCAGGAAACTCGTCATTAGCGGAGATGGAATGCGATAATGGAGTTGACTATCAATTTAATTCGGGTCACATGATGAGTTGTCATCCACGTATCCAAAATGCTGTTATGTCCAATTTATCATTGTAATCGCCTCGGGTCAGAAAACTCGACAATAGCAGAGATTTGATAGGACATCGGGTGTGACTCAGAATCTACATATCGGTAAACTCTTGTGGTAATAAACCCATACTCTTGTCATAAACTTCTCTAGGTAATTACATGTTTATACTGAACAGAGCAAACCTGCAGGTTAGTTTGTAAGTTAATATTGTATTTTCCTTTACGTCATTGGATACTTAAACATATATGCTTTATGCTATATAAAACCTGATTTTTTTATATAAAATATAATTTCTAATTGATTGATTGGTATGGACTCCTTATTATCATTTAATAAAATTGTTTAGATTTTCTTTTTTTTATTATTTTTGTTTTATTTTAGTTAATATTTTAGAGTAAAAACAGCAACCTTTTTACTATATTAATGTCTGTTAGATTCATATCAGACTGTGCATACTGTCTAAAAACAGGTAACAACTAGTTTTACTTAAATATAATTTGCCTTTATTATATTGTCAAATAATTTTAGAACTGCTAATCATCATAGGTTCCAAGACGATTTTTGAAATTATGGGTTGCTTAGCGTTTTAAACATGCATCATAATTTATTCGTAGGCACGCAGAATCATAATTTCTTACATCATCAACATGCGAAGCTTCACACTGGAATATTGAATTATAATATACCGTATCTTTTGTTATTTAACCGTTCTGAATATTTTCAGACAAACTTGTCATGCATAACAGATACAGATACGTATTACAAATACTAAAGTGATTAAGCACGTTTATTACATTTTTTAAAAAATTATGGAACAAATTCTATATAATTAAGCTCGTATAAAAGAGGTATATATCAATAAACACCTGATATTACAGCCTGATACTTGAGTTTACCAATCAAGCACCTTTGCGTTACGTGACTATTGAGCAGTGAACATGTGATAAAATGTTTCTTATTAATATCATCCGGTACCATAGTCACATTCTTGACCTTAACGATCCAGCAATGGCTACAAGTGTATGTACCACTAACACCTGGGTACCACAGTCTGATTCCTGAGCTTATCGTTGAGTGGTACAAGGGTATGTGGTTCTAAGGGCAGGGCAGCATACGTTTAAAGTGTATTTTCCACTTAAAACTGGTGCCTCAGTACGAGTACTACTGACCTTAACGATCGATAGAACGTGTGAATGAGGAGTGCAGAGACAGAGCACCAAAAGATAAAAGTGTATGTACCACTAACACCAGGTACCGCACTCTGATTCTGAGCCTACCGATTAAATGGGACCTGTGTTATGTGGTGTGTAGGGACAAAGTAGCAAGGGATGAAGGTGTGTGTATCACTAACACCCGACACCACAACCTGACTCCTCAGCTTAATGTACACGCTCCATTTCGTACCAAGTAAGTCAAATAGGAAATTGTTATGTAGGATATAGCTTTGTTCAAATATATCTTCCATAAAAGGATTTATAAACATTTAAAACGTACTTTTAATAATGCCAGTACTAATTTGAAATATTAGTTGCATTCTTGTTTTTAAGCTACTGTTTTTAAGCATGTATTTAAATGTACCTCATGCGTTATGTCTTATCTCTGATATCAAAACTATACAAATCTTAAATAATAAATTACTAAAAGTTCTGCCGAGAGTAGGTTTTGAGTCCTGTATTTACAAATACTATAGATTTTTACTCCCGATTTCCATTAGGTAAATATACGTTACTGTCAGATTACCACCAAACCTGTGTTATGTGTATAAAACTAAGTTATTTTAGCACCGTATCGTATACATCGTAGTTACTTAAAAATGTGTACGTTTCCTTATCTTGAAAATAGCTTATAGCAAATATCATAACTACGAAAATTAAACATTTTAACAAGAAACACATTGAAACGACCTATAATAATTTATTATTATTATGTAATACCGGTAGTATTACATTTTTACTACTTTTAAATTAAAGTTTTAATTTACAGTTTGGTATTGCAATACATTTTAGACTTATACTTAACATTAAAAATATACTTCACTCACACCCCTCCATCATCATCCAGTGGAGTGCACGCAGACCTGGCCGGTTTGTATGATAATGCATATCATTAAATCTACATAGTATTTACATTTTTACGTCTCACCTCTTAATTAAAGTCCTTCGTACTCGTATACGTTGCTTAATTGAGGAAAGCTTGCATATACTGTGGTCTATCTATTTACTGGGTTAGTCTGAAGTAACCAAGACGTTAGTATGTTAAGCTAAACAGCATATTAAAATATTTTTGTAGTTACAACCAAGCAGTTTAAATATACAATTTGATTTAATTGTAACATAACCTGATTTTTATATTATAGGATAATCATTTTCGATTTCACTCAACTATGTTTAGTTGTTAGAATATAAAATAAAGTTGCAAAAATGTACTCTTTTTTAATATATTTAATAGATGGTAGATTATACAGGTAACTGTTTTAAAAACTACTTCTAATTTTAAGTAATTTTCACAAATGTAGATCAATTCATTACCAGTTTAATATAATATAATTATAAATATCTAAATATTTTTTCGTTTACTGTATAAATTAACTGTTATAGATTATATGATTAATAGTTGAATCGTCCATACATTAAAATATAACTTAAAACAATACTTGTAATGGATCTATAATTCTTAGTCCATAAGGAAGACAATGGGCAACGATACATAGTCTTAGCAATTATGTCTTGAAAGGTAACTTGAAAATTAAAGGAACAAATTTAAATTTTGATACGATTTAAAACAGAGAGATTGCAGTTTTCGTATGCTAAAGGCTGAAAAAGCTTAGTCACCCTAATTCATATACTTTACCAAATACATTTTCAAATACATAAGAATGTAATAAGAGAAGAACATTATGTTTTACTAGTAGTAACATTAATACCTTTAGAATTTATACGTGGCACAATTAGGATATAAAAACAAATCAAATAATTATATATATATATATATATATATATATATATATATATATATAAAATTATATATATATATATATTATATATTAGGTATATATATTATATATATTAGGTTCATTGCCACTTATGCAATTTAATGAAAGTAAATAAAAGTAATTTGACAGGTATTTGGTCTTCCGATCATATGTTAGTTTGGTTATTTAAACACATATGTGAAAGAAAGGCCAAATACAAAATAATTGAATTGTAAAAAGTGAGGGCTCTGTTTTGTAATGGTAGCACATTCACCCGGAAAGTGAGAGATCCGGGTTCGAGTCCCAGCGGAGCAAGTACTTTTTGTGATTCAATGTTTATTGAAATTAAATTAGGTTATTGCCACTTATACAATTTAATGAAAGTATATATATATATACTTTCATTAAATTACAAAAAAGTATATATATATATATATATATCCGTGAGAATAATACTTTATACAGTACACTTCCTTTACTATCGTGCTTGTAAAATTATCAATCCATCTACCACAATTGTGGTTTAACTTCTTAACAGATTCTTTTAAAAACAATTTCGCGGACTATAATAGGTAAATTGAACGTTTTTCTAAATTGCAAGATTAAAATCGTTTTGGAGGGGGTTTATTTGGCAAGAAACCAAATAAAGGCGCATTTCCCACAGTAGAACCATTTAAACACCTCCTGATTAGGACGTATGTACCTAATTCTGCGTGAACTATTTGTATACAATGAATATTAACCTATCATAGTTTTTTAATGCTATTTAGTAAATGGGGTGACGACACCGGTTAAAAAAGTATGATTCACACAAATTTCAAAGATTTTCAATTTTCTATTTACTTTTTCACAGTAATAAGTGAAGAATAGCCTATGACCTTTTAAATAAGAGGGAAAAGGTCCTAGATCCAACGCAATAGTTTCATATGCTTATTTAGAGGTATAAGATCTATCACATTCAATTGGATATCTACTGAAGCAAATGGTATTCCGGACTCTTTATATATTACCCTTTCAGCTCCAACTGGATATAAAAGATTTTCAAGTAGACATTTATGTATACCCTATGAAAGAGTATGTATATGTATACAATACCCATAATAACACTAATAATAAAGCAATAAATATGAAGCACTTCTATCCAGCTTAAAAATAATGCCAAGTGTAACAGTCGTTTACGAAATAACAATATAACTTTGTAAGTGGTTACAGAATAAATATCAAACAAAATAGGAGAAACTATAGTTGAAAACGAAACTTAGTTGGTGCGTGCTTTATTCACTGACAACACTCCGCGGTCCACTTTACAGCTTTAGGAACTTTACTTAAACAACGAGATGTCACAACATAACTCAGTTTCCTTGTTATAACGTTGTTTATTGGTGTTTTGTGCTGCAGTCAACTTCGGGTTTTATTAGGGCTTGTAACTTTCATATTCTTTTATTGCGCAGATCAGTGGATTCCCTGTACATGATTGCGTTGTTACTCATTTTACTTGAGAAATATGTATTATATTTAGACTTTGTCGTTGTTATACACAGTTTACTATTTAAATAATAAACTATTCAGTCGTAATATGATTATTAACTGTATTCATTAATTTCATTAATTTAGTCTACATTGTATTTCTGATGTAGGCTGATTAACTACAAACAACAGTAGGCTACTTTTCCTGCTACTGAAATGACGAATACCTATTAGTTAAAAAATTTAAAAAATTATCTATCTGACCACTACTACTGAAAAACATTAGATCAAGCTTGAACCATTACTCCTGAGGGTAAACTGTTACATACAATAACACAGTTGCGATGCATTTGTCTATAAATTATATGATTAATGAGCATATGGAAATTTGTTAAGGAGAAAATTGATAAAAGGGAAAAACTTATATATCAAAAACTGATATTAGTACAAGGTAGAAGTACGCCACATCACGTGTCGTAAATGAATCCACTGTGGTTGAATGTAGCATTTCAAATCTGTAGCACATTTCATACTCCTGATGTCTTGCGGAGAGTCATAAGAAAGAATTCACATATCGTATATCTCATTCTTGTAGAAATGATATTTCGTGCAAAATTTAAAGTCTACATCTTTCTTGAAATATCCTTCCATATGATAGATTCAGATTTTGTCATTAAATTAAATATCAGTGTTTAAATAGTAAAATTATACTCACCAAGTCACTGTAAAATACTGTTGTTGCGATAGTTATACTACTTATTTCAGATGTTTGAACCTCTTATATGAGTATCAGGTTTGGTACCAAATTTATTTATTGTGCTATATTCTCGCTTTAGTATGTTTCGATAATGCTAATCCAAATTCCATAGAGTGACATGCACTATCGTCAAACTTAGTGTTCCTCATATAAAAATGAAACCTCATGAAATGAGACGAAATTCTTTATATAGCGGTGAAGTTATGCCTTAAAACTCCTCTTTTTCACATAACCTGTTGCAAAGTTTTAAGTCTACATCTCAGTTCGTTTTATAAATATTGTGAGGAAATTGAGACAGGCAGAAATTAAATTTGTCCACCTCAACGAGCGAAACTCAGCCAAAAAGACTCGGAAAATGTTGTATAGCCACATTATAAAGATCTTTATTTCTGTAATAAATTATTGGATATAAAGATATATATTTCGGGGATGCTAAACATAAAAAACTGTATCTTTTATTTTAAATAACGAGATGTTAGGTTATAAGTATTTTTAACCCTTAAAGCGCCAAACAGTTTCAGCTAAACTCTGGATTAGCGCTCATTTATTATAAAAAATTAAAATTAGATTTTCTCAACGCTAATTTTAATTTCTTTTTTTAGGTAACAAAATAAAACAGAAACTGCAAAAAAAATATCTTTTATCATATTTATTGCCCAAAATACACATGATTTACTATGTAGCGTTCCAGCTCCTTTATAAATTTTACCCAATGCTTACTGTTTCCTTTTATTATTATGTATATCAATGATGACATTGCGTGCTTATATGTACTAGAATAGAACTAGAAAATAAGTATGTTACATATTTAATACAAAGTTATAATAAAAAATTAAATTTACATGCCAAAAATTTGAAAACCAAATATTTTCCAAATTCTTAGTCCTCTAACGGGTGTTATTTTTATAATAATTAAAAAATGGTTTTCAGATGTTTATAGAAGTAAATAAAATATTGTAACACTTATTGGAGTAAAAACAAGCCTAAATAAAAAAAATAAACATAAATGTAGAATTTCGGAACAAGAGCTAAAATACATAATTATAAATATAAGGAGTAAAAATATTTCTACGAGGAAAAAAGACTTTTATCGCCATTCAAGAAACTGTTTATTTCAAAAGTTTATAAATATATAACTTTCATAAAAAGATGATCATATAACACATAAAACTACACAGTAGTTTACCGATCAACTATTCGCACTGCTTCAACAGGATATGAAGAATAACACAAGAGCTGCCCGGCGCGCGGCGAGGCAGTGACGTACGCATAAATGCGCTTGCGGCGTTGAGCAATACTACCAAACTGCCAGCTGTTTAACAAAAACCGGTTCAGTATCGATCGTTAAACACAAAGATTGTCACGTGATGTGGCACAGCCCCGCTACACTACTGTAACATACACCCCTCACAGTCTAGCGGACAAATTCTGAACTAACAGTGCAAAATAGTAAAAACAAGTATATTGCGCGGCTACGCGCTTATGGCGTTCAGAGCAAAGTCGATCCTCGCGCGCATATGCGCTTACGGCGCTTTAAGGGTTAAAATAGTAATCAACGCATTTAATATTTTTAACAATATTAGCTCAGTAATATTATAATTATGTTATTGATGGTTTGTTCGTTCATCAATGAATCGTTACGATTATATTATTAACTTATGTGGAGGTACGTTTTCCAATGACATAAGTCGACCTAACTTTCAATCGTTCCTATATTGTCATTTCCATGCTACGTAAACTATGTTTTCCATTAAATTCGATTTTAAATACTTCTTAATATACATATTAAAAGGAATTAGACTTCATCTCTATCTTACTGATACAGAAAATTTAAATATTGTGTATAAAGAAAAATTGACAAGGAAAGGATAAATCGAGATTTTCCTTAAATTTATTCCTCCTGAAATATAAAACTGCAAAACATAGTGCACTAAAACATGACTCATTAGGTGTTACTAATCTAATTATGATATTAAGACTAAAAAAGCAATATGTATTCTTTATCACAACGAGGAAATATCCAAATTAACCAAAATTCATCTTAACAAGATCTATTATATTCCGAATCATTATAACTGTAATATTATTTCACGTAATATTTCAATACAGCTAGATTTGTTTGCAGTAAACTACTCGCTCAAAAACGGAATTAGGGATGGCAATAATTATTCGCAAGTTAGAATATTAAAATTGATAATTTTAGATAAACTTTTAAACGTGAAAATATGATATATCATAGGAATGGATAAGAAAATAAGAAAAAAATGAGTAAAAATATTTTAGAATTTAATTTTAATCAAGAGCATAGTGGAACTTTTCAATACACAATAGCTGGACTGTTCAAATTTCATTTTAGAGTTTGTTATTAATCCCAAACCACGGCTTTGTATGTTTGCTCTGTCTCTTTACCTTACATATAACCTGAGTTAGTTACATAGCAGAGAAATATTACATTGGTTCCTCAAACTTTTTGTATACATAAAACACTGGTGATTGTGTTAACTAAATTTGTCACTAATTTTTGGAAAATACTCATCCAACACTACTACAATAATCATTCTGAGTAAACCAGATAACCCATTAGGTTATCTACTTACCCCAATATCACGATATTTGTGGTTAGCACTGTTTTTTCTCTGACAACACTTATTACTCAGTTTTTAGTAAAAATATTGACGTTTTAAAAATAAATCTGCACAACTAAAGTATTAATTGTGAATCGTATGTAATAACCATAATTCATTTCAGTTATTGATAAACCTTGACCCTACCTATTATAACATATTTTTTTAATTTTTCAAGTTGTTGAAAATTTTGCCCCCCTTTTCTAAAGGGGGGTAAAGGGGGGCAACTAAAAGTTTTCAAATACAAACCCCTATCATGTGACCCCTCATTTTAAAGGGAATAAAAAAATAAATCCAATAATCGAAACTAGAGTTCTATACGTTTATTTGAAACAGATTTTATGACAAATTTACAATAATAAAATCAGTAACTATCTTGTTTTGTTTATCGTAACATGAGTCAACACTAACGCAAATTCTAAAAACAGTTACCTGTTTTAGTGTAGCAGGTGTTCAAACTGTTCACCTTCGGCTGTTTGACAGTGTGCTAGACGTATGTAAAAACTTGAGACATGATAGGGGTTTTTATTTGAAAATGTTTAGTTGCCTCCCTTTACTCAATTGTAAATTTGTCATAAAATCTGTTAAAATAAACGTAGAGAGCTCTAGTTTGCATTATTGGATTTCTTTTTTTATTCCCTTTAAAATGAGGGTCACATGATAGGGGTTTGTATTTGAAAATTTTTAGTTGTCCCCCTTTACCCCCCTTTAGAAAAAGGGGGAAAAATTTTCAACAACTTGAAAAATTAAAAAAATATGTTATAATAGGTAGGGTCAAGGTTTCACATAGTTATCTCGGTCCGTTTAAATTATATCCAGGTGTGTGCCAGGACATAAAACTCACTCTGTATAATATTTTAAAATTCTAATGTTTTATTTTACTTTGTTACACACGTAAGCTATCAATTGGTGTTATTTCAAAACTGGGCTCAGCGAAAAATAATGTGTCACTTTAATCTGGACATTCTTATGGATTTTCAGGAACAGTGTATCACTAACCGCAAATGGCGAGATTCTAGGGTGCAAGGGCAATTCGATAGGTCCTAGTCTACTGCGTGAGATGACTGTTGGAGTTGGTGGGATTCGTTCCTTAAACCTCAGAGGTCTTTGCTAGCCTCAAATTAATGGTGTGCCATCCCATGCCTGCTTTAACTAGAGATGCTGGTTTCAGAGCTAGCTTCCCCTTCTTTCAAGGGGACATGACTTGAGATTAGTGACCTAAATTCTTCCTAATGAATTTCGATAGGAGGCAGCCTCTACCCTAACTTTACTCATCAAAAATATTGAAAAATTAATTTCTCCATGGCATTTCTACTATAAAACTAAAATACCCGTATAGTTATTATTTGTAGTGTAATAAATCTGTATCATTTCAAACATTGCAGTAACTTTACTTCACGTTTTTTCACTATGGGATAAAGTGGAACATTATAAAATATAATTCAGTACCTTTATATTAGTAAAACTTAAGTCAACCATAACTTGATTATCAATTATACATTTTACTCAAAGGTCTATCATAAAATTATTATTATTTTTAGTACTAGAAATATCTGCTTTGATTTTCCGTTTTAATTTATCCTTTATTGAAGTTTTAACAACATAATAATAATTCCCTCTAATTTTAATCCAATTAATTCCAATTTCATTTCCCTCAAAGAGCGCATATTGTAACCTGTACTATAATCCATAGGTTATTTAAAAATACCTAAAACACATCCTAGATTTTACCTTGTCATAAAACCCACATTTGAAGTTTAATAAATTTTTTATTAAAGTATTAAAATTATAACGTACCGTACAAGATACGTCCTTGCCTGTGATACCTGTATATTGTTGTAATTCGAGTTCTGAGTACCAAAAAACAAATATTACTACTATTAATCATTGTAACTGCATAGTTTACAATGTTATTAGTTTAACATTTATTTGCTTATAATTATAAGTATTGCAATTATTATAACCTCGTAAGAATTATTGATCATAGTTAACAATATCCCAGGCATCGTAATATTATGAATAAACTTGCTAAGCTTACTATCCGTACTTTAATTTACTTGTAAACAATAATAATCAGGAATAATAAATATCTAAACAAACAGATTTGACATATTAGGTAACCGTATGTCTTTTTTATATGTCACAAGAGAGATCAAAAAAATAAAGTGGTTACATTTTTTGTGACGTCATAAAATTATGCGTCTTCTGGCACCAAGCAGGGTTGGGTTCACTCCAAGCCACATGCAGAGATCTGCAAAGCTTAAGTTCTCTACATCAACTTCACACTGCCCATAATTCACTTTTAAAATCAAACACTACACTTCCTATATATTAAATATACTTCTTTTCAAAAACTAATCCTAAAAAATATTCCTTTTTTGATACGAAGCCAAATTAATGACCCTCTTAATTGAAAGTCTTAATTTTATTGGTAAGTAAGATAGCCAGATATAATCTGTTATAGATTTTATGGATTTTAAATAACTTTATTAAATAATACATATTCTGACCTTGTTTGTTTGTTTGCTAAACACGGGAAAACATATTCAAAGTATAAACCAAATATTAGTACCATATTTTATATTACTTATAACAGAATTGGATTAGTAATGTACATAGTGATCGTTAATCTATTTCTAAAAATCACCTGTGAAAAACTATGAATAATTTTGAAACGCTTTCCAGCAATGTCTTTGCATAATTACTATTTTATCTACACAATAATATACCATTAATTATACTAATTTAAATAAATATGAATATAACTGGCAGAACTAATGACATATAACAAGTAAAGATTGAGAGATGCTAAATACAACAAAGTAACAATTACGTTTGATTGATAACTTTTCTGCAAGACTATAGTAAGATTTTAAACTGAAAACAACTGCAGTATATTAGTGCAATAACCAAATTGTAGCTAAACTTTCGATTTCTGATGAACGATAGTATAACGCATCACTTTTCCATCAAGAACTTTATTTGGATTTTTTCAAAAAATAAGGCCTAATATTGCAGATTCTAGGACACAAGATGTCTTAGTGATTAAACACTCTTACCTAATGTAAATTTCTGCAGATGAAATAGTGATATTGATGTAGAACTGGGATGTAAGTAAATGCAATTTAATTTTAATTACATATATTTGAGACTATTTATTTTACTGCACAAAATTTATATTACTTCTTTAATACTTTTTTAAATACTAACAAAAGTTTTCAGAGGAAATTAAGAAATTTGATGTCATTAATATAGAATATCATGAATAATGTAAGGTATGCAGGGAATACGAAATTTAATAAATGACAAAATTTATTTTTTGTATAGATAATTTATCTTTGTTGTGAAATTAATGTTTAAACGAGATAAAATATCCTTAAAGGTCCAAAACTCGGACACTGGATTTAAATTAAATACTATCTACCAGTTGTCATTTAAAAGCGGGGAGTGTTTTTGTTAAAAACAATATGCAAATCCACGGTAAATCAAAGTCAGTGTCACGAAACCTGATGCAGGTCGCGGGCTGACAATGCTAGCGGCGGTGTTCAGTGACATATTCATTTCGGAGAACATGACATTTGTGAGGGGTGACTTGTCGTAATAGCTTACTGAATTGGTGGATGGCCAATTTAAGGATCATCAAAGCCAAATCACAGGATTGCCTTTATTTTCGGAGTAAATTTCTCTAGTAAAGGAACTACATATTTATTTTGATCTTGATAGCCAAAATACACTTTAAGATATCTCAATTTCAATGACACTGCAATTCTCTTAATATTATGCTTATAAAAAATATGTATTTCACATAAAAAGTATTAAAATGGAAATATTGAGAAGTTTATTCAAAGCAGTGTATTTTGTATAACATTGCTATATTTTAAATATATTGTTATGTAATTTATTTTACTAGTATTTAATAGGAACCAAACACGCAGTGACGACTCAAAACATATCGTGTATTTAAACAAGAATAACGAGTAAATAACACCAGAACTTAAGATACCAATTCTTCATAAGAGAAATTAAAGGTCTATTATGTGTGCTAGAATGTTTTAAAACAGTAGAAAAAAATACAGGGTGATTCAAAAAGATATACCACAACTTTAAAAATGTATAACTCTGCAGAGAATAAAGGGAGACCTAAGCACTATCTGTCGGCGAATTAAGGAAGCTCTAAAGTTTCATTTAGTTGCTCATTTGTTTCACTTGAAGAGCTGTTGATATGGCGTCAGCGTCAGTTGATGCTAAGATGGCGACTGCTAAAACAGAAACCTTTTTGAGTACGGCAGAAGTGAATCGACGACAGTTGTTCGGCGTGCCATTTCGAATGAAGTATGGTGTTCAACCTCCTGATAATCAATACTCTATAGTTAAAAACAGTAATAATTTGTTGGACAAGATGCAAGAAAGCCCGCTTTGTTTGTTTTCCTTTGAATAAGAAAGCACAATGACGAATATATGAATAATCAACATCTGACTGACAAGCTATTTGATCCCTTGTCCGTGTCCCTATAGAAACCTGAACTGTGAACACACTCACGCTGGAGTGTTGTAATAAGTCAATACCATTCTCAAACTAACTTTGTTATACAATATATCTGTAATAAATACCAAATTGTGTGACCTACAATAATTTAATCCCAAGAATGGCTTAGTTTGGGATTAGTTTATACCGTCCAGTTAAACTTAAACTGGGCATAGTAAAAACTGACATGTCACATTTTTCTATGTATGTCCAAATGCAGAATATCACGGAATATGCTGATCGATATTTCTAGTCCATCGTGAAGGGTGACTGTTGGACTGGGTGGAGCCTCTATAGTGTTAAAAGCTGTAAGCCTGGACGTAAGAGGTTGCTGCCCCTTGGCCTCTTCGGGCCTGGAATTGAGCTGGTCTCCTTTTTTTTCCAAAGTGTAATGAAGATACCTTCCGCAATCTCCTCTCTTAGGATCTCAACGGGGCGGCGCATCTGTTCCCAACATCACACATTCGATCATCCTAAAAATTAAGTGAGTAGACGTAAGTGCAAAGTTCGTTCAAGAGTGTAATTTAGATTTCTCAACTTCTTGTCCTATGTAAACAAAAAACACCAATTTATCATTACACCAATATAGGTATAACATTATGTAATCTAATGTTTAAATGTATTTACAAGTAGATAATGAATTCGGATTTCTAGAGCGTATAACTGATATCCTAAGGGTGAATAGTGGAAGTGACAGAGATCGTGGTGTCAACAAGACTAAGTGCAAGTTATTCACCCCAACAACTCGTCGTGATCTGTCTGAGGTCCCAAGCGTTTGACATGTCACAGTACGTCTCTGTTCGTGCGAAACAATATATTCTCCTTCTTCAAAAAGAACTCCGAACGACAAGCTACTTCAAATGTGATCTATTTTTCATCTCTTGGTTTTACCACTAGGTTCTCAAATACAGACCCCTGAATTGGTTTCACGACAACCATAGAGTAAGTAAGATGAATACTGAATGTAAAAAACAGTAAAATAATAAACAGCGTGCCATAAAAATAATATTCAAAGTAACAAATTCCTTCGTTATTTACAAACATGAAACTGAAAAAGGAAATATCTTTGCTAGTATATCTAAAAGGGCCTTTGCACTTGTCTCCGGAAGAATGTTTTACAATGGTTAAGGATGGTTGGTGATAGGTGCCGCTATTGTTTTCATTTCATTAAAATTAACAGTGGACTTTAAACCTCAGTCATGATTCCTTGAAAGAATGTAAGGATAGATGTGTACCAGCCACCTCCAGTCAAAATCGGGACTTCCTCATGTCTAGGCCAGAGACATCATTAAAAAGTAAGGGAGTTCCTTCCACTCCAGCGGTCATTGTAAACTAGACCTATCGATCAACTATTTCTTCACAATACCTCGATATATTTAGTTAGAGATGCACGTCGCTCTTGGAGATGTGTAGGGTTGCCCTGATAGATATGACATATCAACTTATGCTGCACACATTGTAGGTACAAATGGAAGTTATAAGCTGGCTAGAAGTATACATTTCTTCTGGGGAGAAATTCAAATTTTTATCAAAAACGGCAACACTCTCGTACAATTTTCACAAAAAATTGAGTTCGTGTTCATTTTGTTTTATTTACATTTAACAATTTCTACTCATATATTTTACAACAGCTTATAACAATAATACTAATTGCGTTCAAAGCGTAATGAAGTCAATAAATGTATTCTTGTTCTAAAAACTTTAAAAATTTAAAAGGAGTGCTTAAAATTTTCTTAGTACACGTATAAGAAAACAAGTGTTGTTGGTGATCAACAGTGTTCAAAATACTTATGTTCAAAAATTAGTTTAAGTATTGTAATAAGCAAAATTATGTTATATATGTTTTCTATGTAACATTAAAACGCTTATTTATGATATTTTCAATTAAAGCCACTAATGCTTAGTTTTTTTTTTCAAATTATAGGTTCAAAATATATACCATCGTTAACTTACTGCAAATGTGATTGATGAGAATGAATAACCAGCCAAGAACCCTTATGGAACAATTAGACCACATGTTGACCAGATAAAACTGTTGACCTGATTGCTGTTGTAATATTCTCTGTGTAAAGTGGTTTACCATTGCTGTACTGGTAGTGTACTAGTAAATATACAATATCGGCAAACTGGAACAATTGATGAGAAATTATTTATTATTCCTAATGTAGAAATAAGTTTACACCTCAAATTTAAATCTATCTATAGATATAAATTGACATACATTGAACTCGTCGCTACTGTATTGAAATAGTTCCTGCAAAATACTTTAAAGTCAATAATATATTTTTTTCATTTTTTAGATATAGTGCAGATAAATAGACATACAGAAGTAATATTTTCCAGGAATAAAAGTTATATGATTTGGTAATTATCAGCCAATAATAGTATAACAAAGCAAAACACTACATTAGGCGATGGTGGAGGGAAGGGAAGAGGGAGGTGGGTAGTGAGTGAGAGAGAGGTAGTTAGAGAGGGAGGATTAGAGTGGGAGGGTTAGGGAGTGAGAGTAAAAGGTTCTTAAAATAAACGAAAAATCCAAGCATAAATATTTGTAATTTAACACTTAGTACAATGTGGGCCCAATACTACATGTATAAAAGTTTTATATTGATTTGTTTTCAATCTCTGTATTACACTACAACATTAATAAACTATACGACCTAAACACAAAAATAAAGAGACATCTTGTTATTCAGGATCAATTTGTTGATTTTTTTGTCCCAACAAGTTTCTAGCAGTAAATTAAGTATGCTGTTCTATAGAAGCGAGACGTTTACGCGACTGTAAATTATCAGTTACAGT
Organism: Homalodisca vitripennis; assembly: GCF_021130785.1. Lineage (NCBI taxonomy): Eukaryota > Metazoa > Arthropoda > Insecta > Hemiptera > Cicadellidae > Homalodisca > Homalodisca vitripennis. The sequence goes on along the minus strand of NC_060207.1, from coordinate 213,892,781 downwards.
TAAGTTGTTGAGGTCTATTGTATATACTGGAAATAACAGTGGTTTCTACCCCACAAATAACTTTCATTCAAGTCTAGTAAAATAAACAGAACATTCTGAACATTTACCTAATTCAAAATTCTTTTTTAGGTAAAGGTCAATGGACATATTATAATATTATTATACTATCACTAAAACACACACTATGTTTTTAAGTAATATAAAAGCTGTATTTGGCGGGTTATGGAAAGAAATTGTACTGCATAGAGTTTTTATCCAAATAAAATTATATTTCTATCAAACTTGAATCTTTTTCAGTTTGTCAACAAAGTCTGAAACAAGGTTTGAACACGTTCCTTGAAAGTAAGTAAAGGAACTCAAATTCGGTCTCCAGACACTCACTGTCAGCTACTGTTCGTAATCAAAGTCAACATAACAGTTGACCGGAGAAAGGAATACAGGAAACTCTCCCATGACGTACGAGTTTACATATATTTTATTTCATCAATAAACTAATCTTCTAGTATTATACATTTTTGGCTAGTTTTTATGCATTATATGTTCATTTTAAGTATGGTAAGGACTTTCCGTTCAGTCGTAGGATGTTAGTAGACGAGTGAAGACGTATTGTGACCTGTATTCCGTAGCTCAGTTTCAATGATTAGTGTTGTGTATAGCTTTTATTAGGTGCATGTTTATAGAGTTAGTGAAGTTGACAAACAAAATGGTGGTTGTGATTCCTGACTTAGGCGTGCCACAACGCTTTGGTAAGATTTGTTTATTTTAACCTAGTTTGTAATTATGTATTAGGTTAGTTCTTTACCTGAAGAAGAGATCAGATTGCAGATCTCGAAACGTAGTGTTACTGATTTCTTGTTTCACTGAACGATGGCAAATATCCGGAAAAAATATTGTTTCCTTCACAATCCTTCCATCGTCAAAAATAACCTCCAAACAAAGAAAGGACTTTCAGTTAAAAAAAAAACGTAGTCTATTAACTATTTTGCAAATAATAATATAATAAGTTGTATTAAAAGCGTGGACGAGATAGACATAAAAAAACACCATGCGTGTCACATCGCTTTCGTATGACTTATATCATTATCGCATATTTTAATGTAGTATATATTTTTATTGTAGATTGTAGTTATGTGTTAGTTAAAAACTTTATTAAAATATCTGAGGTAGTTTAACTGACCATAAACTTAATGAGATAAGTTATTCTTAATATCACTCTTCAATGTCTGACCTTATAAAGTAGTAAATTGTTAAGTAATCTATGACTGTAATAGTTTGAACAAAATATGTTTTGAATAGTTTTAATTAAGATTCGTATATTACTAAGTTGTAATGAAAGCGTCAAGATAATTTTTAAATTAATATTTTTACGAAATCCTTAAAACACACGTTTCTGAGTGTATCAAGGAAAAGAACGGAGTCTGATCTTATGCAACAGTCATCTACATCTTCCTCATATGCAGGTAATTCCAGATTCATATTTTCATGGATTTTCTTTAGACCAAATATACACATTTTCTTTATTAATGTTTGCCTATTGACAATGCCTGACTTAATTGTTTAAACCCCCAGATTTTTTTTCTGGACTGTTGAGAAACATTAGCCTTATCGTGAATTGATTGAAAAATTATATATTTTTTTAAAGGAACTTAAAGATTCATTACCTTTTAGAGCCTTGAAATACGTCGATTGAAAAAATTAATATATATATATATATATATATATATATATATATATATATATATATATATATATATATATATATGTAAAACGTCTCAATAAACGAATTTCTGAAATTAAGGTAATATTACTCCTGAAAATATGAACGACATATTCAGCAATCACTTCAAAAATGTGCTTTGAGAACAAAAGGCTTGAGATATAATACAACTCCGGATTGTCAAATTAAAAGCGAATAAAACAAAAGGATGTTACATATTCCGTTTCTGTGTCCACGTGACAGAAGGAACGCAATAACTGTCCAGCACATGTTCTCATTGTGTATATTCCACCGCATTCTTCTCATATTTTGTATTATGCACCAGGTTTTTGGTAATGTTGTGGTAATTTGCGTCGAATGAAACAAATATAAAATGATAAAACACATTTCACGGCATGCGACTTTAACATTTTATCACCCATGGATAAAACTAGGATGGCGTAAAAAAAAACAAAATTAATGATAAAACAACAAGTCTTGTTTTTTATCTTTATTCAAAGACAATATCAAAAAGTTCAATGATGATCAATGTAGAATTTTCGAATAATATTGTAATTAATATTGCTACTTCAACATGTAAATACATGTTATTTTTAAAGAACTAAATAGTTTTAAGAACAATATTCGTATAAGTCAATGTGTGTTAAAGCAAAGTTTACAGTTTTTACCTATAGTATTTACACTATGTGTATACATCACTTTTAACAACCGAAAACTAATCATAAACATGACAAAGTGCTAAAGATTTTTGGGGTTAGTTTTGTACAAAACTGGTGTAAGAAAAATAACATATCTCACCACAGCACAATATGTATGCTAACATAGTAGTTTGTCAATTAGCACATAATCCTCAGCGTCACCTTGAGCTTCATTTTACCCTCCATATATAGTTTTTTCCTCGATAAATCATAGTTAATATAGTCATGTAAAGTCAACACTCCTGCCGCTGTGTTAGGGAAACACATTTAGCAAGTTGTTAGGACTACAATTTCTCATTATGTGTAATCAGAGCTTTTCTAAACCGAAACAATTTACCGGGTTAGTATTGCTATACAAAACTGGTCTATGAGAAATGCCATATCTCACTTCAGCACAATATGTGTGCTGGCATAGCAGTGTGGCAGGTAGCCAACTCTGCGCCACCTTTGGCTTCCGTTTACTGAACTCTACCTTTCATATATAGGTTGTCCTTTCATACCACAGATTAAATGTACAAGATTAGTTTGATTTCTGATAAGATATTATAAAACGGTCACAATAAATTGTTTAAATACTTCAAAAAATATGCGTTGCGATATAGTATTTATTTGCAAACCCTAATAGTTGGCATATATGTTGTTACATGACGCTGATTTACTTTAATTCCCGTACTGACGGTTTGGTTTAATGTGAAAAGCTATTAGAAACACTATATAAAAACTTATGTTTTATATTTTTAACTCTTGCGATACTCTTATATTTTGATATCTACTAATAGTTTACTTTTATATACCATTTTTAATTTTATACTTTGATAACTACAAAGTAGTTCTGACGACTGATTTCTTTCTAAGAGGTAATCCCTGTATCGAATTCAAGAAATACTATTTTTTGTGTGCAATAAAGACTGAATACAAGCGAATCACTGCGAAAGTTCAGTGTCCAACTTATTTTGTTAGTGGTGCACCTCTTCTTTCGTTTGTACAAAACTGAATTTGATTTTTCTGCGTTTGAGGTTGTGTATGTCGAAATTTTATCATTTAATTACAATTTTTTTATTATAAAATGATGTAAGGTTACAAAAGTATTTATAAAATTTTAAGTCCTTACTCAGTCATTACTAATTTTCCAACTTCAACAAAATCCCAGAAATTTGAAATTTGGTACATGTATGCCTCGTGAATTAAATTTAAAAAATAAAGCATTCTCGTATAGATAAAAGATTAATAGGGGTTAAGATATGGTTATAACTGTAGAAGAACTATATAATTTTCGACTTCTTGATACCCACAACGATGAAGTTTGATACTCATATACCTCATCTTCTTAACAGAAAAAGATAATATTTGTTATTCTCATGAAACCCCCATAAAGTTTAAAATAGGGTGTACTCTCCTATAACAACAATTTTTCTGCTTTTAAACTTCCCGATGACATAAAACGATACAATTTTAAGTAATAGTGCCTTGTGTTCTCTCAAAAGACAAAGTAAAGATATTTAAATGCATAAAAACTATACATGCTCCTGATGATCTCAAAAAAATTAAGATTTTTTTAATAAAAATCAACAGACCTTTGTCTGACATATATATTTATAACTAGCTACCCTTATAACACATATGTTTTAGTTTTCACCTGTTCGTTGCCCTTAAAATTCAGATTTGACCCACGTTCCTTATGCCATGGTCTCAACTACTAGAGGCATTAAAATTATTTTTAAAAGAGAAATAGATTTTTTTTACTGTAGTAGAGTGTTAAGAAAAACTGTTATATAGCGCCGGAAATACCTTATACCGGAAATTGATAACTATGACCGCAGTAGTCCTTTTAGACTACTGTATACACTTTTTGATAGGCTAAACAAAGCAAACGGTGCAATTGCACCAGAAATATGAGAGACCGGAAGTAGATTATTATTAAGAGAATTCCACTCTTTTTGGCCAAAGAAGACATTTCTGACATCGGTAAGTATATATTTTTTTGATCTGAAAAATAATGCAAACGTTTCTCCATCACAAATACGGGAGATGTGGAAGATTGCGATGGTCGGAAGCAGATTCTTGTGAAATAAATCAAGCTTTTCATACCCACGCATGCGTGTATTTTCTTGATCGAAGTATCATATTAAACTTAGCACTGAATATACACTTGACTAGTAAACGTTTTTTTACGATCAATTGTTTTTTCATACATACATATGTATATTTTATCGTAAAAACAAAGGCAAAGTCTACTACGACGTTTGAAATATATTTTATTACTTCTAAGAAATGTTCTTACACTTGCAAAATATGAAATGAAAGCCAGTCGGAATTTGATTTATCTTTTTAACCACTTAATTATGAACACTGAAGTAATATAGAACTTAAATATATCTACTTCAACTTAAATATTATCACGTTATAATTATTGATAATAATACTTAACCACACTCACCTTCAATATGTCTGGTGTTATTACAAGCAAAATGCTTGAGCTACTTATTAAAATATTACGGAATGCTGCAGAAAAATTGTGTGTTTCACTCTCCGACTTCAGGATCCCAAAAAAGCGATTTTTAACTTTAATCAAGAGGATTATTATTAATAATTATCAAAAGTTTGTATTATAGTATTTAAAAAGGATAGATATATGACGTATCAGTTATCTAATAGAACATCGCGTACAAAGCCATGGGTAACTGCTATTAATGTATCAAATTAGCAATTACAGAAATCTGAAATAGTACGTTAATTTTGATTTTAAACCGCGTTCCAGTACACAACTAACATTAATAGTTTAAAGCACTGTTTTTGTAAGGGAGTATAACATTGCAAGCTTGAGAGCACATTTTGACTATTGAAAATGAGCTTAGTGTAAGATTTCTTCAAATATGAAAATATAGATTTTTTAAACCTACTCTAAGCTATTAAAGAAAAGAGAAATCTAAATACGGAAAGCTCAAAATTCGATTTACAAAGTGATTGAACCTGTCAAAGTAGCTGCCTCGGGCGCTCGTAGTGGCAGTCAAACACCGGATAACTTTGGCCGTGTAACTGAAAGGGAACCTCTTATTTACACTATCGAGACAAACTGGGCTTCTCTTCATATCTGTCATATGAGGCGATAAATAATTTACAGTAATGTAACATTAAAATAATACCTATGTTCCTGTGGATTTATCACATCTGCTAATAAAAGTTTTTTTCTTTAGCTTATAATTTTGATATTGTAATTTATACTAACTTTGTAAAACGAAATACATTTAAATACTTTAAAAAAAACTTATTATACGACATATATTTTTATAAATTTTTGAATGAAAAAATCCAAAATCATAATTATGTTATTAAAAATTTTATGCAAAAATGATATTCAATTTGAAAGGACAATATGCCGAGTATATCAACCAGCTCTTTTATTCATTGATTCACATGACCAAACATAACAAATGTTGAAACCATAACAATGTTTATTCTAAATCTTGAAGTTAAAGTATCTGACAAAGCATAATTTGCGCTTTTTTAAAACTGCAATGGCGTAAGTTAGGTAAGTTTTAAATTTTAATGTAGGCCTGTACAGTTTTAATACGCGTATGCGTAAACTGTGTTTTATCGTGTTTTATGAGTTAGGCTAAACTATCTGCTTACCATTTGACGGATTTAATTTTTCTGTAGCCTGAAGAACAAGTTTTTTTCTTCGTAACATGTAACTAGTGACTATAATTCGTTGGTTGTTTTATGATTTTACAGAGAAAAGGCTACTTAAATAATTGTTATTTGTCATGTTAGTTTAGATTGTTTATCTTGAACGTTAAAAAGTGTATGTTACCTATGTTTAAATGTAAGTATTAATTCATTTATGTAACTTAACGAGATAGTCTTACTATCTATCTAAAAACTGATTATTTCGAGATAATTCTGACATCATATTGGATGAAAAAATTACTCCCATACTAATTCAACAAATAGCTTTGTTAAAATAAACCTTGTTTCAATAACATGTATATAATTGTATAAATGAAGACCTGTTAGACGTTGCAAAAACCTCTAAAAAGTTACTGTTTCGGGTTGTTTATAATTTGTCTTAATCTAAACTAAAATGATAAATTAATTTCTTTCGTTTTTATTTTGAATCCGTACAAGTCCAACCTATGATAATAAAATGCGATGTATTCCCTTTGAAGTATACTTGGTATTTCCGTTGTGTATCTACACCATTATGCTCCAAACCCCTATAAAGAGTGCCTAGCCTTACGTACTTCCGGTTATTGTTGACTCACTGAGAGCTTCCGGTCCATTAGGTTTCCCCAACAAATACAATCTTTCCTTTACTATGTGAATGCATCTTTTTGTTCTTTTGTTGATTCGTTAGTTTCTTACTATCATAAGGAATACATTTAAAATACTTTCAGAACCTTTGATGTAGCCGACATGGTTTTATTAATGAAGAATCTAATAACTTGTTATAGTTATTAATTGATGAGGCCTTTCTTTTCGAAGAAAATCTCTATATTTATGTTAGTCAGAAAATGTTTTTACTAGTTTGGATGTTGCATGTAAAATCCCTATTATTTATTTGAATAATAATTGCAACATTGTAATCCATTAAAATTCATTTTGCATTTCCAACAAAGCTCTTATAATTAAATTAACTTTACCTGTAGTTTACCTATAATACTGAGCTAATTTTAAAACAATAATTAAGAGTAAAATAATTGCTGTTAAGGAAACAATATTTATTTTATGGACATATCAGGATTTGCGCGTATAAAAGAATTTCTGTTTCGTATGAATTATTATCGACGCCACAGCTGATTTTGCCTTACTGAACTGTTTAAAAATATATATATATATATGTGTCTCAAAAACATTTTCGGTAAAAACCATTTATTTCCAAGCCTTGTAATATACTCCCAGTGTAAGATATTTCCCAATGCCACAGTTGATTATTCCGTGTCCAGATAAGGAAATGTACCTAAACACTGAAGACTATTAAGCCTACTATGGTAAAAAATCTAATATACGTAAAGAAGAAAATACTTACTAGTTCATGCAACGTTTCAAAATAGTAGTTTATAATAGGATTATTGTAAGTCTTGCTTTAATCCAGTTCAAGACTATTATCGAACTTTACTACAGATTGAACTAGTGGAGAATATGACGCATTCAATGGATATTAAATAATATTTAAATGCTTTTATAAACCTCACCTCAATTAATAACGCTTGTGAATGTTTCTATTTAAAATACTTGAAACTGGATGGATACTTGAAATTTGAAATTGGAAATTTTAGAGAAACTTAAAGAAAAACAGAGTAATGGACACTGGTGAGCCACATTTATTTATTTATTTTTCAGACGTTCGGAAAGACGTGAAATTCAAAACAATAGGACTTCTGTCACACAAAACATTACCGTAAACGGTTATTTTGAACAATGTTTTTGACCGAAGTAGTCTTCTCAAAATTTATGTATGAGTATATTTTCTTAACAGCAAGGTAAATTCACTGTGGCACCATACTTATATAAGATCGGACTTGAATTTAAACGACGAAAATGCATACTTTTTGTCAGCACTAGGCTTCTCAGTCTTACATATCAATATATACTTCCATGATCGTGGCATCAAGTCATTGGTATTCATCTTTGGTATTAGAAGTATAATTCATTTAATCTGGAAATGCAAATTTAGTAATAAAATATGATTAAATTGTCACAATTAAGATTTTTAGTTACGTATTCCAATTAAGTCAGGACCTTTATAATTGGTGCTTAAAAGAGAGACTAGTCAATGTTTTGAAATTGCAATAAACGAGTAACGTGTAAATGAACTAATTAGCGGCATTGAGCTTGAAGTAACTTCTCCTTTTCAGTTCAGAGCTACAATTAGAGAAAAGAGTCTTTTTACAGGAATGAGTTATTATGTATTATTACTTTGAGATGTCATGATGAATTTAAAGGCTATAAAAAGTTAAAAGCTTAACTGGCTTACTTTTCGAAGGTCGTATATATTTATAAAAACAAATATTACAATTTTAGTATTTGAAATAAATTGACAATTTTTATCTATTGATTCATTGTTTTTCAAAACATTTAAAAAATTTCTTTGGAGAAAGGAACTTTAATAACACATTTGCGTAAGGATCTTGAAATTCACACGGAATGATAGGAAAATAGTTTTAAACCAAAGGGTCCATGTGTCGGATATATCCGACAATCGATATATTAATATAAACAAAAGTTAACTATTTTAATTTACATAAATTAAAATTGCATTGATCAGATCTGATTCATATAAAAAATTAAATCTTCATAATCATTATTGAAAATAAAAGTTATTTTATTCCAAATATTAAATCACAAAAATTAGTACACTACTCGCAAGAACCTAAACCGGCAAGCGTGAATCAACATTATGCAGTGAAAAGAGATATTTAATTTTTAAAACTATAAAAAGACCTTTAGGCATTGTTAACTGTTAACATTTTAATATAATTTACAGTTTTTGCACATATATATATATGAAAATTTTCGAATAGGCAAAGCGTTCTTAAATATGGGGAAACATTTAAAAAAAAATTGCATTTTTAACTGAGTATTATACTGGAGAATATCTCGAGGCTATAAAGAGAATTTTAAGGATTAAATTATTTGAATCCTTGTTTTTGTAAACTGCGTTTTGTATTGTATCCTTAATTTATCCTAGATATTAAATGAATGCTATTTTAATGCGTTTGTAAATAAAGGGTTTGAAAACAAACCTACTCTATTTTAAGGTCATACATTTATTGAATGCACAGAAAGAGTAAGAATGTATGCTCAACCAATCAGTTATAAATAAAGGAACTATAAGCAGAAAATGCAATATTCCATTTAAGATTTGGTAAAAGCTAACGTTAGTAGCGTGTTTAAAACGCTTACAATACTATTCTTGTAAATATTTAAATTGTAGTTGCAGCATGCTGAAATCTTCATGGCGTTTTATGTGGAAGTAACGTAAAACATTTTTGATATGAAGGAAGACTGGATTGCCACAATGATTTCTTATAATTTGCTAACGATAAATTATGATAATATATTGTATTTTTTGTGCCTACTTGAAGAACAGATGACTTTTTAACTGAACGGAAGAATCTTGCTTTTCAATACTTTAAGTACGTGGTAGTTTATAATCGTGATAGTATTCAGTAATTATAATCATCTTAACTGTACGAAATCTCATGAAAAAGAACGAATTACGGAACACCAAGTGTCCCGTAACAGTATTCACTGAAGTTGCATGCAAAATTTTAAGTCTATAGTTTATTTCTGTCACTGATTTATGTTAAATTTAAAAAGAGTAATACTATTATACTCAGTTTGTTAACAAAGTTTGTTTTCTGCTAGTTTCTAATTGTCATCATAAATATTGTGAATGTAAATATGTTTACCAACATTCTACAAAATCTTGTGAAGTAACATACAGGTACATCATTACATAACTCAATATTCTGTATATTTAAATAATTCTTCATCCAACATATCCAACTATAGGTCAGTTCTTTCTCTAAATATAGTGCAGACTAAGGTACACGTTGATTGACAGCCAGACAAAAATGAAATGATCTTACAATTCGATGAAAAGCTTTGCTAACGCTAAGCCGATTACTAACTGATATAGTTTAAAATTGTAAATTTATATTGCATATAAGTTTACAATGTTTAAATGTAATACTAAGGGCCATGGCACTTTTATAAAAATCAGATAAAAATAAATTTTGGGAAAGACTCTATTGTTTAACATACTAAAACTATTATTTAACAATCTTAATTTAATTACTTATAATTTGTTCTTTTTATTATTTTTTGGATAATTTTAAAATTATTTTTTCTCATTTTATTAATCTGAAATTTAGTTTACAAAAGAATCTAACATTGCACATTGTGGAGATGCTAATAAATCTAATGCAGATCTCTGCCAGGCGAAGGATTAAATGGGACTTAGTGAATAAGTTGGATTGCTTCGTTTAACATATTTTGATTCACCTTATTGACTATTGAACTTTTTTGTACGTGGAAATAACACGAAAGAACTATAAGAAACACCATTAGCACTGATATATAATATTGTTACGTAATAATTATATTAGAGATTGAAAAAACTCTTAATGAAGAAGTATTGCTTTAAATAAAAAAGTTTAAATCTAATAATAACGAGATTAAATTAAAATAACACAGCTAACTTAACGAATTCTTTAACAGAGTGTTAAAGAGTTAAAAACATGTTTTATTTTACTGTGTACTGCATTTTTGTTGGTTAATCACAACTTCAATACAGCTGTGTTAGTTAACAAAGTTTGAATAAAAAAGTACAGTTATGGTTTTCTCTTTTCCTTTGGTTTAAATTTAATTTAAAACTGGTAATTCCCTCGGCAAATATTTTATTTTAGAGAGAAAGTTACAAAAACCGTTGTGTTTTCAAAGCCCTAAGGCTTACAAAAAGAGAGTTTTTATTGTAATTGACCTCTCGTTGGAATTAAGTACTAAACATTAAAGGGATAAATGCTCATTGTCAAGCATAGGCAACATGTTAAAGTAGTTATTACTATTTCTGAATCATTTCACAATACGACATATCAGAAATCTTATATTATTAATATATTTTATAGGATTGATTAAACTTATTTGTGCATCATAATACTCAACTATTGTCCGAAATTAAGGGCAAAATCTTTTTTACAGAACAACATTCAAACAAAAATAGTCATTTTATAAAGGGAGAGTTTTAAATTTCCTCTCCTTCTGCGTTATTCCACATTTATTTAGATATGACTCCAAGCTATGGCTGATCATTTATTGTTGATTAGCAAGCACTTCATTTTGTTGATCATATATTCGGGCGCCATCTTGAATCCACCAATAAAAATAAAAAAGTTTTTTTTTCAGAACGTGGTTTTGTTATTTTAATGTTTTACCCACAAATTACGATGCCTCAAACCTTTTTAACATATGTTTATTTGTATTTGAGATATTAGTGGATAATAATTTTGTAAGTAATTATTCCTCTAACTTTTGAAAAAACACAATTAGAAAATTTTAAATTATTAAAATTCGAACTAAAAGTGGAGGTTACTTAAGCTTATAACATGGTTTAGGTAGATTGTTGCAACAGTTAATAATTTTGCATTTTTATGACATTTTTGTAACTTTTTATATTAGTTTTTCTTCATTATATTCAACTTTTAAGTTTGTGAGTGAAAATATGTATATCTTTCCAATGATATATCACACAATAAATGTATATATCTTTAAAGGAATAAATTACAATAGTTGAAGGAATGGTGTTTCTGCCAAAAAAAGTATATATTAGTAGTAATTTGTTACTATAAAACGTTACAGCATAATTGACGTAAGATTGGTATGGTAGCATTATTATCTTCAAAAATTATTAATCACACTGTCAATATTATGGAACACATTTCTGAGTGGAAATTCTACATGTACAGTAATTTAAGTAATAATAAATTTGATAAACGTAATAAGTACTTTAAAAGTATATAAATTTGTTAATGCCATTTTATGATGAGATAGTAATGTGATAAGTAAAACAACTGCTGAACAGTTAACAGCAAAACTAAATTAGCAGACGAAGTAAAATAACACCCCTAACTTCAATTATACTTTGGCAGAGTGTTGTAAAAATGCAGTATTTTATTCAATTCAAAACGGAGTTTGGCTGGAAACAACACAACTTTAGTACATCTGTGTTTGGTCACTGAGTTTTACCCACCAAAAAAGGAAAGTTATTGTTTACTCTTTCACTTTGGTTTGGATTTAATTTAAAACTGGCAATTCTCTCTGCAAATGTGTTTTGTTGTTGAGAGAAAGTCACAAGAACCTTTGTGTTTGCAATGCCTTTAGGCCTATAGCACGTTGTTTTTAGTTGTAATAGACATTTTTACAGTGTATCATTAGACAATTACTAGTCTCATTATAATGTTTTTAGGTAAAGTCATAGAGTTTGTTTCTGTTTTTCTAGCCATCGATCTTGATTATACACGATTATGGTGTTATAAAGAAATAAACTATAAATACATTGATTAGAGATTATAGGGCTGACTGCTATGAAAGCCACTCCAGGGGTTTTAAAAATATAGTTTCCGTTTGCATGTCCGTAGGATATCTCGAAAACGAACTGACATATATAGTTGAAGTTTTGCAGGTTGCTTCGTTTCCATATAATAAAAAACACGCAGTTCTATCGCGATACATGTAACTTCATGGAATTTGGCTGAGCGTTTGTTAATATTTTTACATAAGCCTTATGGATAACCATAAGAAAACTTTATGATCAAAATAATTACAAACATGAGATATTATTTACATTTGATATACTCATATTAAAATAGCCCATCCTTATCAATGCCTACAACATCATATGCTAGTGACTTTACATGTACAACTTTATTATTTAAACATTGCTATAAAATCAAACTTAAGAATACAACGTGAATGTATCAAGGGGCTAAATATATCTAGACACTTTTTTGTTTAGGCTTTAAATTATACATGAAACGTAATTTATACGTAGACAAGAAGAACTTTTGTAACTATGCCCGTGTAAACTATTGAAAATCACTCTTTATTGTGACACAATTTCTCTTGTATCAACCAGAGGTAGTAGATATTTCTTTTCGGTATGCCTGAGTATCTAATTGTCTGCTGGTTATCTTAATTTTGCAATGAGCTCTTGACTTTACAATTTGTATGCAACCTCAGTGAAGCCTGATGGGTGACAAATGGTTTGGGGTACGGCTACCTTGAAAAGCAAAATACTAAAATTGTTAAATATTTCAAAGAAGTATTTCTAATATTACAATATGTTATAAGAAATCATATGAAATAATATTTGATCACTCCTTAATATACATAATCATCTGTTTTCTAAGTATTTTGTGGATAGGGAAACAGATATAGGGACCAAAATTATATATTCCCGCCTTCGAGTGATAGGCTTTTTTAACGCTCAGTCAAAAACTAAATATAAAAAAAAACAGTATAATGCTTTTTATTCAATATTTATGTTAAATAACACGAGTGAAATAATATTACAATAATCATAACCATGTGTTTAATTATATTCATTATAATGGCAAATAATAATAATATTTGGCGTCTCTTTCTATAAATTAGGAAAGGAAAACTTACTAATTTAAACATCATGTGTTATTGGCAAATTATTAAAAATTTTTATTTAAGTTGTTCCTAAAGAAATGTCAGAAATGGTGTAATAATGCGTGATTTTAAAAAACCTTTTTTTACTAATTCTGCTTTAGCAGATCTGCTGATTACAGAAAGTTTTTTTTTTTATTGTTTAGTAACCACTTTTTAAAACTAATTCTACTTACAATGAAACATACTAAGCCATACAAGATTTATTATGTAAGTATAATATTTTACATTGTTATAAAAGACATTATAACGAACCTAATCTCCATTCTCAGATTAGAGAAAGTGGACTATCTTCTTACGATATTTTACAACAGTTGTAGACAAACAATGTTTAGTTCGGCAGCAGTTCCGGTCCCGTAAATCTGTGTAATGGATACAAACCGAGAAATGGTTTGTTTGGCCCAGAAGCAGCAAAAATACTTTTTGTTTGTCACAATTACTTCATGCTTATGTGCTTACGTCATATACTCCCATTATAAACATATGTTCCTAGTAGAGCCTACTGATAAAGCCCATGACATTTTAAAGTTCTGTATTTATACAAATATAATTCCGTAAATTTTATAAGCACATGATCTGATTTTCTTGAAATGGGCAGAGTAATTTCTTCTAAAAAAGAAGTCGATCGTAACCCGCGATAGTTTTGTTGGATTTCGACACGGAAGGGAATCTAAATGGTAAAAATTATGAAACGATATTTTTACAGTTCTTATTTTCCTAAATAGATATATTTAAAACCACGCGTAACACAGATAATAATAAATGTGTTCAGTGTCAGATAATCATACACACTTGATAAATAAAGATCAGATACAATTATTATATTCCAAGCAATGTTAGGACTAAGTAGGCAGGGACTTCAAAATATATTAAAATTTTCATTGCAGATTATTATGTGGAGGAAGTTGCCACATAATATGGTGGTTGTTATTCCTGACTTAGGCGTGTTACAACGCTCTGGTATGATTAGTTTATTTTAACTTAGTTTGTAATTAAGTGTTAGGTTAGTTATTACCTGAAGAAGAGATTAGATTGCATATCTCGAAACGTAGTGTTACCGAATTTTTTGTTTCACTGAACGATAGGAAATGTCCGGAAAAAATTCCTGTTTCCTTCACAATCCTTCCATCATCAAAAATAAACATTAAACAAAGAACCTCTTATTTAATAAATTTTCTCTGGATATCAAAGTCTATCAGTGGAAATATCAGCTTTTATACTCCCCATTCCTTTCGCTATGGAATATTAGGGGGTAGTATTAAAAAAAGTATTTAGACGAAGCAAATTTTCGGGCCCTTTCTTTGAAATATTCCACAAAAATTTAAAAATTTAATTACGTAAATCCTAAGCGATTTTACCAAATTAAAATCCTGGCATGCTGTCATGCAAAAATTATTCTTTTTCATAGGGATATGAGTAAGGATTGATAGCAATTGTATATTTATTGTAATTAAATTGAATTTGGTATGTTTTGCACACAAAACTTCGTATGAATATACCAAGATACGTAATTTAGCAGTCAACACGTAACAGAGAAAAATAAAAGTTACTCAGTTGAAATATTCTAATATATGTAACTAGTGAGGTACCCTATGCCCTTATGTTTTTAACCTGTGACTTCTGAAAACTGCTGTTGAACTGTTACCTAATGTTTTGAAATAATAAAAAGTTGCAATAAAGTATTTTTGGAATTTTTATCTTAAAAATTTTTAGTTATTAAAATATTTGAATTGCGAAATACCAATTCATATTTCAAAATTACATTTACACACCCAGCCGTGACCTGTTACCAAACTGCGGAGGGATATTTTGAATGCTTAAAATCGCCAGAAGCACCTCAATATTGAGTATAAGCACAACCCGTTGGAAATAGACACGAGAATGCATGGAGATTCAAGTGTGATTTAAACCATAGCACTATAAGAAATTAAAGAAACTATATTCATCACGAAAATATTATTTAACATTACGTACATTTTTTAAATCATTAATAATTTGTCATACATTACCCAGGGTTGTACTCCACCGTCGTGAGACAGTAACCTCACAACCTTCCTATGTGTTGTGCAACAGCGGTACGTGGATTTTCTGATAACAATTCTGAAATAGGGCTTAAATTGTTTTATTTATATCAAAACAGTAGTTTTTAATTGATAAGTTAACTACAATCTCCTGATAGAGGTAATTGAGTACATTATAATCAGATTTAAAAACACATTTCGTAATATTTCTGAGATTAATGTACAATAACAGCGAAAATTTATTCAATATTTAGTAATAAATTTTATAATCTCAAATATCTTGTGAATAGTTTAAACATTAAAGTTATTTAAACGCTGAATATTAATGCATTGATGACATTTTGTGTTCACTACATCTAAATGTAAGTAAAATGTTGAAGTCAAATTTGTGGGATCAAAAAGTATTGCAGATCTGTTTTCCTGTTGTAACATTTTCTCATTACATACAATTTAATACCAATAATAATATACAGCAGTTTTTCTGCTTCAGGAACAAATAAATACCTAAAGCCATCACTAAATTAAAAAGTTTATCGAAATTAAAACTTTAAATAAATAGCAAGAGGTATTACGACTCATTAATATAATCAAGTAATTGCCAAAATTAAAAGAAAAGCATGTGTGTACGGAAGCATTACTTTTTGGTTTGTCACGTCGGATATCGACACAATCCCGCAAGCGGTTGTTATGGGCGTAGAGAGAGAACATCTCTGCAGTTGCAGACCCGTAAATCTGTATAATGATCCCAAACCGAGAAGTAGTTTTGTGTTTTGTTTGGACCAAGACAATAACGAACTTTTGTCTTACTCGGCAGATTTATATCTGAGGATTAATGCTCTGTAATTATTTTGCGTTTGACTTCTATTTCCACACAAACCGTATATTTTCCATTTTTAATTTTTGATTTAGCAATAAAATAATACATAACATGGAGTAGGTTTTGCAATAATCTGCGTTAATATTAATTAAGTTAACAATAATCTCTCTGTAACTTGAACTGTGATCTGGTAATTAAAAAACACGTAAAATAATTTATGTAAAATTTTTACAGTAATATTGTAATATATCACGCATAGTTAAATTACACTATCACACTTTGGAGTTTTGCGATAAGTGAACACCAGTCTTGAACAGAAACTGTCTCTCTACATCTCGCCACACGCCTTATTGACTGACAATTTGATCCCCTGTTCTTGTTCCAATAGAAGGCTGAACTTACACTACCCATGCTACAGTACTGTGGTACATCAACACAAATCAGGAACTGATTTTATCTCGATGTCTCTGTTGACACAGATCTGGTTGATTGACAAGCTAATTGACCCACGCTTGAGCACTGCAAAAAGTTAACCCCTTCCCCGAACAGACTCTGTTTTACATCTTCACTGTTGACACATGTCTTGTTGACTGACAAGCTAATTAATCCCCTATTCTTGTTTCTATATAAGCCTGAACTATGACACACTACCCGTGTTAAAGTTCTGTGTTAACACGAATCACTAACTGACTGCCTCTCAATGTCTCTGTTGACACAAATCTGGTTGACTGACAAGCTAATTGATTGCATGTTCTTGTTTCCATAAAAGATAGAATTAAGACACTTCTCACGCCTTAGTACTACGATAAGTCAACACTAGTCCTAAATTAATTCTGATTTACAACATCAATGATGACACGCGTCATTTTGACGTGACAACGTCTTAAATTAGGTTGCGGCTCAGAGTCACTCATGAAAAAGTGTAACGCCCGGTAACGTTACGATGCCCGTCCAGTGGGTCCGCCGCACGGGATCCGCACGGGATAAAGCAGATAACTGTGGGTCCGCCGCACGGGATAAAGCAGATAACTATGTTTGTTCGTGAAAATGTGGAGTGCTTAGATTCGTCATTTACAACAACTACAACAATAAAGGTAAATAATTGTACACTGATATTTCATTATCGTAAACTATGATTGATTGATTAATTGTTAGATTGACACAAAAGTTGAGAAACTGAGTTTATAGGTTATGTCATACTATTGACAAATGTTGATAGTGTTAAGTAAATTATTAGTTTAAATCACTCTGCAATCAATCGTAATTCAGTCGATTGAGAAGAAACAGCGCGTATTGCTAGTCAAACATTTAAAATAACAAATTATAACCTCTAACCTGTCATAACAGTGCGACCAAACAAACGAACTAAACCGACCAATCACCACGCGCGGAGTTAGAATTTAACTGTGTTTAGCAAGAATTTCAAATTCCAATGTTAGTAAATTATTTTATTCAACTTTACCATTTACAATAACAAATTTTAATTAATTTCAAATTATGTACAATGTTTTAGTAAAAAAAATATATTTCTATAGTTAAAATTTGTGCAATCCTTATTTTCATTCAATTCCTTGTTCCTATTGTGCAATTTAATAATATTCATATCAATAAATATTCTACCGAGAAAAAGACGTTGTCACGTAAAATCTTGGCCCGTAAAACCGACTTTACAGGCAACCATAATTTTTATTGACAATGTCATTGATTTCCTGTTTCAAATTAAAATATACGTAGAAACTGTGGATATATGTGATTACTATTTCTTTTATTTTATAGTTTTTAGTTAAATGGAAAAAAATCATAACACATTTCTAAATAGGCTACATTTCGTTTGCCTGTTAAAGGTCTTTTAAAAATTCGCTTTGTATTTCAATATGGAGTATTGAAATGACTCGCCTAAGCGTGCGCTTTTTCTAAACACCAGCTGACTAGTTAACTGAAAAGCCCATTTATATTCCGGGTTAGTTTAAAATATTTTTTCCCCAATTACTTTTCAGTAAGATAACGAGCGGTTGTTCAGACATTTTTGTGAAAAGCATTAACAGTTTATGCTTTGAGTAAAATAGATGCCACAATGGTTGGGGTGAGATCAAAATGCTATCTTCATTATTTAGAATATAAACCACTTAATCGAGTATTTAAGTTTTAATAATACCCTTTTCATGCTAAATACATGCTCCAGAAAGCGACTAATTTACAATTTTTTGAAGCAACCCAATTGGGAAAATAGTTCATCCTTATAGTTTAGTAAAACATTTTTGTATTGATATATTGTTCTAAAATAAATAATAAGTATGCGGTAAATTTAATGAATAAAAATATACTTTTTTCGAACATACAATTGTTTATTATTTCTTAACAACTGAGTACTTATAAATTTTGTATTAGAGAAAAAGAGGTATTATTTGTTCTGTTTGATTGTTTCTGTAAACATAATTGTAGTTGGGAAGCTGAAACCATGGAACCATTGACCAGACTTCACTATTGAGATGATTGAAGTGGAAACTAGCTGTACAGTCCAGTGATCACGTGACAATAGAACCGTTTATATTAAATAGAAAGCGATGTAGTAAGGTGCTACCTTTTATTTAAAGTTTTATATTCCTAATAATTAACTGTTACTGGATCATATATATTTCTACAATGCTGGGTAACATGACGAAACGGAAATTGGCAATTCATTGGAAAACGAAATTATGATTATTATATCTTATCTTGTCTTTAGCGGCTCAGTCGGAAAAAGGCAGTTTTTACATCATCTTTAAAAGTTAAAACTGAAGATACTTTGTTAGTTTAGATGATTATTTAGCACAAAACTGATGCCACAATAACTAACTATGTTAAAATGTTGATATAATCGTAACATTTTCAAATGTTTATAATTTTCACGACCTAGAAACATTACTACACTTATCTTTTTAAAAAAATATAAATGTATTTATAAAAATATAAGTGACAATGAATTCAAAATTATGTTTGTAGACATATTCACTTGTAATGGTTCAATTTTATACTTATATGAATAAATGGCTACAATTATGAGACTTTAAGAGCTATGAAAAACAAGTAAGCATAAATCCATTTATGAAATCGCATAAAAAATTTCAATTTATGTTATAAAATAGGCGAGATAAAAATTGACCAAATAGTGAATAACTTCACCATCTTGAAACAATTCATTGGTTAAGATTGGCTACCAAGTCAACCAAACTACGTGGTATTATGTCTCCCTACCACGTTTAGTCTGAATACAGAGTTACGGTTAAGCGTTATGGTAGTTATCATGTTCAAATGCTATCCCTGCAATATTGTATCCTACTTAAAACATTTTAATCCCGTTAATTCGAAGGCCTACCATATATAAAAAAGTTAGAAAATACACAGTTATAAATGACGTGAGGTTTTTAAAACACTTTTTTTTTCGCAAAATAATGCATAATAACTTATATACAGGGTGCGGCAGCATAACTTCCTTTTTTAAATGCGCGCCATTCAGTTAGTTGATGTCATAGCGGAGCGCTAGTGGTCTCATTCAAGAGGGGGTACTCTAAAGTTTTGTCCCGACACGGTTCAGTCACCATCATGCGTTGGAATAGTGAGGAGCGTGCCTTTGCCGTTGAGGCCTACTTTTCAAGCGGATGTTCGGTTATTGGAACACAGCGTGCATTTCGGAATCGCTTTAATTTAGCCCCGTTGGCCCCCGTCCTAGACCGCAATCAATTGTTACATGGGTCACTACATTCAACAAGACGGTGCAACAGCCCACACTGCGAGAGCATCGATGGCTGTTTTGAGGGAAAACTTTCCAGAGCGCCTTATCTCAATTAGAGGCGATTTGGAATGGCCGGCACGTTCTCCCGATCTGTCACCTTGTGATTTTTTTCTATGGGGTTTTGGAAATATACGCAACAACACCACCCACAGGGGTGTTGGAACCAAGTGTCCCCCAAATCCCAATCTTCTAGCCGTGGGAAAAAAAAATTCTGTAGCATGTTTACATACCGGTCAGAAGACAGTGTCACTGTAACCTCATTTTCCTCAAAAAACCAGGGACCAATAATTCCAGCTGAGGAAATTGCACACCACACTGTGACTTCCGGTGAATGCAAAGGCCTTTGATGCAATTCTCGAGGGTTGGTGTCAGCCCAGTAGCGCATGTTTTGTTTGTTAACCGACCCACTCAAATAAAAATGGGCTTCTTCGCTAAAAAAAAAAAAAAAAAAAACAATAGCACCCTCGGGACGACAACAAGAAGAAGCTCACACGCGTTCATCCGAGAATTGAAGTCACGTTCTGAAATTTTCTGCACTATCGCCATCTTATATGGATGAAAATGAAGATCATCACGAAGAATTCTTCTCACAAAACGATCGGATAGTCCAAGGGCAGATGCGTGTTTGCGCGCAGAACGCCGTGGTGATCGCAACATTGACGCTCTCACTGCTTCAATGTTCTCAGGTGATCTAACGGGCCGAGGGACTCCAGTTCTTCGTTTTGTCGCACTTGCCGTTTGTCTGAATGTAGTGACCCATGTAAAAATTGATTTGCGGTCTGGGACCGGAGCCAACGGGGCTAAATTAAAGCGATTCCGAAATGCACGCTGTGTTGCAATAACCGAACATCCGCTTGAAAAGTAGGCCTTAACGGCAAAGGCACGCTCCTCACTATTCCAACGCATGATGGTGACTGAACCGTGTCGGGACAAAACTTTAGAGTACCCCCTCTTGAATGAGACCACTAGCGCTCCGCTATGACATCAACTAACTGAATGGCGCGCATTTAAAAAAAGGAAGTTATGCTGCCGCACCCTGTATAACCATTCCTTTTCAAAATTTGAATAACCGCCACCTTGAAATGTTAAGAAATCTGGAAAAAAGTGAAACGTTTGGTTTAATATGAATAGCCGGCACCTTGAAAGTTAATCTTGGTTAAGACTGGTTAACGCTAGTATTAAACCTAAGTCTAAATACTGCCCTAGTACGTAGTTTAGTGTGGATAATTTCTATAAAATCTATAAAAAACAGTTAGTTTTGTATTATAGTAACGTCTCCAAGTTCAGATTCTTCAAAATTATAATTAAATTACGATGTCTAATGAATTTGGAAAATATTTGAAGTTAGTGATGTTGTATGGGATTCCCGTTTGTCCCCCTCTTTAAATAAATTAAGTAAAGTCGAAATTTGGCAGTCTTTTGCCTCATTGTTTAAGGCCTAAGACTTGATATTTATGAGTTAAGGGCGTACATTTCCTGCCTGAGGCTATAGCACTTTTTATAATTAAAGTGCCGTGTACTGTCCAGACTTTAAAGGTAAATACTGTAATTTAGAAAGATATAATGAACAGTTAAAATTTTTTTGCAAGATGTTTAAATTGTAGCCAACTTAAATATTTATACGTCACTTGCAAAATGGAACGTTTGATTACGTATTTATCCACTCAGAAAGGTCTTCATACTTGCGTTTGTCATTCTCTTTGAAGGATTCGTAAGCCTTTTTCAAAGGACGTGTCGTGTCCTTTTGGCATTCTCCTAGTAAAAAACAATACTGAAGTGATATATATTCTTAAACAACTACGAAAATCACATTTAGCACCTGTGATAACAATTTTTTCCAGTATTTCAGACTGTTTTCTTATAGAATACGCAAGTAATTGAATTATATTTACAAGTGTCATTATTAAGAGTATTATAAAATGTCACAGAATGGTAAATAAAATGTAAAATTAAAATAAAAAATATATTTTTTTAGAATTAGAATATTTACATTTTAAGTTCTCATATTCTAAACTATATAACCATACATAAATGGTTTAACTTCAAGTTGTAAGGTTTTGGTATTTTGTAACAAGAGTACACTTTGAAGCACGTACAATAGTATGAGTCAAGACCTCCTACAACACAGACAGGACTACCAACATACGCTGACACTTGGTTTGTTGTTTGAAGATCTAATTACGCTCCTTCTGTTCCCTCTACATAGTTATAACTTGTGGTCTCTTGTAAATGGAGTACAATATGAAGCACCGACAATATTCGAACCACCTATTTTATAATAGACTGTAATACTAACGCTTATTGACAGTTTAATTGTTGACTAAAGAGCTAACTACAATCCTACAGTTCTTTCTGTATAGCTAGGTGCTTGTAGTCTCTTGTAACAAGAATACAATTTTAAGCACTGACAATAGTATAAGGCAACACTAGTCCCAAATTAGACAGGACTACAAACAATTATTGACAGTTGTATTGTTGGCTGAAGACCTAATTACGATCTTAAAGTTCTCACTATATCAAGACATTTAAAAGAGATTGCACTATCGGACGAAATATAAAGTTGATGTGTGGTTAAGTCTACTATCTTGGATTCCCCTCGAAACCCGTCTATATTCTCTTTTAATTTCAATTACTTGTGTGTTAGCCGTTGATCTTCATAAGTCAGATAAATTTGGGGCAGGAGCTTCTAAATTTAACGTAGTCAAGGTAGACTCTCTGAAAGTAAAGATAAAAAATATATCTGCTTTCGAGGAGACTGGCTATTCCAGATAACATGCACTAGGCCACGAGACTTTTTCATGGCTAGAGGATGGGACTATTCTATGTGACATGTCGAAAGGTTTCAAGAAACCAGTTTAAGACATGTTCAGCTGGCCCCTTAGGGCCATCTAAATGTATGGATGTAAATCCACAGAAAAACATTTTCTTGTTTCAAAAATTAACGGCATTGAGAGGCTAGAATGAGCCAGTATGGAAATGAATCTATGACCTGGCTACAGAGCGTATTAGCTATTATAGTTAAGTATCCTGAAGCTTCGTATTTGTATATACCACGCTTTTATTCTAAGTAATTCTCAAGCACCGGATATTTGCAGGAAATAGGGACTCCTAACTTCTCAGTCTTTCAATGATGAAGTCGCTCAAAGGTTACTTGGTATCAAATATTAAAGGCTCTAAATCAGATGCTGCAATATAATAATAAAGAAGCCCACTTGAATGTAATGAATTGTGGGATATAAACCTTCTTAATCTCAGATATTTTAGGCCTACTCACTAAACGTAGCTTTTAAAATAAAAAAAAAAAATAGTTGTTGAATTACTGCTTGTTTTAATCATGAAAGATAAGAACTTATACAAAGACTAATCGGTTCATTGGTGTCATTGGTCTCCTAATAATACCAGCTGTGAAATACAATTCCGTGTAAGCAATCTGATTCAGCCCAAAGCTACTCACCGCCCCCCCCCCACAGATTACAAGGTTCTATAATCGCGTTGTCACGGGGTTCGGCTGGTATTTTCCACCCTGATACTCTCAATGCTGTCATCTGGTCCAATAACTCCACATCTCCAGTCTTCCGGCATAAACTGATTGTGAAATCTGGGAAACAGCTCATGTGGTTATAGATTCCTTCCATTGTGTTCCACTCCAAATTAGTGTAAGTCATGCGTGCTGCCTTTCACTACTATTATTAGATGACATAATAAAATATTTATTATAGTTTTTGTATTGCCTTACATTTAAGTTGAACATTACTTAAATGCAAATGCAAGAATGCAAGTAATTTCATCGGAATTAGTTAAACACGATGGAACAGGATATTTGAAAACTGTGAAACTTACATTACTTTACCTTATGGCCTTGACCTAATGAAAACTCAAAATGTAAAATTATCTGTCAAAAAATTATTTATCTATTTCTTACATTTTTAAGTTTTAAGAGTTTTCAAATTGAAACTTAATACACTTTTAGTTTTGTAAAGTGGCAGTTAAAAAAATGTATTTTAATAAAAAATTAAACATACTTTACGTATAAAACTAATTGGTCAACGCAAAATATAGGGAATAAAGGGTGGGCGGAAAACCAATGCTGGTGTATAGAGTAACCAATGGTGTGTTCTAATTATTGCCGTGCTTAATTAAGTATACACATACTAAAATTCAGATGATCAGAATCTTTAGGCTACGATAAAAAGTCACATTGATTAATGTTAGTCATAACGACCATTGATTGGATAAACTTCTTCCAATCAGGACGAAACTTCGCCCCTTTCAACTCAGTACAGACGGATACATACTATTGGCAGTTTCTATTCAACACCTGTTGACTTAAGATGATCCCCACAGGGAAAGTGAAATATTATAGGAGCCTAATTGATTAAGCAATGGGATGTTGCGGTGTAAACCGAGAAACTTAGATGTTAAGCTATGACATCGACTACGCAACTAAGAACTAAATCGTAGTAGAGTTTTGCGATACCGAAGTTAAGAATGTATTTATTTTTAGCAGTTATTTCTCTTTTTATTTATTTCATATTCATGTTAAATGATGGCTTTAGGAAACATTGACCTTACAAAATACAACATCTTGAAGATCTGAGACTTTGATGCTCCAGGTTATGACTGGATAGGTTGTTCCTTGAATCCTTGATTCGGGATTTATTACGGGACTTAAAAAGGGTTTCATTTTATATAGTATCTACAATATGTCCTAAACCATTGTGTGTACTATGGAATGTCCTGATTTTCTCCCATAATCTAATTAATTTTGCATCATCTCTTCAAGATAGCCTTTGATGTTGATCAATTTTAGGCATATATCAACTGTAATCGACTTTGTGCTTACGATTATAAAAATTGCGGACAGTAAGCCATTGCTGAAGAAATATCCATTTTAATTTAAGTTATACTTATTGTTGTTTGTTTTTGTTTGTAATGCATAAGAATTTAAGTTCATCTTTCAGGCCTAGCTTCGATCGTTCAGAGTTACGTATATTTTATTTTAAATACATTTATTTTATTTTAAGGTTTTTAGTGTTATATATGTATATATATATATACTAAAATTAAGTTATGCGGCAAATCCTGTATATTTCCACTATTATAATTTTGGATTTTGGGGACATTATTGGAGAAATTTCAATAAGAAATCTGTGAAAATTCAATCATGGATGCGATTTCAATAAGCGGATTTCTATGAAATCTACCTAACAAAGACTTGCACATTAGGTTCTGGTTTTAATTATGAAATCAATTATGGAAGGTTATTATTTATTCCTTTGAGTATAGAATTCATAAATGTATACCTTTAACGTACGTTTAAAATTATTCAATTTACGTATATTAGTAAATAACTTACAAGCGGTTTAATTTTAACTTTAGAAAGCATCACAATTTTTAGAATAAAAAAGAAGAACTTTCAAACCATTTATTGTTCTTTAGTTAATGAAGTAAGTAACGATTTTGTTATTAACAGTTACATGTAAAACACTTATAGGCTTATTTATTTTGCAAAAATACACTCACTTCGAAAGTTATATATTCCATGTAAAAAAGTACGAAATTTAGGTATGTACATACTGACATTTCCATACAAATAGTTAAAAATAGCATTGTTTAAACCTTTATCCACAGAAATCATATGACATTTATAACCTCTTATAACCATTTTAACTTGTATAGTTGTGAAAGGAATGTGACAAGCACATATTCCCAAACAATGAAACTGGTAAACTTTTCTACTTAAATCTTTTCAAACTTCTCACTCAATACTTGTTATAGCATCCCCTTAAAACAAATGTTGCTTTATCTTGATAAGTACTTTAAATCGTTGTTTTGATTCCATTTCCAGTGATTAAGGGGCAACCAATTGTAATCTTAGCTGAACAACAACTGTTCTTCTATAGAGCTTGACCATATACAGTTTTAATTTACTTCTGTATTTTAATTTTTATGTGTTTTTCCTTTAAAGTTTGAACTAATTGAAAAACTTAATTTCGAAAAAAAATATTGATTTAAATTATGTTTTTAATTAGTAACTTCAATCCTACCTCATAAATCAAACAAAAAAAGAGATGGATTTATTCATAAGGCCTGGAAATATATTATTACAGGCCCAGATCGACTTAGCATCTAACTTTCTCTGAAGTGTATGGTACATGACGTTTTGAAAACCATAATTCCGGGTAGCCTGAATTTTATACTTCTGTTATCTGACTTACCTCTGTGTTACTCTTTATAACACAGCAACAACCATAACTTATGGCAGCTAATGCATTTATTAACATAGTGCTTTCCTATTTTCGTATTTTTTTTTATCAAACGTCACTGCTCTGTATAGTTCACAGTGATAGAGAATAACTGACAATCTTTGAAATATTTCTGTTAACTTAGCAGACGTATCACTAAATCCTCAAATAGGAACTGCAAACAAAGAATCCATAACGCATTAGTTTTATTGCCTTTTTATCATGAACTAATGCCGTCGATATATTTCAAAAGTTTAAAAGATTCTAGATCATAAGGAATTCAGTAAGTTGATGCTTCTGGCTTGTGCAAGCGTATACTTAAAGGGGCCTTGGTCGAAAAAAAGTTACCTTTGGAATTGGTATGAAAATTAATAAATAGTTGGTGTCCCATGCATTTTTTTATAACTAGACCTATTTTTTTGTTATTTCATTTTACAAATTGTAAACACACGCCATTTTTAAATAAATAAATTGATTTTGCCAAAATTTTATTTTAAAAAAGATCTACTAAATTAGGATAATAATTTTAAGTTGGTTAATAACATTACCGTGACATATATTTATTTTCTTAAAAAAAAAAACACATACATACAGATAGACGAAAAAATAAAGGTTTAAGGACATATCTACATAACTTTTTTGGTAATTTTGATTGTACAACAAAATCCCAAAGTATTGGAACACTTTTACTGAACACCCTGTATAGGTTTGAGAACAAGGAATTAGTTTAAATAGTAATACATTAGTAGAATAATCGATTACACGTTGCATCACAACCACAATTAAATACTACTAACCGTATCTAAAAAAAACTTAGTTGCGTGGCAGATAATTTGGGTTACATAAGCCGTCTCGAATAGTTCGATGGAGGTGTCACTCACGTTCTCCTTCCATTCTCTCCTCCCTCCTTCTTAACCTATTTATCTGTTTCTTTTACTTCTAATTTTTAATATTTTCTGTCAATACTATCAGAGTTATCATATTGAGTTATTTATTTAAAAACCTCAATCACTATGGCTACCCAAATCCTAAAATTCTTAGTCTCTGATTATCCCTTTAGGGATAATTCGAGATTTGTATAAATTTTTGATAGTACCTATAATAAAACCTCGATGAAAAGTTATGTGTTAATAATTTATTTATAAAAATATATAATTCACTGTTCATCTTTCTACTGTAGTAGTTTAACGACTAGAAACCAAAATGTTACGCTACTTGGTTGTTTTCATTCTTCTCATTTACATAAATTTATAAATAACTTATTACAAAATTTTATTCGTAAGATACGTACATTTTAATGTGTAAGTCTATGTCTACGAAGTTTACCTGTAATAAAAATGTTGATGAAATTAGAATAAAAAGTATTTTTATTGATTCTGTAAATGTTTTCCAGTACTGACTAAAATTATGTCCAGTTTCACCGACGAACCACTTCTATCACCTTGATATACATGTATGTTACGTAGAACGATGATAATTACTGATTAATTGTGTAAAACGCTATAAAATCTGTAACTGACGAACAAACAAGCAGGGAGTTTTATTTGCCTTAAAATATGAAAAAATAATGTTTTATATTGTGTTTGGGTTAACATACCCACATTTACCCACTATTTATTAATATCAGCCTTTGTTCGAATTTGGATAGCAGATTTTACAAATAAAGCGATTTAAGTTCATATCTATTCAGAACCGGCTTCTCCATCACAATGGGATATAAACGAACAATAGAATATTTATCTGGAATATATTTCTCGTAAAATCTAAAAACTCTTGTTCTGACAATGATGGGTGTAAATCGAAGTTGTATAGTTCTTTCAGAAGTTTGATTGAGGTAAGGAAAGTTTAACTCCAATAATCCAATAATGTAGTTAGTTGCACCAGATCTTGTTTTACGAAAGGTAATCAATGAGCTTGTTTATTTTCATTTATTCTAAATTATTACATATATTTTTTACTATCACAATTAGAGTTTTAAATTTTATGTTACTAACACAAGTGCATATATAATCAACCCTTTATTTAAAGATATCTACGTGTTTCTTAGCGACGTTATATTCTTTTTAATACTACATCTCACCAGTCACTTGCAAATCACTGACTGCCTACTTATAAATGCATTAAAATAGTCAGAAACAACCCTGAGAGAGCAAAACATGATGTTGGGGAACTTAAAGGTAAACATTATCTCGTACATTGTACCTCTTAGGATTTGTTCATCATAAATCAGCTTGTAGATTTCTCGTTTCTTAAAATCCCAGAGTCAAAAAGCCGACACTGATTGATGCATTCGAATCTGATGTACATATTTTCATGCACAAACAGGTTTGTAACACTGATCATTTCTTTCTTAAAAATCAACTCAGATCTTTATTATTTGACATAGCCTAAAAAGTTATTACATATATTTATGTTTCTTATATAACTTTAGAAAATATTAAAAATTATACACTACAATAGTTTTATTATTTGATGTCTTCCTTATTAATTTCTAGTAATATAAACGAGGAAAAAGTAATAAAACAAGAGGTTCAAGTGATATGACAAACGCTGATAATAACAATACAATTGACATTTTTACAACGTTAACCAAATGTAATGTGATAAAAATCTATGTTCTAATATTGTATAGCTGTACAAGATTAGAACTATGCTGAAATTTGTAAAACAAACACTGATACATGAGTTTGATACGCAGTTTAAAGGTGCCAATTAAAAAGCTTTGAATACCGGGTGGTTGCATTGGAAGAGGAGGAATGATTTTTGAAAACTCACGTGTACTGCAATTTGTGGTATTTTGTGGTAGCAGATTGATTTATAAAAAATTCATGAGTAACATTACGTGAGTAGGAATCTTACTTAATTAAAAAATTAATTCAAAATATTGTATTAAATCGTTCGATATTATTCAACACATATAATTGAAACCAGTTAATTTTAAACTTATTTTATTATCAATTTAAAACAAGAGATTTGCATATTTATTATATACATTTTTACTTAATATATACAAAAATATTAATTGTAAAAGTTTAAAATTTGGACGTTTTGGTACACCATTTAAGTGATTTGGTTTTATACGGAGGCCAATATTTTTGGAAGGATTTTTATTACCTGGGAACTAACAAACTAAATTATTAGAAAGAACAGACTTTATTTGTGATGTTAGAGATGTAGTCTCTAAAAGTGTTTTAAAATAATAACATAATATTAATAAACTTTTATCACTTTTATACTTTTATTTTACGTACTTATTTTATTATTGTACGTAAAATAAAAGTATAAAAGTGATAAAAGTTTATTAATATTATGTTATTTATTTGTGATACTGTTAAAATTATAGACATTATTGCCTCGCCGACAACGCTTCCTTTTTGGAGGCAGAAATAAAAAGCGATAGTACTAATAATATTTAATTTTCAAAGCAAGGCAAATAAATCATGTTCTTTCTATCAAAGTAGCTGTTAGGTTCCTCCTAAATGCAGAATCTTCCAAAAATAATGGCCTCTTGATGATACTAAATTACCATATTTGAATATAATAATATTACAAAGACAAGTTT
This sequence comes from Homalodisca vitripennis, assembly GCF_021130785.1. NCBI lineage: Eukaryota > Metazoa > Arthropoda > Insecta > Hemiptera > Cicadellidae > Homalodisca > Homalodisca vitripennis. The sequence continues at coordinate 213,862,756 of NC_060207.1, read as the reverse complement.
TTCTACTTTAATTATCTGAAATTGTATTGGTTGTTAGGAATATTAAATTGTAAATTGTAACATTTTTACATTACAATCTAAACATTACAAAAATAGTAAGTTGTCTCTGAACTAATGCAAATAAACTAATGCAAAGTTTGCAAGAATGTTTTGTCATTGCCAAACAGACATAAATAACATAAAATAAATAATACAACAAATTAACGTTAGGAGAAACTAAAAAGGGAATTATTTCAAAAATCATTCCTCCTCTTCCAATGCAACCACCCGGTATTCGAAGATTTTTAATTGGCACCTTTAAACTGCGTACCAAACTCATGTATCAGTGTTTGGAATTACAAATTTCAGCATAGTTCTAATCTTTTAGGGTTAACAAATATTAAAACATAGATTTTTATCACAATTACATTTGGTTAATGTTGTAAAAATGTCAATTTTATTGTTATTATCAGCGTTTGTCATATCACTTGGACCCGTTGTTTTATTACTCTTTCTTCGTTTATTTTACTAGAAGTTTTTGTAACGTATTCCAATAGGCAAAAAGAAAAACTATGAGTATAAATCTAATAATTCACTATTTTTTTATAACTTTACAAAAATATCATTAGGATTTTAACCAAGATTAAATAAATAAGATCGTCAAAAAATAAAATAAAATATGATTTTAAAGTAAAATAAACTCGAAATATTGGATTATTATATTATATTATTTTAAAATAAATTTTGTACCTCTAATATACCCAGTAATTTACGTACACAATAGTTACCAAACATTGTCTTATATGTTGTAAATGTGAAATTTATTGTATGCCATTTATGGAAGGCTTAACATTATATAAGATGAAAGCCTTTAATAATCCAATAATTAGTGAATTTATTATTATTAAACTAATAACTGCTCAAAGCCAACCACAAAACGCCAAGTACACTGCGACAGTGCAGTGCAAGGCATTGAAGCGCATTTAACAGACAGTTAAACTTTCGAGGATCTGATAAACAGTTCGCTCAGTTGGTCAATTGCTGCAATTAGTCCACTGGAACTTGGATTAACAGATACAAGTTAATCTCCGCTTTTAATTTGGCCCCGCCAAGACAAAATTTCGTTGCTTACAATAATAACAAGACAAGCTGCAATACGTAATAACAGTAACTGACTGTTACAAGGACATCCCAGTCGGCAACGTTCTGTAACGAATCTCATGGTACATTTGTGCAAGTTTATCACCTCCTCTTACACTGTCCCTCTCCAAGACACACATTTCGTCAAGACACACATACTATTACAACAAGACAACTTGCTAGATGTAATAACACTAACTGACGGACACAAGCTTGATTATTGCTGCGACCTCCAGTCGGCAACGTGCTCCAATGAATCTCATGGGACATTCAGTCTGTGGCAATTATAACAAGACAACTTGCAATACGTAATAACAGTAACTGACGGGCAAAAGCTTCATTTTTGCTGGGACATCCCATTCGGCAACGTGCTCTAATAAATCTCATGGGACATTCAGTCTGTGGCAATTATAACAAGACAACTTGCTAGATGTAATAACAGTAACTGACGGACACAAGCTTCATTATTGCTGCGACTTCCAGTCGGCAACGTGCTCCAAGACACAACATTTCGTTAGTGACAATTATAACAAGACTAGCTGCAATACGTAATAACAGTAACTGACGGGCAAAAGCTTATTGTTGCTGCGACATCCCAGTCGGCAACGTGCTCTAATAAATCTCATGGGACATTCAGTCTGTGGCAATTATAACAAGACAACTTGCTAGATGTAATAACAGTAACTGACGGACACAAGCTTCATTATTGCTGCGACTTCCAGTCGGCAACGTGCTCCAATGAATCTCATGGGACATTCAGTCTGTGGCAATTATAACAAGACAACTTGGTAGATGTAATAACAGTAACTGACGGACACAAGCTTGATTATTGCAGCGACCTCCAGTCTGTAACGTTCTCCAATGAATCTCATCGGACATTTATTTAGTCTGTGACGATTATTATAAGACAAGCTGTAAGACACAACAAGACTAAAAGCTGTTTTTCACTAGCCACAAAACGCTGACAAAGCGATGGAAAATGCTATTGGCTTGTGCAGCAAATCCACGAATCTCTTTCAGACGGCTAACGAAAGTTTCGTCGTTCTATTGCGGATCAAGTTCCCGTTTTGCGCTTCATTCAGCAGCTGTCTCTTATGAAGCGACATGGATGAAGAAAAAATTTTATGTTTTTATATTGCTTTGCTGTTCCATACGACGACGCAGAAAGTGATAATACACTTTTGGGTTCAAACTATCTTGAGTTACAGGTTCCTATCACGTCAGTTTTACCTACAGCACTCAGGGCTTGGAGAAGATGTGAAAAACAAGGTAAGTTTTACCTTGTGTTATAAAGGTCTAAAATCTATATCCATTTGATAACATTGGTGGTTTCTTGATTCAACAAGTGAATACACTCTACTTGTATTATAAACAGTTAAGTGTCAAAGTCACATAGTTAAGTAACAATAAAATAATGGTAATAAACACAACTGAAACGAAATACACCATATTTAAACAGAGTTGAGACACTGTTTCCGCCGAAAGGTACAAAAGAAGATGAGTCATCACTGTTGTAATCAACCAGTGCGTATGAAATTACCAATGTCCACTCATTGTGTGCAACTACCAAGTCCAGTTGATGGTCACTCGGAGATTTATGACCAATAGAGCGTGAAAAGTCGCCTAAGGAGTTTCGTCAACGTCTGGAGCCCAAGTAGAACCGGTGTAACAGACGTACACAAATTGTATTGCCAAAGAAATGTCCACTAGACCATGTGCTATAATAAATCTCCTGGGACTCTTGCATGCAACAGAGGTTTCATGTACACATTCGAACCAGCGTATGTATTTTGTAGAATACAAGTGACTTGACTGTGTAATAATTATTCTTATTGAAGTATTTCTGGGTCTTAAATATTCTGATAAAGCACCCTTATTAAATCTTCTAAGGGTATACAGGCACCACATCTAAAGCTTGACTTGAATATAAAACTTTTAATATTCTATGGTGACAGCATATGACTAAACAACTGAATGAAATTTTACTTTTTATAAAAAGATCCATTAACTTTGAGTGTTTTTTAATTAAAATCAAAATTTTAAAATTAAAATTTAATGGTCATGAGCCATTAGTTTTCAACAATGTATAAATTGTCATAATTGTGCACATTATTCATGTAAGTTATACAATACCTCTTCTAATAATTCCAGTAAAATTTTAGCAAGAGAATGCATTGGTAATTGAAAGAAAAATTTATTATTTTATAACTGTAAAAAACTAACCCTATCAGATTTTCCACGAGCACCAGAGATACATAATAAATTGTAGGAACATATTTTAGATCGATTTGGTTTCCTGCAAAGGATCTTGCTTGCGTGTTTTTTTTGTAAGAGGGATATACAAGAAATATTAACTGCGCATTCTGCCAAGGGCGCTTGTATACATTAATCAAACCCTCTTGTGCCAACTGTCACCAAAATACACTTTAAGTGGTTTACTTGTCATGTCGCACTTCGTAAATGGCGTAATTTATCACGGATGTCAAATTATGGTACAAAATACTATAACCAGAATGAACAATTCGTTTTATTTTAGACATTGTATTTATTAAAAGGTCAAACAATAAGCATTCAGATAATTTTTAATATGCGAATAAATGTAAATGTAAACTTCCAAATTGAATTGCGTATTGGAAATACTGTATATTTTGGCTTACCGCTATTCGGAGAATTAAGATTATCATGAATAAGTTATTTTAAAATGTGTAAATCGAATGATACATACAATAATTCATCGAGATATTGCAATGTAAATAATGAAAGAATAATTGGCTTACTTGCTGTACTATAAACAGTATGCAAACATTAATGTAATCTAATTAGAAATATAAATAATAAATAGCTTGTCAAAGCAAAAATTATTCTTTTTATATATTTATTTCATATGTTTCTTTACAACTCTTCGTTTTTACATGGACTGAAAGCAGTGCAGTTAGTATTGTAGAGTGTGCATTGCTACTTTCAGTTATAGGATTAACAACATAGTTTCTAGTTTAGCCTAACATTCAACCGTTATATGTAACTATTTTACTCTTTCTCTGCATTAATTAGTAATTGAAATGGATAAAAACGGTAATTAAAACGTTTTCTGCATTACAATATTTAGTTGAGTGGCTTACAAACAGTAAATTATAAACAGAACGATTCCGAAAAAGAATTCGTCATCCACATTACGGGTTTTTAATGCGTAGGAGCGAAGAGTTCGCCATCTGGTTTAAGAAAAAAAAACTAGATTTCTAACTAACAATAATTGCAAATTGTTATCAGAATTAGTATTTTTAGCCTTGAGCAGGTAACAAAAGGATCTGTATTTGTAAATGGTCATTTATGCGATCCATTAACTAACTACCAAATACTACAAAACATGCTGATCTCTCAAAGTTTTGCTTACGTCCGTTAAAACACGTTTATTTTAACAACAATTACTAAATACAACATGAAGGATTACCGATGGTATCACCACTATCTGGATTATTGGCTGATATATTCCTTGACAACATAGAAAACAAATTCATACTAAGCGATAAAAACAAACATCTAACACAAATAATTTATTATTATCACAGATATTTTGATGATATAATATGTATATTCAAAGGACATGGAAGACAAATAGACATGTTCAAAAACTACTTAAACCAAATTCATCATAATCTAAATTTTACTAGCGAAATTGAAGAAAATAATTGAATAAAATACCTTGATTTGACTATAATCCAGATCAACAGAAAGCGCAATTTTAAAATCTAAGGAAAACCGACATACACAGATTTAGTTATTCCTTCATCATCGAATCACCCACATCACCAAAAAATGGCTGCATTCAAATCAATGATCGACAGATTACAAATATTTCAATGAAAACTGAATATTTGTATAAAGAATTAAATATTATGAAATACATAGCACAAAATAATGGATATAAACCAAGCATAATTGATGTACTCATATTAACGAATAACTACGCAAAGAAAGAAAATAACAAGAAAGAAGAAAGAGATAAGAAATTAATGCAATCAGACTACCTTGGTAAACATTTTCACAAAATTAACAAATCATTTTAAAAACAAGGATATCAATTGGCTTTCAAATCTTGGAACGACCTCGGACTTTTAATAAAAAACAAAAGCAATTCAACAAACCAAAAATTAAAATTCAAAATTCAACAATAGTGGAGTATACAAATTAAATTGCAACGATCCCACTATATTGGATAAAACGGGCGATCCATCAAAATTAGATTTAATTAACATATTGCATTGAAAACATCATCAAATTCAAAATATGCAGACCATTTAAATAACAACGGCCATAAATATACTAACATTGAAAACAATCTTGAAATTTTACACACATACCAAAAAGTCACCTATTGTCTACTTAGAACATTTTGAAATTTACAAAAGTGGCAAAATTAATCATAAAATATTATTAATTGACTAAGATTTTCTAGCAGCAAATTTATTATTCGATAGACTTTTAAAAAATACACATTGATCACACATAAAATTAAATACAACAAGTTAAGCCACCAAGGTAGTAGTTAAAACACATGATAATTTGGTTTTAATTATTTATTTTCATAATTTAACTTATCCTTAGTACCCAGAACTCGAAATGTACATGGTACGAAAATAAAAAAGTTTAAAAAGTCTTAAAAGGTTTATTATAATATACTTATTTATGAAAACTCTTTTCGAGGCTGTATCTCTAAATTTAGTTATTTTTGGTTTACATGAACCGCAAATTTATATGGCCCCGAGGCTGAAAGAGAGGCGGTGACATTTGGGCCTTCTCTGAGCTCACAGATGCCGGACTGCCTGTGAAGTGCTCCGGTCAACTGCAACAGATTTAGCTCCTTGTGTAAAAATATGCTTTACATATTTACGGCAAAAATAAATATTGATCATACTTTAATAAGCAGTCTGTGCTGGTCAGATAAAATTCTTATGTAAGTTTGCTTTGATTAAAATATTTTAAGTGGTTATATAAAATGCAATGTCTCAACCCATATAGTTAAGATTGATAAGTATAATTTACCAATATGAATATTTTAGTAAAATCGTAATTTATATTTGCTGAACATATTTTTAATTTACTTTTACATTTAAAAAATTAAAATATTTTGATACTGAATATGTATTTTGGTTACTTTTTTACATTTTGTATTAATGTGCAAGGACCTAGCATGCAAGATAAAGAAAGTTAAAGACTTTTTATTATTTATTAAAATCTATTACTCGTATTAAAGATGATAAATTACGACTTGGTTATCCAATATGCAAGAAACATAATGCCAAAGGTATGGAAAAATATTTATTAATTAAATACAAGCAAAACCAAATATAATTTCCGGCACGGATGAAAGAAAGATGGATTTCACATGTGGCCATCATCTCTAAATGTCAAGTTAAAGATGCATTATTATTTAAGAGGTTTGAAAATTGTAAGGTTTTAGAATTTCAAGAACAGTGCTTTGATATTAAATCTCAATGATGCCTTAATAATATAATTGTCAAACTTTACTTGTATCTTTATATAAAAATGTTATATTCAGATACCATTCCTTGTAAAAAATGTAATCTTAATTTAGTAAAGATTAATTCGGAATTATGTTTATATGTGAATGGTGGTAGTCTTGAAATCTTAAGAGGAGTTGAAAAAAATTAAAGAATAAAAGTTGTTTATTGTGACGTAGTATATTTAAAATCTATTGTTTTGTGTGTATTATGGACATATTACAAATTATCTCAAATGCGAATGGCCGCTATTACAATACGGATTCTGGGGATTTTGATTGGAGAAAGTGTGCCAAAAATTCCCGGAGATTCCATCATGAGGGTTATTGCAATAGTCAAATTTCGATGAAATCTAAATCGAACAGCAAAACAATTCAAAAGTTACTTTATTCACTTAAACTTTCTTGTAAGCGTACCATGTGAATAATTTAAAAGTAAATATTTAAAACATGAATAATTTTTATTGGTTATTATAGGACAACTACGCATTCGGGTTTACCTTACGAAAGACCTGGAATGTATGAAGGACTAGATTTTTATACATAAAAATCTTCATAACTATTATTAGGGCTAAGAAAAATAATTTTCCTTTAGAGATTGCCCAATGTATTTTTAAATGAGATAATTTTATTTATTATTGCTTAAATAGGACATTCTATAATTATTCGACGTACACGGAAGAAAACTAGTCTTTCCTTTTTACCTCGACCAGTCGTCGCTTAAGAGGACATTCGATCTTGAAGTCAGAGCAACAAATGTAAATGGCAATAAACAATAATTAAAATCACAATTCAACCTCCAAAAACAATTTTAAGAAGAAGGTTCAAATAAAATGTCAAGTCAATAAGCCAATTCATTCCCGAGATATCATGTGGAATGACAGAAGACAGAAGGGGAATTTAACCAAGCCCCTGAATCATGAACTTTACTAACGCTCAGCCGATAATAAGTAAATATAAAGAAACCTCTTATCATTCCATCTGATTTATGATGGCTATTAGACTTCCAGGGATTTATGAAATGAATGTGTGGAGTGTATAATAATTGCTCATTCTTTCTTACTCTTACTATGAGTAGGTTTTTGTGTGATGAAGGAGATGTAATTCTTGAGTTATTCAATGTTACATGCACCACGTAAAATTACAAAAAATTTGAGATAGTTGATAATTTTAGTATTTACGTTAAAATTTGAATTATAAATTCATAGCATAAAAGTCACAAAAGAGAAGCCTAGTTCTTGGTGGCATGAGTGTAATAAATGCACTGGATCCATGTAAAATAGAATTTCCTATACAACAAAGAAAGAGTCTTAGGAATGTATCACTGTTCTTTGCGGTTTCGGCTGCTATATTCGCAATTTCCGAATTCTTCCGTGACAAGAAATAGATTTCAGGTATATCTTATAATCAATTTAAAGAGGATTAAAAAATACTTTCATACTTTTATAAATATATCTTCTACAAAATAAATATACGTCGAACATGTCATAAAAAAACTCCAGATGTCAACTAATTAGTTTGTTTAATTATTTAAGGTGGAATTATTTTTGGGAATACGTACAAAAGAATAAATTAAAGAATTTTTCTTCACTTTCTGAAAGAAACCTTGACAACAATATTGCAAGGAATAGTAGATTTTAGGAAGAAACTAACCGATTTTGTTCAGATTAACAAAACAAAGGCTTCGTTCCTGAGAATTTTCATTCGTTTTTATAACTTTGTGAAGTTATGTAAATTGGCTAATAAAGCTTAGGGCTATTATTTTATGTATAATAACTATTTAATCATACTATATTTCTTTAGATAGCATATTTACAGTGTGCATATATCACTAGAAACAATATAGTTATTGGGGGGAGCTTTGAATTACAGTAGGAAAATTCCTAAGTTGAAGTCCTAATTATTTAAAATTCTGTTGCATAATGCATGCAACATCTTTACCATAATGCATGCATGCATAATGTTGCATGATGCATGATATCAACTTATTTATCTGTGTGTTGACTGAAGTGATAAACGTCCAGCACTTGGTATGAAAATTAAGGAGCTTTAATGAAATATAAGCTAAGCGTTTTTTATTAGATTAATTATACCTATATTTAATAAAGCTATGTTACCGATGCAAAAATAACCTTTAAATGTGTTTAGTTCTTCATATCCAGGCTTATTCTTTATGGGGATAGATTTAGAGTTTAGGGATCGTGTTCGGTGAAATATTACAGATATTTATAGTAGCCTAATTGTCATCATAAGAAAGATTTATTGTAATATACTAGTTCTTTAATGTTTTTATAATGCTCTTAATTTATAAAAGATATTTGGGTATTTGGATATAGATAACACTAAGGAACAATTATACACTCGTATACATAGGTCTTTGCAAATTGTTCTTCATAATTACTTCATAACTTTATAGAACTTTATTTTTATTATTTACAGTTCATACCTACTTAATAATTTAGTAAGTGAAAATAGTTTTTCAAGGTAAATTGTAGCTAAATGTAAATAGGAATAAGATAATGTATTTTTACTAAATAAACTGCGTATAGTTGAGTTTGTAATTCAATGTTAAAATATTGTCAGTTACCGATGCAAAAATAACCTTTCATTTTCATTTTCATTTAAACTATCTTGGTAGAAACAATACAACTAAATGTCCATCCCTTTATATTGATCCGTGAGTTTAACAAAGTTTCTGTGCAACCATCTGAATACAATGTCTTATCGCTTAGAGCAAGTTCAATATTCCCAAAGTTGGAATACTCTGAGATGAGAAGCAAAATGAACACCGATGTAAATGTGCTTTACATATTAACACGGAAATATGACTATAGTTTGATAAATTTGATTAGTGTTAATCAGTGTTCCTTTAGCTGAAATAGTCTGAGATGAGGAGTAAAATAAAAAGAACCCCGATATAAATGAGCTTCAAATCTTCACAGAAAAATGTTTATAGTTCCATAACTATGATCAGTATTGAGAAGTGTTTCCAAAGTTGGAAAAGTCTGAGGAGAACATATCCCAACGCAAAATGAACACCATTAGAAACGTACTTCATGACGTGTCTAAGAAATATATTTATATACTCTTTGATACTTACTACTACATAATACTTATTAAACTATGTTGTTAATATAAATACCACATCGAGTTAACTCAATCATGGCTATACATTGTTCTTAATCTTGAATATATTACATTTAAAATATCCATTTTTTAATGTGTTAAGCTGTTCTTCGAGATAACAGACTCGTGAAACATAATTCCACTGGATTTTGCACTTTTCATGGATGTTTTAAGTTCTTTTTAGTTTTATTAAAGAGGATTTTTTTATAAATTTCGTATAATCAGTTGATTCCATTTTGATTTTAGTACTTATTAAATGCCACGACGGCATTTTTATGTATGGAAATTCAGAGCGATATTAACAGAGAGAATTTAATTTTTTAATTTTGATTTTCTACTGACCGATTGTTCCTAAGGCACGTAAATATGTAACTGAATTGTAATGATTTCGAAACACTACTTAAATGAATAACGTGTAATATTTAGCAATATCCGGACTTTATGCACATTCACTTTTTTTTGTTTAAAATCTATGCTTCAATTGCACTTCACTATGTAAATAAATAGTGATTTAATAATAGTAATTAATATTAAATGTTTATTTAAATAAAAGAATGTTTGATATCCGTCGATTTTAATGAAATTTAAATTTTGTTAAATTTACTCAAAAATTACGACATATTTGAGCAAAAATAACAACATTTTTTCTCAAAATTTTAAGGAATATATACTAAAATTCCAAATATACTACGAATGTTTTAACTTATAGCTATCTCCTACAATTTCAGACAAAAATACGATCATAACAAATAATTCAGAGAAAATATTTCTAAATATGCTTGAGAATAATTCTTTTGTAAAGTTGATAATAAAATATAGTTTTAAAAATGTAAATTTCATTAATATTATATATTAAGTACTTATTATTATATAATAAGTCATCAAAATAAGTACTTTTGCATATTTAAATTTACTTCTCATATAAATATGTAATTAAATTATAGAGCTAGACTAGATACGAGAACTAAATAAGGAGTAAAACAACTTTCAACATTTAAGCTGTATATATTGCATTATATGCAATATTGTAAATATATAGATATATGTTCTAGTGACAAAATTAAGCCCAGGTGTTGTACGTGGAAAGTTGATCATGTTTTCTTCGGTTTTTCATTTTCATATTGGAATATTATTTACAGTAAATGTAACAGAAAATGTATTACAATCTTGCATTATAGTTTTACTTAGTTATAAGGTTACATATTTTTACGCCCTTTATGGACTACTCTCGTAATAGGTAGATAGGGGAACTGTTTATTTACTCTTTGTGTTCAAATTTATACAAAAGATAAAAGAGAGTGCACCTGAAACTCCTCCTTGAGTTACTAAGAAATACACTTACAAAGCAATATGTCACTTCCTCAAGGGAATAGACTTTCAAATAGTCTGCCTCTTGTGATCTTGGAGCTGAGATTCATATTTGTTTAATATTGATAGCTTAAATTTCTAAAATATATTCCAAAATAAATAATTATTTATGTATTTAAAACTATATTTACACATATGTGGTCAGTACAATCAGTAACATTTTACTATTAACATTACTGTACTATTTAAAGAAATATTCACAAACTGTTTAATTACACTCAAACTGGTAATGTATACATTAGTTTAAATGACCTTACAACTAAACTCTTTTCCAAACTAGTTTTACTGTTATATTTAGCCATTGCAAAAAGAATTATTTTATCGTCATGCAACTCCACATAAACATGTGGATATAAATATTTAGATAATGCTTATTACTATAATATAAAACACCATATGGGATAAATATTTTAATTGGTATATGTACGTTGATACGTATTAAAGTAAATTCTGATGTTATCATAATGAACTATATCGAAAAAAATAGTTTAAAGTGGGAAATATGTATCTAAAGCATATGTGAATTTATTTACAATAACAATTCATTTTAAAAGTAAATATTCCGTTTATATAAGTGTTTTATACCTTTCATGAAAAATAAGAGAATAACACGTTTACAATAACTTTTGATAAATGAAAGGAGAAACACTATTTTGATGTAAATCTCAATAACGTCAAATTTAAAGTAATGTTACTAAAATCCCAAGTATATTGCTAATACAGACAGTTCAGCAAATCCCTCTCTCTTCAGCAGATTTGCAAGACAGTTGTTTTTATTCCTCTCCCATAATTCTAACTTTGAGAATATTGAACTTTCTCTAAGCGATAAGACCTCGCGTTGAGACAGTTCCGCTGGTAACTTGTGCACCTCGGATGTGAATTAGCACAGTTGAACACTTATATATCTTGCATATTTAATGTATAAACCTGATCTTTGGATTTTAGAGAGTTATTATCTTACTTTATCTAACATTCTTTTTGGTACCTGTGGTTGTTCCATGGTTAAATTTAACATAAATTAAAGAGGTTTTTATAAAATAAAGCAAAAGTAATTGATGTAATTATTAACAAACCATAATAAACAAATAAATAACTATACGCTGTTGCCGTTGTGAGCAAAACAAACATTTTATGATAGTTTCCCTAGAGATTTCTGCATACCTTGTACAGATGAAATAATTGCTCTGGGCGCGCAGCTCTTGCACTACTAGCCGTTCTATAAAATTTTGGCTTTCTACACTTACCGTTTCTTCCATGCGACTGACGAAGTTCAATTTGCGCTATAATTAAGAAGAAAGTTTTATAAATAGCCGGTTTATAGATAACGTAGAAATATCATGTCCATATCAAACCTAACCAGGTGGGAGAGATGTTTTAGGAATTAGTGATGTACTATTGCAACTACTCGCTCAGATTAAATATTGCATCTGTAACTAAACAAAATATTCTACATGTCAGTACGATTAGACTTTCAGTTTAGTTAGTTGAAGAGTGCAACTAAAAACACAAGTGTAAGAAAATATATTATTTAATATTAACTATAATTTCGGAAATGTAATAGTTTTCTCTGGAAAATAAAACAAATATATCTGTGCTATTTACAAAGATAAATTTCCTCATCAATTTATTTGCATTACTAAAATATTGTTTATCAGTAACAGTTTGGTTATTATGTTTTAATAAGCATTTATTTAGTAATTTATAACCAACTATTTATGAATATGCATGTAATTAACTGTCCATTACACTAAATACGTGTACTCTTATGGTACAGATGAATATTACAGATTACATATGAAAATTTAAAGGTATTAAAGGACATATTTAATAAAGTATTCCATTGAAATATCTATTAAGGGGAATTAATCAACCAAACCTATAGAGCAAAGTAATATTGTTAAGCTGTATTTAATCTATTAGGCTATCCTGCGAAGAAGTAAAACGACCGATTTCTAACGAAACACGTGACTATTAGTGACGAGTACAGATAAGTGCTATGTATCCATATATGAGTATCCATTATGTTATGTTGGGATGTTAAAAACTGCGTTACATATTAGCTTCCGTGACGCTGAGAAGCAGTTGTTATCTTGAAGGGGAATCGAAGAGTGTCGATACTGTTAAGTACTCATTAAACGCTGCCCTTAGCAATTAACTTCTTCGGATATTTAACCTACTCTACATGTCGAATATAATCGAGCTTCAAAGTAAATCAACCAATATTAGTTTTACTAGCATTTAAGCAATTTTTGACATTTTTACAATTTGTCATTTGTGTTCTAAAAAATGCAAAATGTTTTGTAATATAATAAAAGATAAGATAACACTGAGTAATGTTAGGTGTCCGCATTGGACATAAGTTCACTGCATATTTAATGATATTAGCAACTGGGCGTAAGAAAGCTGAATTTTGTGAGGATACCTTTTTTCCAATATACAGGGTGTTCTCCCATTACACCAAACTGCAGGATTATGTAGTTTATATAAACTTATGTCCTACAGTATTTACCTCTCTTTACATGTATATACGTTTTAAATTCGGAAAACCTTTAATATTATGTACATATTGTTGTTGCTGTTTTATAATAGTACTTGAAAAAGAGCTGAAAACAAAGTAAGCTCATTGTCGGACTAGTTTCAAGATCATGACTGTTTAATCTTTTGATAGTTAAACAGTTAAAGATGAAATGGCAAAAAAATATGTACCTGGTTCAGAGGACAGGTAACCTACAATTTTATATGTATTTAACCTTTTTTAATTGTTTTCATAACATTTCAGTTTATTTCAATACTAATACTTAATTTGTATATTTTATAATTATTTTTAATATAAGATAGTGGGAATTTCAATCATAAATTGAATAAACCTGGAATAGACATGATTAGATGCATTCAAAATAATGGCAACTAAAATTTATGGTAATTTTAACCTCGGGCTCGCCTCTAACTTCTCATATAAGTTGTTCCATTATAAGAGATTCCTTAACGATATATTCCAAAATAAAACTTTAGTGTTCCACGTTAAAGATAAAGGGACATTCCAGGGTACCTCTGTTCACATGCTAACCGATTCCTAAAATGTAAAATGAAGCTGTCAGGAACATAAATGAAAGAAGAGTGATAGGGTACAAATAAATGGAAACATTATAAGATGGGTGCTAGTACAGTTTTGGTGGTCACTTTTTCGTGTGTTGGGAAGTACCCCTTGTTTCTTATGTGAACCGTTTCTAAGATTTGAGGTCAATCATGAAAGCTGAATTCTTGAGACCTATCAAATTTTATCGCCTTCCTTGGAATCGAACCAATGACTTATCGGTTCATAACCATCACAATAATTCCGTTATATTTTTTTTATTATTTAAATCTACCTCAGTAAATAATTGTTGTTTTTAAGTTGGGTAGAATAAAATTACAGATACAATGCTATAACTATTACTGAACAACAGCATCCTATACAAAAAATAGAGTCGTGGACTTGTGACATAAGTCTGGGTTGAATGCTCAATAACTGTACGTCACATATTGGATTTAAGTGATAAAATAAGTTGCACATATGGCGCTGATATCAAGAACTGTAAACAACCCCCCCCCCCTCAACAACACCTGGGCACTTACAGCTGTTCTGATCGTACTAAATCCCTCTTTGCCACCTTCAAGATTGAACAGATGGCTTAGTTATAGCACAAATTAAAAAGGTTTTCAAATTCAAAATAGACTTGGAATGAAATAATAGTAAGAAATAATAAGAGGCTTTCAGTGGAATATTTTTAGTTTATTAAAAATAATCACGGTTTGTAAATTATACTCGTACTAGACATAATAGACTAACGTCTACAATATTTGCAGTCTTTGTGTGAACGAAGTAAAGATTTAGAAATAGTAAAGAAAGTAAGCCAGATATAGAGCAAGCTAAAGAGATTTTAAGGCGCTGGTAACTAATAAAATTATATACTACTTGGTTTCTGTTGGGACTTGCAGCTGAACTTAGTTACCATGGGTTGCATTCATTACTTATTCCGTTAATGTTAAGGAGATCCGTCTACTACCATTAGAGTATTTAGTGTAATGAACAGTTAGTTACATGCATATTCATAAATATTTGGTTATAAATTACTAAATAAATGCTTAATAAAACGTAATAATCAAACTGTTACTGATAAGCAATATTTTAGTAATGCAAATATTTTGATGAAAACATTTATCTTTGTAAATAGCATAGGTATTTTTTTTTCAATGAGCTACACACTATACCCAATATTCTGTAAAATAAACTCAAGCAAATTCAAGGAAAGAATAAAATAAACTTTTTATTGTGAACATATACTAACTACGTAATAATTAAATTTTTTCCTTAAGACATTATAAAAGATTAAACCATATTAAATATTATATTATTTATTATAAAGAAGTTAAAAATAAAATTACCAGCTTAAAAACCTGTTAATGGTGACAAATACATGGGATAATTCTTTATTAATTATATGATTATATATCAAGTTACACAAACATTATTTATTTTAATTTAGAAGTTAAAAATACTGATTTTACCTTCTTTAGGTGTTAGTAAAAAGAATACTGATCACATACAATGTCAAATGTATAGTAAAATCACTTGTAATAAAAAAAATCATACAATGCTTGTCACACCTTCCACCCTCCAAAAAGAGTTGATTTTCACAGAAAGATTTTATCAAAATTTATTGATCTAATTTTTTAAATCTGAGAAATGTACTAAATTAATTTACTAGCAATAAATATTGAATAATATGATTTTTTTAATTCACGCCTGATATTGGAATCTGTAACAAATGAAGGTCTTTTTCAATAAGTTTACGACAATCAGAAAATAAGTGTAATATTTCTAATACAATTATTATTACATATAGTATGGATGAACTCTTCCTTGAAAGAAAGAAATATTAAACATTTTTATAATCTAACGTGAAAATTTAAAAAAAAAAAAACTAAATTAAAACAATTTAACAAATATTTCGAAAAACCTATAAGATGAAATTTGTTATTATAATACTACGAATTGTGTATAGCTGAAAATAATTCCTTTCACGTGTGTACACGTTTTAATACGAGTAATAATGTTTGCAAGTACGTCGTTCGTTGTTTAGAAGTAAAGTGGTAGGGACTCTATGTGTGTCTACAGTACATCTCAATATCACTTATACAGTAGAATAATAGCTCTAAACATTTGTATCAAGTAGGCCCTAGAAAATTGAGATTGTCTGAAATATAAAGATTGTCCTTCTAACGTACTTATATTGAAGTTTAGGATGGTTTGACAGGGTAAATGTGCGATGAAAACTTGTGTTCGTTATTTATTAAAAGTCTGTGACTTAAGTTCGGAAAATGATATCTGCTATCTTTTTTAGGTTGCAAACTAAAAAACTTAAAACTCTCAATAAAGAGTTTTAGTGAGAAGACTATGCTATAAATACGTCTATGAAAGACTTTAAGAAAGACATAAAGGGCAAAGAACAAACACATATGTGTTAAAGGACAGAAGTAAAAAATTACCACTGAACAATTAATATTGACAATTAAATTGTCTGAGGCTGTTATAACTCAATCGAATTAAATCTCTAAAACTATTAAAGCAAACAGTGATAAGCAACATGAACGATATAACTGATGGAGTTAAACGTCACTTTGAGACTAATTAAGACTCCCAATTAAGGGAGAAGTGTAATGCCACTTCAACTAATGACTTTATAAACAAAATGTTTCAACACAACTACAAAGGTTGCTGATTCATTTTGTTAAAGAGTATTTTAAACTTCAGTTTTCTTCTAAATTACGTTTTATACGTTGGTCTTCAATACCGTGATCATGGCTATGTATAACCTCTACATAATAAAAAAATAAACTTAAAACTTTCCAAGGGTGAATATTAATTTTACAGAAATAGGTTTTAGTACGAAAAATTTGTTTCATGGCCGTATAAACGTATAAATATCAACTCTGCCTTCTACTATGAGCTTTTTCGTATTTATTGTTTATTGCAAACTATATGACAGGATCCATAAGAATCGCAGCTGTGGGGATGCTATTTAAAGACTAACTTAATAATGGAATTATATTGAATTAAGACTTAAGAATTAAGACTCCTGTGATTTTTAAAGAGATGTTTTAGTTTCTCAGAACAGTGCAGTATTCAATCTCAATCGTGATTCCCCATACAGCCATCATAGGCAGAGAATTGAGTAGTATATCAATTATACCAACCTTTAGAAGAAAAATAATCTTCTTTCTGTTTCAGCCTCAAAGAGTTAAAGGCAGGACTTGCGAGGGCCTGTACGTGTACAATCCTAAGCTGGAATGCCTCTCACACTCCAAAATTCCAATGTAGTAAACTAGACCTATAGTTGATGTTAGCCAATTCATTCAATAATAATTACCTCAAAGTTTGTGGATATCCCTTTTCGGTTGCCTAGACATGTCACAACATATTTTGGTTTGTACTCAGTGTAAATCCTACTTCCAGGTAAATGTAAACCATCTGAAAATATTACATTAGTTTCTTTTTCACTTTATACGGAAACTCGTATAGGAAATTCTAATTCACCCTTAAAATTAGAAAACCGTCAGTTATATTATGTACGACAATAGCACGAAGTGGTGTATAAATTTTTGATTTCTTTAAATAACTGTCTATACTGTCAACGACTGGTATTTGTCAAACTATGGAAGTTAATGACAATATCTGAAATAAGCGATAACGTTTTGGTCCTGAAACGCACATTTTGTCTGACAATACACTATCCAGTCGCTATTGAAGCGCGACACAATAGGCGATAAGTGAATTGTAGTTTCTGCATCGCTAGTCTTCTTCATTGTTGGTTTCATGAATTAATTTAACACGATGTTATGGTTTACGTGTGTTTAGTATTTAACGTAAAATGAATCATAAACAATCGCGATGAAAAAAATACTATTACAAATATTAAAGCCTTTTTTTATTAAGTAATACAATATCATGTGTGGAAAACGTTGGTAACAAAATATTTAATTTATTTCCTTGGCATATTCTTTTATTGATGGATACTAGACTAATGAAATATAAGGAGAGCAGAGTAACAGAGAAGTTATGTACTATTGACTGAAATATATTTAAAATATCTAAATACTTGATATCGAACGTACAGTAGTAAGTTGCTGCCTGAATAATCTTATTTAGAAATACTTATATATCGATATCCTAATTCAATATAAATTAAAGTAGAAGTTGTTTCGTCTCTTAAAACGGGGTAAATGATTCAGGAATCAAATAATTTCATATTTTATTTCTAGGAAAAGTGATAATTCTAAAACCTCTCCTACAGATGAGAAAGGTATAAGTCAACAAATGTTTTATCTGACCTTTTAGTGTTATATCCAGCCTTATTGAATTATAATGCATCAAAATAAAATATAAACCTAAGGAGTTTGAACAATTTTACTTTATTATGGAATATTTGGACGCTACTGTATATGTTGAAGGAGTCTCTTCATAAAGTCTTTACCTGAAATGAAATCATTCTGTCCTATAACTCGAGAATCTTAATAATTCTTAAAGTAGCTCTTTTTACTCCACCAGTTATTTTGTTTCGTTCATTAATTAATATTAAATTACCCAGTATATGAGCGTTTATTTCCACTAAGTATTACTATAAGAAATATAATTACCTTTTTAAGGTTGGTAATTTGTCTTGCAATAAAAATTGTTTTAACTGGTAATATTTTGCTGTAAAGGTTAATTTTATTTTATCTCTCAACTAATGCGTACTCTAGGTCATCTACGGCTTCACCATTAAACCTACTGTTTCAAGAGTGATAGATATCTTGAATGTTTTTAAAGTTGATTTAGTTCAAACATTTGAAAAAAATAGATACGACAGGTTTGATACTTTTAATTTTACTGCTGCAACTTACTAAGACTCCGAGAGGTCTTTCTTAAACTCATGTTATTGCAGGTTGTTGCATGTTACTGCCCATCAGTAAGACACATCTGCATGTAAAGATCCTACAGGTGTGACACCCGACAAAACTTTGCACATAGGTTCCTTTTGGTTCCTTGGTCAAAGGACAAAGGACAGCAAAGTTGAAAGTAACTCTGTAATGAAATGCTGAGTTACGGTTCGTTACCCACTGTAGGATCTTTCTATGTTGCGTTATATCTGTGGTATATTATGTTGTGACTGTATATAATGTGATGACGAATTTACATTCATATTCTACATTTTTTAAATTATAAATAAACTCACTTGCATATACATAATGTAGCTATGGTAAGAAGGGTTGATTAAATTGAATATTAAGTTTAGCTATAGCGCTTGGTATCAAACACTGTGTCAGACTTCACTCCTGGAATTTGGAGTCATATTCGTCTGAAGAGATCCAAAAACATTTGACGAAGAAGAAGCTTAAAACGAAACATCCACAACGTTCCGACACTAGAGATACCTATAAATAATTGAATTGGTAATTTCATTGTCTTATCAGGTATACATTTGATTTTTTGGATCTCTTGAGACTAAGACAACTCCAGATTCCATGAGGCAAATCTGGTACAGTATCAAATACCAGACGCTGAAATAAAATAAAAGTGAACTGGAGCTAAACTCAAAATTAAATTTAGTCAACTCTTCATACCATAGCTAAGTTATGCGTAAAAACTTGGTTACTCCAGCGTGCTTAGAGATCATGTACATCACGTTGCAATTCACTCAATTATATACCTGATATAACAATGAGACTACCACATATTTAAAGATATCTCTGACGTCGAAACGATGTACATGTTTCGTTTACAGCTTTGTTCTTCGTCGACTTATTTTTTATCTGTTCAGAAGAACATGAATCTATTGCATTGCATGAATCTATTGCATGAATTGCATTCCAGGTCAAGTCAGAGACAATGTCA
Source organism: Homalodisca vitripennis (assembly GCF_021130785.1). NCBI lineage: Eukaryota > Metazoa > Arthropoda > Insecta > Hemiptera > Cicadellidae > Homalodisca > Homalodisca vitripennis. The sequence continues at coordinate 213,842,711 of NC_060207.1, read as the reverse complement.
GATACCAGACGCTGTAATAAATAGGAAAGTGAACTGGAGCCAAACTCAAAATTCAAAAGCTTGCTCATGTTGTGCAGGAGTATATAGTTTTGTTTTGATGTGCAGCAAATGTGAGAAGTTAAAATTTGAACATCTGGGAGAAGATAAAAATAGAACTCTTACAGTACTCCACTAATCATCAACTATAATTTTTATTAAATTTGTATCTGCAAATAAAAAACAAGAAGTTCTTTCAAGAAGTTTAAAATTTATTGAAGTTTGTTAATATACATGGTACAAGTTACAATACTTAAAAATATACTACATAAAGGAACAGAGCTAACAAAATACGAGTATAAAAGTCAGACCACTTATTGCTTTACACGCTGCCAAATACAAAAGACATACCTTTGTTGAGATGATCACAGAGATAGCACTTGTGTGAACCCAAACACCCAAGTGTGGAGAGTGTTCTCTCGCTACGATCAAGGTGTCTGTCAATAGGAACAATCATTGGATCACTTCTAATCAGCCACGATTGAATGATATACACACGTAAAAAGAAACAGGGTTTCAGTTATATAAAGGGTACTATATTTTTCCTGTAATTATATGCAGGTTTATGAATGTTTTTTGTTGTATCAGTAATGATTAGTAACTAATTACTAAATTAATTAATACTTTAATTTGGAATAATGGGAATGATCGTTAAAATTTACTATCTTCGCATGATTATTATTATTTTAGATTATTTTAAATTATGTTCACATGATTGTTACTTGAACAGAGACAATCGTTTTTAATTTTTCATTTGCTTAGCGCTAATTTAATTTAAAACTCTTGTTTAATAGATATGATGTCTTTGTGAGGTACGATTTTTTAACTATCACTTATATAAATTTACTATTAATAAAAATGTAGAAACCTGTTATATGTAAATTATAATATATATATATATATATATATATATATAATAAAATAAAAAGATAGCAAAAAAACTGCTTATGTATTTTCTTCAAAAAAAGGGGATAAAGAGTGAGTTTTAAAATCATTTTATGGGGAAAAACAGATATCGCATAATGGTTTTAGAACTTACACAAAATTTGATTCGGTTATTAAATTTTACAAAATATTAAAGATTTTGGGTTTAAATGATTGAAGCTTATGGCTCAAAATTGTATATTTTTATGCATGTTAAGTTGACGTTTATAATCACTTTTATTGCAGAGGTTTCCTTTAAACCTTTTTCAAGACTTTCGACTTACTGAAAATTCCTATAAGCTGCGATTTCCCAGTTGTTAAAGACTAATCCTATTGACTGGAGACCCAGAAAAAACAAAAGGCAGGAGTTTCCATTGATCGTAATTTGTTTTTGCTAGAGTTTGCAGAGGTGAAAAAAGGTCATAGGGGCCTGAATGTCCTGAAATTAATGTCTTCCAGGAGGCTACAATTTATAAAAGGGTATAAGCGTCTTGAGCTATAACAAGATTATATATTTAACAATGTTATGTAATATGCATTTATGGACACGTTTCGTGACAACATAGTATACTTAGGAATATGACCCTTACTATAAATATTTTATAAAATAACATAATAATTGGACTACTGATATTTTATTTTTAATCTTGAATTATATTACGTACAGTTTTTTGTGTAGTTCATAACTTATTTATAGTCTAATTAATGTATATAATTTTGTTTTTATAAGAATTATATTGTGGATAATTGTGAGATTTGTGCTAAACATCATAATCTAATAAGCGTTGATATTATATTCAGGTAAGAGATTATGATTTTTTCTTTTTAAATTTTGTTTTTGACTATTGAAATATTGTAAAAAAAACAGGATTTTTCCGAAAATTTACCATAGTTCAGTGTTTAAAAAAACAGTAACACTACGTATCTAGGTATGAAATCTGATCTATTCTACAGGTAAATATATAACCTAATACATTATTAAAAACTCGTTAAAATAAACAAATCATACCCGAGCGTTGTCTCACGCGTCAGTCAGGAATCACAACCACCATGTTGTATGTCAACTTCACTACAACTCAAAGGCATGCACTTAATAAAAACCTAAACACTACACTAATTATTAAAACTAACTTATATAATCCAGGTCCCAATAAGTCTGCATTCGTCGACCAACTACGTCATCTGCAGATCTCGAAACGTAGAGTTACTGATTTTTTGTATCACTAAACGATGACAAATGTCCGGAAAAATTCCTGTTTCCTTCATGATTTCTCGTATTCCAACCTCATGTATACCAACCTCCAGGATAACAAAAATGTACATTATGATTTGCTTACATTTTTCAAACCTTAGTAGTGACAAGGATGGGGTGGCCAGGTCTTAGAAATATTATGCCACTAAACTCTGCTAATGTATTCCAAATATATTAAAAATAAATTCCCACCACTAACCCAGAAACACTGCCAAAATACTCTTTACGTGAAGCCGAGATGGTTCATGAGGATTTTATAAAGCATGTTTCCTTCAAAATAAGGTCAAGAAAGACTACATAACATATGTAGTGATTAATCCTTTTGTTCTAGTACTGAACATAAAAAAATACCTCTATTTAACGAAAGTATTAAAGCAAACGCTATAATTTAATCCGACATATTATTCTTAAAATGAAATCAACTGACCCTGAGGGAATGCTATAGAAATAGGTGTTACTATCTGTGATTAGTTAAAAAGCAACTACCATTTGTTACCTAAATCTGTTTACTGCATCCAATGTCCGTCGCAATTACAGGTAAAAGTATGCAACTATACCAATGGAAAATTAACATTTAATACCGTATGTTAAAGATTATATATTCATTTAATATTTGTCTAATTAAAAAAGTAAAATTTAAACTGTAATAATCAAACCCGCTACATATAGCAGTTTACTGTTAATACATTTTTCAACTAAATATTACACGAAATCGCTAACCATATGAACGCTAAATTTACAAAATTATAACGCAGGATCAAATCCATGCAAAGGACACGTGTTGTTTTCCTATATTATGTGTCGTGCCAGATTACCTCGCGTGATGAGCGGCAAATCCCGCAATCACTGATAATCCTGCGTGGGATATAAACGTTAATATCCTTCGCGGGATACATGTACCTGTATCCTGCATGGTATCGGCTGTAAATTTGTGGTTAAATTATCATCTAAACAATAATATTTCCTCATACAGATAGTTATACCTTTTTTTAAATATTAATACATTTCTAAAACCAACGGGTATAATAACGGGTTGACGATTAACAAAAATAATAAGGTTTCATGTATATATGTCTATAAATACGCACAATATTCCGAGGACAAACCAATCTTTATATTTGGAATTTTGCATGAAATTTATTCTGTATAAGCAACATGGAGTTCGATGAATGGTGCATCACACTAGGATTTGGCTAAGCGTTAGAAAGCATTTGGTCTCATAAGTAACTGTGATGAAATAAATTTGTAAACAAGAAATTATTACCTTACATTGCAGTTATCTTGATTTTTCATGCACCTTCAGCGTTGCCTTTTACGTGACACGTGGTGCGTGCTACTTTCGCCTTGTTAAAGAGACTGACGTGCGTGTTCCTATGATGGCGTATAAGACCAATGTCATCATAATTTTTAATAGCGAACATAGCTTTATATCTTATTCGAGAAGTCAAAAAAATTGTAATTGATTTTTAGTAAAAAAGAATCTAAGAAACTCATATTCTTTTTTCGCTTTAAAATGTGTTTATTTTGTTGTATTACTTTTTTTGTCTTGCCCCTTGATTTGTTACATTGCTTAAAAAAGGTCAAAATGGACCAACAGATAAAAATTTAAAAATATAAAAGAGCCAGATAGGATGGCTGCTCATATTCCAGATATATCCTCCTTTAATCCAACAACTAACTTCATATGGAATGGATTTATTTATGGTCATCGTATCCACCTACTTATAGGGTTACCTCATAAATTTTAATCATAATTTCTTCAAGAAAACAGGATTATAAGGCTAAAATAAGGCAATTTGTTTATTAAAGTAACTCATGTAAAACAGGACTTGAATGGCGAAATAATAATGGCTATAAAAAATATATGCTAACACCAATCCAATTCAAGTTCATGTATTCTAACGTTTATATGTTTCATAGGTAATGTAGTTAACATTCATAGTCAGCCATTAGTAGCCATAATATTAAGCTTTTAACTAGCTTTTAATAGAATTAAAATTAAAGAACACAACTCACATACATAAATACAAAATCATCACTCGCACATTGATATAAACACGATCGAGGGATCAATGATACATGAATGGCTGCTACATAACTCAAACTCAACACATGTAAACCCTGGAGTGTTAATCACACACACACACACACACACACACACACACACACACACACACACACACACACACACACACACACAATCGCTTTAATACTGACCTGGTTGGGCTCATAATGTCATTCATTAGTATCGAATAAGTGCGGTTGATTAAAGAGTTTGACTGCAATCCTGTTTTTTAGAAGTTAATCAGTTCACAGTCGTTGAACATGAGTTACTTTTACTAAATGCGACGTACAAACAATGGCTGTAGCCAAAAGCGGTTTCAACTCACGGTAATAATAAATTATTTACTTCAGAAAAACCTAAACTTTTCATTTATTGCAGTCCTAAATAGTTTACTTTTAAAAAATATGTAAGAAAGGATTAATATTATTTTCCGTGTTAGATCAAACACCTTTCGTTCTACAATGCCTACACGAATGACTACAAAGCATTGTTTATAATATTAATTATACTTTCATACAGATTATGTAAATACCCGATTGCGAAATAATAGCAATCACTCTAAATGATTTCTGTAATTACCAACATGACTATTAGCAAACTAAACAAACCATATTTATTAAGATAAGTGTCAGTCCTAAGATGCGATATAAAGTAAATATGTTTTGTGTTGACTACCTCAAAATGACTGCCAAAACTACGTTTATATTTTGCAGTGAATATTGTCGCATTTATTTCAGAAAAGCTCTAAGTAAGAAATCTCCAACAATAGCAGATATTTTTTGAGGTTTTATATCGTGCGTCCATCTCAATCCACAGAGGTCTGGTGCATTGTGTCGGCCATCTGTTCATTTTCAGATATTGGTTGACACCAGTGAATGGGACCATTCACAAAAAGTGGTAGACTATTTCGGATAGGAGTATATGGAATATAATGGTGAATATATATATATATATATATATATATATATATATATATATATATATATATACTTTGTATAGGAGTTCTTTTCGAATGAGAATTACTAATTATTGTTTTTTCATTTTCATGATAGAATACAAAATCTTATATACTGCAATAGTATAACTACAGATTTAAATTAATTATAAGAAAACTTCTGGTAATGTTATCCATGCACATAAGTACAGCTAAAAAAATAGTAAAAATACGTGTGGTAATGACTCTTTGTGTAATTAAATTAAATCTCAATATCACTTATAAAATACTGACTCGGAACATCTGGATCAAGTAATAACTCAAAAATTGAGATTGTCGGAAATATAAAGTTTGTTCATCTAACGTACTTAGATTGAAGTTTAAGTTATCTTGACAGAGTAAATGTGCGTTGAAAACTTCATTAGATAAATAAGTTCATTACGTATTATAAGACTGTAACTTCAATTTCATAAACTGAAATCTGCTTTCTTCTTTAGGTTGCAAACAAATTTTAAAATAGTAATAAAAATGTAGTGAGAAGAAAATTAGGCAATAAATACGTTTATGTCAGACATTAAAAATTAACTTAAAGGGCAAAGAACAAAGAATAAATACATCAAAGGACAGAAATCAAAAAGTACTACTGCACGATCAATATTGCCAATTATATTGATTGTGTCCGTTATAACTCAATTTAAACAAATATGTAAAACTATTAAACAGACAGTGATTAGGAACAGCAAAAAAAAAAATAAATGATGAAATTAAACGTCACTTTGAGAGTAATCAAGACTATTAATTAAGAGAGGAGACTGATGCCACTTCAACTAATCACTTTATAAACATGTTTCAACACAACTACTAAGTTTACTGAAATATTTTGAAAAATAGAATTTTAAACGAAAGTTTTTCCTGTACATCAATTTTTATACTGTATTTTAATACCGTGATCGGTCAATATATGTATATGTGTAATTTAAAATACAGCTGTGTAAGTCTTCTCCAAAATAATAAAAATTAAACTTGGAGTTACCGTATCGTTTTATTGTTTTAATTTTATTTAATGCGATAAATTTGTTTTATGAGATTATAAACGTAAAAACATCAGTTATGCCCTCTACGGCGGCTATTTTACATTTATAAGAAAAAGGATTATTTTGGATGTTTTTATTACATTTAATTTTATTCGTGCAATTTAAAAATTTATGTGACAGGATTCTAAAGAATCACAGTGGGTGATGGAATTTAAATACATACACCCTATTGGATATTTATTTAATAATTATTCCTGTGACATTAAAGTGATATTTTATATTCTCGAAACACTGCATTACCCAATGAAAGCATCCCTTAATAGTCCATTAACTAACGAAAACTGTTTGCTGTGTAGAAGTTAATAAGTAATGTGTGGATTTTTTTATAATTAACAGTTTGATACAACCAAACAATGAAATTTACGATTTTCACAGGGCACGAAACATTTCCTATTAATGAGATGCCAAGATCAAAAATGTATTTTATTTCGAGCAACTTAAAAAGTAGTGACAGCAATTTAAAAAGTATTAATTATTTTTTAGTTGTAAAATATTATGATATTATCACACAACTACCCCATTTCATCACACACAGTTTCCAATTAAGCATAATACGTTTTTTCGGGTTGTTTGAAAAACGAAAATAAATAAAGACGTAACTAAAAAGTATAATTTATACTTTTAATAATAGTTAGGAGTCAGTTTATGATGAAGATAAATGATCATCAAAGTATCAATAATTAAGTTTTTACGGTAACTCCGCACAGCTGGTGATCAAGAAGAGAGAGAGCTTTCGTCAATATTTTTCACTTTAGAATAATACAATTTTCTTAAAAATTGTATCTCAAAATTGTTTTATTTATTAGAACAAGAATCTGAGTAAATCTATTTTTCATTCGTTCCCAAGGACTTCTGAGCGGTTTCTGGATCCATCAGGAGCTTAAGAATGGTCGGTTGGGCTGTCTATTATCAAGATTCCCAATACTGCCATCATGGCCACAGAAGTGGTTAGTATATCAATTATACCAACCTATACAAGGAAAAAAGCTTTTTGTGTTTCATCCTTAAATGGTTAAAGGCAAGGCATGCAAAAAGGGCAGAATTTGCTAAGGCCTGCTCAATCTTCATCGGAAAACCCTCACCTACTGGAGAAATCATCCCTCTTAGTAAATCAGACCTATCGATAATGGTAGCGTTTCATCACTTAATAACTATCTCGAAGTTTGTGGATATCCCCATTCAGTGTCCCAGACATATGAAAAAACCGTTTGTTAAATTCAGTGTAAATACTCAGTGCAAATTATACTACCAGGTATAAACAATGTCAAAAATGTTACAATTTTATATTTTTCTGATTACGACACCTCGAATTGGATAATCTCTTTCGTCCTTAAAATTTAGAAAACCGTCAGTAACATTACGTAATGACCATACCACGAAGTAATAGAAAAATTATTGATTTACATAAATAACATTCGATGCTGATAACGACTGGTATTTGTCAAACTTTGCGAGTTGATGACAATATCTGAAATGGGCTATAACGTTTTGGTTCTGTGAGGCACATTTTGTCCGACACACTATCCAGTCCCGATTGAAGCGCGACACAATAGGCCGTAAGTGAATTGTGGTTTTTGCATCGCTGGTCTTTTTCACTGTTGGTTTGATAAATTAAGTTAGCACCTTGTTATGGAGTGAGTTTTGTGCATTTAATGAATAATCAGAAACAATTTCGATTGTTTTTTTAAAACGCTTTAAAATATTAAAAACTTTAATATTATTCATTACGCTTATCTAACGCTAGTATCATAATCTTTTATTTATTTGACTTTTGTATGATTTAATTGATAAATAGTAGACTAATGATTTATAAAGAAAGTAAGTAAACAAAGAGGTTTAAAGCGATTGATATAAATATATGTATATAATTATTTCAACTGCATTATATTAATTGAATAGTAGTATTAATAATAGTAGTGTGTGTGTATGTGTGTGTGTGTGTGTGTGTGTGTGTGGGTGAGAGAGAGAGAGAGAGAGAGAGAGAGACGTAATAAATGTTTTCAAAAAGTTGATATGTTTTATTGTTTTATCATTTATCAGAATTAAATATTAACCTAAGGAGTTTTAATAATTTCAGTTTCTTATTGAATATTTTGGACACTACTGGTTATATTGAAGGAAGCTCTTCATTAAGTGTTTAGCTGAAGTTAATCATGCTCTCCTCTAACTCGAGAGTCTTAATTATTCTTAAAGTGGTTCTTTTTTCACTCCACCAATCGTATTGTTTAGTTCACTAATTAGTATAAGATTTTTCTGTATTTGCAGTTTTATTCCATTTAGTACTACAATAAAACGTTACATTACTTTTTTACATTGGTAATACTGCTTGAAATCCAAATATTTGTAACTAGTAATAATTGGCTGTACAGGTAAAAGTTCATTTTTACTCTCACTTATTGTGCGTAGTCTAGGTCATTTATGTTTTCACCAATTACTAAACCTTCAGCTTCCCGAGTACTATATTTTACAAATTTACTATTATTTATTGTACAAATTTTATAAAGTTGATTTAGTTAATAAATTGGAGAACTGGCAAGGTATGCCAGCTTTGATACTTTTAACTTTAATTTGTATGCTTACTAAGAAACCGAGAGGTCTTCCTTCAATTCATGTTGTCGCCTGTTTGCCCGTCAGTACGATATATCTTCATAGAAAGATCCTACCTACAGGTGTGAAGGCGTGAAACCCGGTAAAACATGGTTTATTATTATTCCTTAATGTTCTTTGGTCAAAGCTCAAATAGCAGGAAGTTGAAAGTAATTCTGTAATGAAATGCCGAGTTAGGGTTCGTAACTTATTGTGGGATCTTTATATGTTGCGTTGTATATGTGGTATATTACGTTGGAACTATAATTAGTGTTATGACAAAGATAATGTCCTATTCTACGTTTTGACATTATAAGTTTATCTAGCTTGCATATGCTATACAGGAATACATACTATTGATTTGATTTGCTGTAACAGTGAAAAGTGGACATTTGTACATCTGAGAGTAGATATAACGAGTCCACAAGCCCAGAAGTTTTATTTTATTTTTATTAAATGTTTATCAACAAAGAAAGAGCACAATCATTTAGATTACATTGATGTTTAAATATGTGTGTGTGTGTGTGTGTGTGTGTGTGTGTGTGTGTGTGTGTGTGTGTGTGTGTGTGTGTGTGTGTGTGTGAGAGAGAGAGAGAGAGAGAGAGAGATAAAAGTTATCAAACTTAAAAATGTACTACAGAAAGTAACAGAGATTACAAAATGGTTCTATGCAAAGTTTAATGCACAAACTTTAGAATATTAAAATTTCACAGAATAAAATTATTAAGTAATAAAGATATTTTTCTACCTTTAGTATACCTACTAAATAAATAATGAATTAAAATAATCTATTGGCACTTACAAAACCTTCAACATACGCTGTGTGAGAGCATTCAAGCTATCCTTCTTTTTATATCTTTTACCAATAGAAAGGATATACAAGAAACTTAATAATTATACAAGGAACATTTCAATTATTGCTTCCTGAATGTAAAGTATGTTGGTCTAGATATACAGAAGAGAAGTTACCTCGTAAATAATGAATATTTGGTCGTTAAATATCTTAATATTTTTCAAAATACTGCCCATGATAAAAATAATTATGTAAGTCAAGTACTTATACGACTATAAATTTTACTGTATTTCTTTGTCTCTTTCACTTTTCAAGAAGACTTAAAGGTCGAGATCCGTTGTTATTAGGTTATAATTATAGCACTTGCAAAAGTCCATGGAATGTTCCTATACTTTGATTGCTCGGCTAATATATATATATATATAAGTAGATATGAATATGCCGATTCTGGCTCACTTTTGGGACAGTCAGAAAATCAACGTAAAATACTGTTTAAAGGACAATAAACTAATCTGTAACTCACGAATGAAAAATTAACCGAATCTATAGCCGTTTTACTGTTCATTGTAGGCTTCTAATTTATAAGCTGTTTTAATGAAAAAATCCAGAAATCTTCGAAATCTTTATTCCACGAAGTTAATTGTAACACAGTCTTTATCTTTAATAGTCTTCTTTCCAGTAACAACCAAGTGTAATTTTTTCATTTTTATTCAATTCTTTAATCTTTTTTTCATCCAAAACAGTCAAAAATCTGTTCGGTAAGTGTACTTTATAATCTTCCAACTCGGCAATTATTGTAAACCCGAATTTATCTTTCATTTTCTCCAGATTCAAAATTTTGTATTTCTTATTTTCTTCTAATTCTATTAATCTCTTGTATTCTTTGAACTTTAAATCACCAACCTTATTCAACTCTTGTAACAGCGCCATTTACATAGAAAAAAATTAATACTTCTACACTTTTAAGGTGAAAAATCAAAACTATACTTCCAAAATACACAAAAAAACCGGGGTTTTGACCCTAAAAACACGGGTTTTTAGGGTCAAAAACCAACAGCTCTTAAGGTGCATATACTAGAGTTTTTTGAAAAATCCTGAAAATCTACTGAATTTCTCTAATTATTGCGAATTTTTAGCTTTAAAGTTGATAATGTGAACGATATTTCTCGAAAATTCTGTTGTAAATATATTAAAAATCTTAATGAAAAATCTTGGAAAAGTTAAAGAAAAAAATATTGAAAAAATAGTATTATAGAATTTAAATTACCCCCTACAAACCAATATAGTAATAAAAGTACTTTTATTACTATAACTATACTATTTTTTCAATAATTTTAAGTCTTAGTTTACAGATTTTTCTATAATAAATAGAAGAATCTACAGCTGTTTTTACTACAATTTGTGCTGATTTGTGTAAAATTCTAGTAAAATTCTCCACTTTTCAAAGTGTTAGTTAAACAAATTTTTCTTCTTTAAATAGAAGAATCAAAGGCTGTTTAACCATAAATTGTGCTGATTTTTATCAAATTTTTGATAAAAATCCTTAGAAATCTACTGAATTATTGCTATTTTTCAGCTTAATAAAAAGATATTTCACTAAATAGTAAAACTTGGCACATTCAAATTTTCCCTATTTAAATGGAGAGGAAAAAGATATCCTGCCCGTACTGCAAAAAAGATGTTTTTCGAACATCATTTTACCCGACATTATAAGTCAAAAAATCATCTAAAAAACAAAGAACTTTAAGAGAAAGAACTAAATTATTTGAGGAATTGGGCTAAAGAAAATCAAATTGTCGATCATGAAAAGATGTACAATATAGAAAAATTGCGTGAACTAAAGAAAAATTTTAAGGAAATTAAAAAAGATCTCAATCTATTTAAAGATGAAAAAATTCAATCAATCGCTGAGAAATTGTCCATTGAAAACAAACGATAAAACTAAGTCTGAAATGATCGAAGAAATTGACAAAACTCTTAATGAGAAACCCGAAAATATCATTGATGTAGAAGTTTTATCCTCAATACACGGTCTTTTTCAAGCAATACATTTTAACAAACTTGAACGACAATTCCATGTCAATTTACAAATATCTTTCTATTTTGCGCCCGGAAATTAAAAGTTTAATCGAAAAATTTCAAGAAAATGTTAAAATAGTAAAGGATATCTCTCTTTGGAATGCGAATACGAAAGAACTTTAGTGAACGGTGAAACACAAACTTGTCCAATGTACTTTACTATAAAAGCAGACGAAAATCTTTGACATAAACGACTTTATTACTAAGCAATTTAATAAATTAACACATCGAGAACAGACAAAATCATCCAAATCGAGGTTCTGGATGGACATTAAAACGCTGTAAACAACTGATTTTGAGCCTTAATAAACACGAATTTATGAACGCAGGATCATATATCGATTTACCAAAGAAAATCAAAGATAAAAAAGCGTGTATAAATATAAAAAATAAAGATGATTATTGCTTTATTTATTCTATCCGATGTGCTATTGAAAAACCTGAAAAGAATGCTGATAGAGCAAAACAATACGAACAATTTGTAAATGACGAGATATTTTCAGGTTTCGAGTATCCAATGTCCTTAAAAGATATACAATCATTTGAAAAACGAAGTTACAATTCTAAGTACAAGTATCCGAAAATGTCAATAAATATCTACAGTTATGATGAGAAAATTTAACATGTTTCCGTTGCAAATTTCTGAAAAATATGATGCAGAATTAAATATTGATCTACTGTATGTAAAACAAGAAGACAAATCTCATTTTGTTTTGATAACCGATTTAAGTAGGTTAAGTGGAGTTCTCAAACATCCAAACATGGACATAAAAATTTTCTATGTAGGAGACGTTTAAGCCATTTCTACAAATCTGTAGATTTAGCAGACCATTTAGAAATTTGTAAAAATCACGATGTTTGTAAGCCAATTATGCCATTTCCAGGTCAAACAACTAAATTTACTAATTATCAAAAGAAGTTTAGCCATCCGTAACGTTATTTATATGGATTTTGAAAGCATATTAGAGAAGATTCCCACATGCAAAAACAATCCGCAAAAATCGATCACAACCAAGATTCAGAAGCACATTCCATATGGTTTTACTCTATACTTAGTGTCTAATGTGACCAATCGTATGTACAAGCCGATATGTTATCGAGCAAAAAATGAAGAAGATTTGCCAAATGTTCCTGCAAAATTGTTTGAAGAACTTAATAAATTATCGAAATACATAGCTAAAAAGTATAATTCTAAGAATAAAATACCTATGAAATTGACTGAAGAAGAAGAAATTTCATACCAAAATGCAAACGTTTGTCATATTTGCGAATGTGATGGTTTTGATAATCAAACAAGAAAAAAAGTACGAGATCATGGTCATTTAACAGGTAAATTTAGAGGTGCTGCTCATTTTATCTTGTAACTTGAATCTCAAATTTCCTCAAAATATTCCCGTTTTCTGCCACAATATGTCAAATTACGATGCTCATTTGTACATAAAAGAGTTGGCAAAACAGTATGGTAATGTTGATTTGATCGCAAACACAGATGAGAAATATATAAATTATTCTGTAAATTCTGGATATGGATATGAGTTTGAAGATGATAAACCAAGAAAGTTCATCAAGTTTTCTTTCGTAGATACGTTCAGATTTATGGCATCGTCTATAGAAAAGTTAGCTAAAAACCTCAAAAAAGATGATTTCAAACATACAAATCATTTTATACAAGATGGTCTGAACGCAATTCTAGATAGGACAACCAAATGACGAAGAAGAAATCTTTAAAATTCTATCTGGAAAAGGAATATTTCCCTATGAATTTATCGACAGTATTGAAAAACTTGATTACACAGAAGAATTGAGAATTCAAGATTTCTATTCACTTTTGACAGATGAGAGCATATCTGAGAAAGATTTTCAACACTACTTAAATGTATGGAACAAATTAAAAGTAAAAAATCTAGGAAATTACTCCGATCTCTATAACATTCAAGATGTTCTATTGCTCGCTGATATCTTTGAAAATTTTAGGAATATTTGTTTGAATTGCTATAAACTTGATCCAGCACACTATCTAACAGCTCCCAGTCTTGCATGGGATGCTATGTTAAAATTAACGAATATAGAATTACAATTAATTAGTGATTATAATATGTATTTGATGATCGAAAAAGGTATTCGCGGAGGCATTTCTCAATGTATTAAACGATATGTTAAAGCAAATAACAAATATTTGAAAGATTTTGATAAGACAAAACCTGAAAACTATCTGTTGTACGTCGATGCAAACAACCTTTATGGGTATGGACTTATGCAAAATTTACCATATAACGAAATCAAGTGGATGGATCCTAAAACGTATACAACAGCAGAATGGAAAGAAACAATTTTGGAACTCACTGGCGACGAAGATTATGGATATATTTTAGAAGTTGATCTTGAATATCCTACAAATTTGCATGAACATCACAAAGATTTACCTCTTGCTCCAGAACATTATAACAACAAACTTTGCACAACTCTTTTAAACAAAACAGAATATGTTGTTCATTCTAGAAATTTGAAATTCTATCTAGAACAAGGTTATGATTTTAAAACATGTGAAATAGGGTTATTGCGTTTGATCAGAAACCTTTCATGAAAGAATATATCGATTTTAATACTAGTATGAGAACCAAGGCTATAAGTGACTTTGAGAAGGACTTTTATAAGCTTATGAACAACTCGGTTTTTGGAAAATCGATGGAAAATGTAAGAAATAGATGTGATATTAAACTAGGAAACGAAGAATTTTCAATGAAACAAGCTAAGAAAACGAATTTCAAATGTTTCAATATCTTTGACGGACAACTGTATAGCGAGTCACATGTACAAACAAAAGGTTAAAATTTAACAAACCGATTTACATAGGATTTTCAGTTCTCGACCTCTCAAAATTGCTAATGTACGAGTTTTTATTACAACAAATTAAAGAAGTTTGATCCAGATTTGAATCTGTGTTACATGGATACAGACAGTTATTTCCTAGAATTGAAACGAGATCCTTTTAAAATTATTAAAGAAAATATAGAGGACTTTGATACGAGCGATTATCCAAAAGATCATAAATGTTTCACTACTAAAAATAAGAAGGTTAATAGGGAAATTCAAAGACGAACTAAATAGCGAGATATTAGAAGAATTTTGTGGTTTAAGATCAAAGATGTACTCGTACAAATATCTAGACAAAAATCCAGTTAGGTGTAAAGGAATTAAGAGAAGCGTTGTAAATAAAACAATAAATATCGAAAACTTGAAGAGATGTTTGTTCGAAGATAAAGAAGAATTTAGGGAGATGACTGTAATAAAAAGCTATAAACATGAATTGTGTACACAGTTACCATAAACAAGCTGGCACTGAAACGCTAAAAGATGATAAGAGAATCGTTCTAGAAAATAAGATCGATACAGTACCTTATGGCTATAAAAATGAAGCAAAATCTGATATATTAGATGAGTTAAATAAACTTGGAAACTTTGACATGTAAAATGGAAGATGATTTGATTCAACTGCCACAAATGCAAGAAAAAAAACGAAAAATATAGATTCTAAAATCGTTCAAACTCAAAACGGGTTGTATAGAATTGCAGCAAAATGTTCAAAATGTAAGACAAATAAGAGTAAATTTATAAAGAATCCAAATGAAAAACAAGTAAAGAAAGAATCTAAGAATAAGGAAGAAATCGAGATTGAAGCTAGAGAAATTCATGCACCAGTACGAAAGAAGTTTTAAAAAGAGAAAAATTATATAACATTAGGAATTGACGATTTATGGGCAGCAGATTTAGTTATAATGTCTAACTATTCGGATCAAAATGATGGATTCAAGTATATGTTAAATGTTATTGATACTTTTCTCAAAATATGCTTGGTCAAGAGCTATCAAAAAAAAAAACGGTAAAGATGTTTCAAAAGCCTTCGAAGATATAGTAAAAGACGCGATAAAGATCAATCACAAACCGCCAAATCTACTTCATACAGATAAGGGTTTAGAGTTTAAAAATAAAGAATTTAAACGAAGTTTTGAGAAAATACAACATTAAGATTTTATCATACTGAAAACGAAGAGAAATCAAGTATTGTAGAGAGATATAACAGAACTCAAAATGAGAGAATGAAAGTAATTTTTGAGATTAATAAAAACTTTAAATGGATCGATATTCTTCAAAAAATCGTAAACAATTATAACGATACAGTTCACAGCACAATCAAAATGAAGCCCAAAGACGTAGATAAGGATGCAGAAAAGGAGTTATTAGAGACCGTTTTCAAGTATGTTCCACCAGAAATTCACACGAAAACTAAATTTAAAGTCAATGATCATGTAAAGAATTGTTAGTAAAAAACAAACATTTTCGAACAAATATAAGAACAATTGGTCAAGAGAAATCTTTGTGATTTATCAAATTAAATAACACAGATCCTGTAACTTATAGTATAAAAGATTTAAATAATGAAGAAATAACCGGAAAGTTTTATGAATATGAATTTGAGAAAGTTAAAAGATTTTTCTATATAAATGGAGGCTCAAAAGAAATGTTCAATGTGCAAAGAAATAAAAAGGTTTTGAAGCTTTTTATAAAGATAAAAGTAGAAAAGATGGAATTATTTATAATTTGTAAAGATTGTTATAGGAAGTATCATAAAGAGCTGTATGATAAAATAGAAAAATTAACTTTGGAAGAGAAAGAATGTCTTAAATGTAAAGAAACTAAAAAAATTTCAGAGTTTAATAGTCATCACTATAGTAGAGATAAGAAAGACTCATATTGTAAAGATTGTGTAAAGAAGAATCACCATAGATTATATTATGAAGATACTCAATGTGAAATGTGGAAGAACTATAAAATGGTTAAATAATTATCAAAAACATTTACAAACAAAATATCATAATTCAAGAGTTTTTAGTAAAATTGAGTAACATTTTCATCGTGTAATTTAGATATTCTATTAAATCAGTCGAGATTCAGTCATATTTGTGGTAAAATGATTTCCGTTGTATAAGATATTCAAAGATTCTTTCATTTGGTTATACAGATTGATAGAATTTGGTTCGTCATCAATGAACAAAATCTCTAATTCAGGATAATTTATTTTTTAGATGTTTTAATCGGTTTGGTATTTCTCGTTTCTGAGCTCTGATAACGTAATAAGGATATTCCCACATGTGATTCTTCTTAATTAACACAAAAACATGGTGTTTTTTTCTTATCAAAATCTTTACAAACAAGATCTGGTTTCATTAACTCCATTCGCAATTCTTGATTCTCTATTTTCAATGATTTTCATTTCATCTTTAATTTGGTAACTGTTTTATTTCATCTTTTAACTGCTTATTTTCGTTTTTGAGTTTGTACTCACCATATTTTCTAATGGAAGGTAATACTTCTTTCGTAACCCAATTTTTAAACAATTTCGCTTCTGGTTTAATGCGATCTCAAAATTAAAGAATAAAGTCCAGATTCATTAACGAAAACAGTGTTTATTTTGGAAGTTTGAAGGTAAGCTATTTATAGCCCCCCTTATATTTAGATTAAAATAGAAGTTTTTATCATCTTCGTCAACGTTTATTCTGATCGTTTGCATAGTATTTTCATATTCTAGAATTTTTGCTACGTCTTTAGCCTTAAACCAGATCACATTGTTTTCGTCAACAATCGTAAAGATATGTTTGTTATTGAATATAAGTTGATTATTGAGTAGGTCTACAACTGACTCCATTTAGATAGAAAAAATTTAACAAGCAATTTTTTATTTTGAGTATAAAGTCCAGATTCATTAACGAAAACAGTGTTATTTTTGAAAGTTTAAAGGTAGTCTATTCAATAGACCCCCTTGATTTATGTCTTTAAACATTGATTTATCATCATCAACGTTTAATATTATTGCTTGTCTCGTGTTTTCATATTCTAAAATTTTTGTAAGAGCGTCGAATCGACGCCCTTGTCAGAATCTATGTTTTCAAAGCTTTTTTTGTATTTTTCTTTAACATTGTCTTTATTCGTATTTTTTGTGAATATTTGTGAGGTGGCCCTCGAGGGCTACCTTATCTTTTAGATAAAAGTATTGGTATTTATCATCATTATCAACTCGTTTTGAAAGTTTGAAGGTAAGAAACGATTCGTTCCCCCCTTGATTCATCATTCTTTCGACAATCTTAAATATATTGTTGTTTTACTCTCATTATTTATTAAATTTCCCTCAGAGTCTTGTATAGTTAGAACGATTTTTTGAATTCTTTTAATATTTTTTCTAATTGGAATATAATCGATTTCATTCGGTTTTTCACTGATTTTTGATCCATAAGCAACATTTGGGAAAAAAGTGTACAAAATTTCAGATTCTTTGTGTAAATGTTCGGTATGATTTTCAAAACTAGGTTCAAACGAGATTGCAGTGCACTTCAATTACATCGAAAGGTCTAAATTTTTGGCGTTTTATTTCCTAAATATACCTGATTTGGCTCAATAGTTTCTTGAACAAACCCTAACAAATCTACAATAATTGCTGAAAACATTATTCTTACTGGTGATTTTATTTTAATTTTTATTAGAGAGATAATTTTTTTGCATTTCAAACTTGTTTTCGTCAAAGTTTAAAGATTTATCTGATTGTTTGAATGTTTTCAGATAATTTTTAAGGGAATTTTTTATTTGATCGAAAGTATAATATCCTTTGTTTAAAACCATAATATTTTGTTATGTTCTTCTCACTAAATCCTATACAATAAGGAGAACTTTCACTAATATTTATTACAAAATTGTCAGAATAAAAACCGTTTAAACCGATAAAAATAATTTGATTCTTCCTCTAAATGAATAGGATGTTCCAAGTTTAAAACTAATTTAGAGCTTTCTGAAGTCAACTTGAACAGCTTCATTTTAGTTATTTAAATGGAGAAATTTTTAAAGCAAAAAGATCAGATAAAACTTCAAAACGTTTGAAGAAAATAAGAAAGATCAACCAATCAGATTGTTAATTGTTGGTTCAAGTGGATGTGGAAAAACAACTTTATTATTGAATTTTATCTACAATAGGTTGATTCCTTATTTCCAATTTGTATGTTTTTAGTAAATCTTTAGAACAGGACGCCTATAAAAAATTACAAGAAAGATTTGAAAACATTGAGAAAAACTTAAGCAAAAAAGGTTATCACATTTTTATAATGCCTCTGAGGACATAGTTCCATTAAGCGAGTGTAAACCCAATTCGTTAATCGTTTTTGATGATTGTATTTTGGAAAATCAGGACGTTATTAAGGAATATTTCGTAATGTCTCGTCACAAAAACATATCTTTGTATCTATCTTTCCCAATGCTTTTCAAAAGGTTGATAAACAAGTTTATAAGAAATAACCTGAATATGTTGTGTATTTTTAAGCAAGATGATCACTATTCGAGAAAGATTTATAACAATTATGTGGGATCTGATATGAGTTTTTTAACCACTTTATTGAGTTATGTGATAAAATTTGGAAGGAAGACTACGGATTTTTAACTATTAATCTAACTTTGAAGCCTAAAAATGGTAAATATTTGAATAAATTTTCCAATATAAACGTGTGATAATCTAGTTGTTTTCATGTTTTTACGTTCACGTTTACGTTTCGTGTTCTCGTTTTTACGTTCCACGTTCACGTTCCACCGTTCACGTTCATGTTTCACGTTCATGGTTTCACGTTCATGTTTCACGTTCATGTTTTCACGTTCATGTTTCACGTTCGTGTTTCACGTTCATGTTTCACGTTCCACGTTCACGTTTTACGTTCCGTGTTCACGTTTTACGTTCCACGTTCACGTTTTTACGTTCCACGTTTCACGTTTCCACGTTCCACGTTTACGTTTCAAAATTTTCCCTAAATAAATGGCGAACGTAACTTCAGAAGAAGCGAAAAAAACTTGGATCAAATAGAAAAGAAATTAATCAAAGAATTTAAAGAACAGATTCGAATTGATGAAGAAGAACAAGAACCTTATTCAAAAAATTAATCAACCTGTAACTTCTGCAATAAAAAATGTTGAGGGCAAAATTGAAAATGTTTTTAAGCGATAATCAAAATTTAATGAATTTGGTTCCAGTTGTACGACAATTTGCCGATATTTCGATTCCAGAATCTGAGTTTGAATTGCCAAAATTACCATCTTCAACACCATTTAGACCTCGAATCATTGAAGACTCTACCATAGTTGAACCAATAAGTCCTGGAACAACGGATATAATAATTGGTGAAATTGGTAAAAAATTCCTTCCTAGAGCGAAGGATGATAAATTTGGTTTGTATTGGGATATAAAAAAAGAAAAGTTTTATGATTGGAAATTTACCCGTTAATTTTGAACAAAATGATATAATTATTAATGAAAAAATGTACGAAGGTACTCAAGGTTTATGGAGATTATTAACAGACCAATGACGTTCCAAAAGATAATTTATATTCTGAAGAAGATTTGAAAAAGTATACAGAAATTTTATGGGAATCTGACTCAATTTACAAAAATAATGATCCATCTACTAAGAAGCCTAAGTCAAGTAGAGGTAAAAAATATATCAATTTGATTAAACCAATTTGGGAAAAACGAATCGAAGGATCAGGTGTAAGAAAATACAATGATAATAAGATTGAGTACAGATATATCGACGATTTGACAAAACTCGATGGAATTATAAATTATATTTATGCTCAAGAGAAGGCTGGAAACAACAATTTTTTTGAATGAAAAGAAAGCTATTAAAGATTTTTATTTCGAACAAACTTGACGAAATGATTGAAAAACCTGATGGAATTAAATATTTAAAACGAATTTTGCCGGCAATAAGTTCATCTATGATTGAAGGTAGCGGACTTTTGAATGATTTTATCAACAATTTACCTTTTGAATTTACACGTACCAACTTATCAGTATCTGGGGCCTGGCACAAAACTCGAAAAAAGACTAAAAAGAGGAGATCCTGGTATAAATAAATTAGATCAAGCTGCTATGGAACACGATATTTTTTATGCAAAACATAGAGACACAAATTCCAGACATATAGCAGATAAAGTTTTGCAAGATAAGGCAATGGATAGATTTTTATCAAAAGATGCTAGCTTAGGTGAAAGATTTGTTGCACTTCCAACAGTTGGAGCAATGTTTTTGAAGAGAAAACTAGGAATGGGAATTGAAGAGAACTTGAAAATTTTAACTATATAAATGGAGGTGAATGTAAATTTCAGCAAAAATCAGAAAGAAAAAATAAAATCCGCTTTTAAGAAAAAAAATACCCGTTAGTATTCAATTTAAAATAGATCAACTAAAAAAATGGCGAAGATAAGATATTTTTTAACAAATAGACAATACAATAAACTCGAAAAACATAAGAAAAACAGTAAAGGAACCAGAATAAGAATTTCTTTTATAATCAGTTGAAAGAACTTAAAAATGGTGGTCTTTTGAAAGATTTATTAGATTTTGGAGAAAATATTCCAGTTGTTAAAAATGTTGTTTCCTTATGTTCGTAAAGCTGCTCCAATCGTTAAAAAAGATGTGATTCCTATTGTTCGAAACATTTTAAATTGGTTAGATAAAGAGTTGGAAGATGTTACAGGATCTGGATTAGATGAAAAAACTTTGAATTACGTGAAATCAAACATCGGAAAAAAAATTTGAACCTTTAACATTCGGAGAATTGGAAGAAATCTGCAAAAACATTAAACATTTTAGAGGAATCTTCATGAGAGATACATTACCTGAAAAAGTTAAGAAATTTGAATGTGGAATTGTGAATTTAGACTCGATTATGGGAAGTGGAACGCATTGGATTTGTTATTATAAAAATGATAAGAATGCATGTTATTTTGATTCGTATGGAAGAATTGAGGACAAACCACCTATAGAATTGATTAAATATTTGAAAAAATCAAGCGTCTACTACAATGATTCTCAGATTCAAGACTATAAAGATCCCCCAATTTGTGGTCATTTATGTGTTTTTTGTGTTGAATGAACTGAGTAATAGTAAAGATTTTAAAGAAGTTGTTAACAAATTATTGCTTAATAAATATGGATTCACAAAATATTTTTTGACGTATTTGGAACACAAATTATTCAAAATGTAGATAATAGTTTGAATTTTGATAGTTTGAGAAATGAGTTTGATAACAAGTTAGAAAAATTTATTACAAAACCTTCCAGATTCAGATATGTTTGCTGTCGAGATTGAAGATTTTAAAGCAGAATATGATAACAAACTTGCAAATTTCATGAGTTCAAATGAAGTTGCTGATAAAATAAAAACATTGGAAAAAGAATTTGAAGATGGTGCAAAAAAAAATATTTACCAATTTAATGTCTCATATCGAAAAAGCTGATGAAATTACTGAAGCAATCAAAGTTGAAAAAGAATTATGTTAGTTTGGCTAATAAGAAAAGAATTGTCGGTGTTCGACCTGGTATTGACAAACATGATGTTGTTGTTAAAGAACAAATTTTAAAACCTCTAAAATTATCAGAAAACATCGATATTGTTTGATTTACATGATCCGAATGTTAAAAATGCCTTAGATTTTAAAGGAAAAAAGAATTAGCGGTGTTAGTAAAGGAATTAATCCATTTGATGTTGTTGTAATGATTCAATTAGAAGATCCTATTAAAATGTTTAATGAACTAAAACAAAACAAAATTATGAGAATCATAAACAGCATGTTAAAGATTTTACAACAGAAGTCTATGACAAGTTAGAAGCCAGAAATAGAAGATCAGTAGACGATGTTGGTGAAATTAATGAAAAAACTTACTAATTTTAAAGAGTCTTTTGATAAGTTTAGTTTAGATGCTACGAAAACTTTTGAGAATATTGGTCATAAATTTGTTGAATACAATGATTCTTATGCTGTCAAATTTCAAAAATTAGAAGAAAAACTTAATAATATGGAGGAAGATCTTACTGAAATAGGTATTCGCGTAGGGTTTTTATGCACGATAAATTTTCCCTAAATAAATGGCGCTCATATATTGTGTGAGATGTAAAGAGAAAACTGCCACAAACGATATAAAATACTATGCAAACATCAATGGAGTTAAGAGAATTTCTGGAAAATGTGCTGAATGTAACGCTAAAAAGAGCCAATTTATAAAAACTTGAAATTTTTTCTTAATAAATAGAGATGGCGGGACATTACAGTGCTTTCGATCTTTTTATAATGCAACACGAAAGAGAATTTGAAAAAAAGAACATTGGGATGATATTTCTCAAAAATATGAATTATCCGAAGATATGATGAGATTATACGTAAACAAATTGAATTGGTATAACATTGCAAAATATCAAAAATCTGTCCCCAGAGTTCATTCAAGAAAATATACATTATCAATTAAAAGATCATATGTCTGTTCTTTGCCTCTATCAACACTTGAGTATAAAGTTTTTGGATGAAAATAAAGATACAGTTTGATTGGAACAATATTATAGATAGCGGTTACTATCCTGTGCAGATTTTATTGAAATATGTGACCGAGATCGCAAAATTTAAGGAACAGAATCCTGAATATGACGAAGTAGATCATTAAAAAATGACTAAAATCTTTTCTTATCGACTTATACATGATGTGTTATAAAATTTCTAAATTTTCTCTTATTAAATGGTGGACTACAAAAAGTATTCAGGCGATATTGAAAGGGCGGAGTTTAAAAATTTCTATCCAATTAGTAAACAACATTTGAATGAACCGAATAATAAAAGAACTGAGTTTAATATTGATTTTTGGAGATAACTTTTTGCTCGTCTAACTTCCAGTTTTATATTTTCTGGAACTTTAACAAAACAAGATGGTCAAGCATATCTTGGAACTGTTAATGTTAGATTAATCGATAATTTTATACCGTTTTTTATTTCTAAGATTGAAGTAAGAAAACACAATAAATTGATAGAAGAAGTCGAAAACTGTGGTCAATTAAGCACTATTAAAGGAACCATTTGTTATTCCAAAAGTGATGTATTTTCAAACAGTTTTGAATCAACTTTTAAATTTGGACAATTTGAAGCGGTCGGTGATTTAGCACATTTCGGCTTAGGATTCTTTGAAAATGTTACTATTCCGATCTATAAAGGTGGATTTTACATTAGTTTTCATAAGAGCTGAAGACGATGATGTGATTTCTGAAGACTTCAACTGGAAATGTTATGCCTGTTGATGGCAAAATTACAATTAACGAGTTTTTCATTAGAGTTCCGATGATTTTATTACAAAACCACGAGTAAAATTCAGTTGATTGATGAAATTACAAAATCTCAAAACATTATGTTTAATTTTCTAGATTGGCAATGTATTGAGCAAAAGGTATTTCCGGAACAACTTATTCGTTCGATATCACAAATATTTATAGAAATATCTTCAATCCCAAGTTCGTTATCATAGGTTTTCAAACAGATAGACAGAATAATCAAGAGAAAAATCCTTCAAAGTTTGATAGTTTGAATGTAAAAAATATCAGAGTAAAATTGAAACGGTTCTTATTATCCAGATGAATTACAAAATTTAAACATTTCAGGAGGTCTTTTTCAGAATCATGTATCAGATGTATCAAGATTTTAAGAAAGTTTACTACAAAAATATGGAAATGTATTATAATCCTAAAGAATTTTTAGCGAATAGACCTATTTATGTCATTGATACAACAAAGAGTTTGACAAATATTTCTCCTTCAAAGAACGATATAATTATCAATATGGATTTTCAAAATGCTGTTACAAACGCGATTTGTTATGTTATTGTGGTTTCTGAGAAATTTTTAGCCTATGATGTGATTAAGAACGATATTAAAGAAAATTCAGTAAAATTCTAGATTTCTGTTGAGCGAATGTTAGCAAATTTCATTATTTCCGTTTATAGATTTTTCATTAAGATTTCTGGATTTTTTTCATTAAAACAGCTTATAAATGTAGAAGCCTACAATGAACAGTAAAAACAGCTATAGATTCGGTTATTTTCCATTCGTGGTTTCCTGTTAGATTTCTTAGATTTGTTTATGGTTCAATGGACAGTATTTTACATTGATTTTCTGACTGGTCCCAAAAGTGAGCCAGAATCGGCATATTCATATCTACTTATATATATATATATATATATATATATATATATATATATATATATATATATAAAACAGCAAGGAAGTAATAAAATTTACTATTTTACACGCAATCAGATAAAAAACCCGCTGTTAAACTTAAAATAGACAAAGCTGTTAAACTTAACATAACGTAAGCCCTGTTACCAAACCCAAGGGCAAGCCCATAGATTGTTTATTCAGAAGTTATCACGGTCCAGGTATCAAAGTGTCAGGCAGTCAGACTACTTATTGCTTTACACGCTGCCAAATACAAAAGACATACCTTTGTTGTGATGATCACAGAGATAGCACTTGTGTGAACCCAAACACCCAAGTGTGGAGAGTGTTCTCTCGCTACGGTCCAGGTGTCAAGGTGTCTGCCAATAGGAACAAGCATTGGTTCACTTCTAATCAGTCACGATTTAATGATATGCTCACAGAACAGTAAACAAGTTATAATTTATATAAAAGGGTAATACATTTTCCCTGTAATTATATACAGGTTTACGCATATTTTTTTTATTTTGTGTTGAGTAGTAAAACATTATTAATTTTGTTATACTTTAACTGGGAATAACGTGAATGCTCATTGAAATAAATATTACTTTTGTATAGTCAGTACTTCAACAGAGACAATCGTTTTAATACTTATGATGTCTTTGTGGAGTACAATTTCCTAACAACTACTTATTAAAACAACATTGAGTATCGTAGGGTATATTTCATTAAATCATTTCATATTTATTTGATTATTAAATTAGCTATATATAGCGGTGTACTGTTGCTACACTTTTAAACTAAATATTGCAAGAAATAACCAATCGTATGAACGCTACATTTCAAAATGATATCGCAGGATCAGACCCATGCAAAGGACACGTGTTGTTATCCTGTATTATGTGTTGTGCCAGATTACCTCGCGTGATGAGCGGCAAATCCCGCAATCACTGATAAGCCTGCGTGGGATATAAGCGTCAATTTTATTTAGCGGGATACGTGTGCCTGTATCCTGCACGATATCGGCTGTAGGTTTGGGATAATTTATTATCTAAACTAGAGGGGGTTTTTCATACTGATAGTAATGATCTTTGGAAATATTAATAACCTTTAAAAGCCAACGGGTAGAAATAATGGGTTAAGCATTAACGAAACCTAATACAAGAGGAACTGGAAATTTTTGTATGTCTGTCTAACACGCACAATGTTTAGATAATAAACTAATACTCGTATTTACATTTTATTTTGTTTTATTACGAGTTTTTTTTTAAGTCCTGAATTTTGATTCATCGCTAGAAAAGGATACAATGGCCCAACAGGTATAAACTTAAAGATGGCCTAACTTAAAAAATAAAAACCATGATGGATCTTTAGTTATCCGTTCATATTCCAAATATATCCCCTTTTGATCCAACTATTAACATCACTGGGAATAGATTTATTTATGCCCATCGTATCCACCTACTTTTAGCGTTACCTCATACAGTGTATTGATAATTTCCTCGTGCAAACTAGATTATAAGGGAACAAAAAGATTAATGGCAATTTTGTATTAGAGTGCTTCAAGTAAATCAGAATGTCAATGACGATAATATTATGGCTAAAATAAAATACATCCTACCGTAAATCAAATTGTATTCATACGTGTTCAATGTATTCATACGGTAACATGTTTCAGAGGTCAACCTATGTCATCGGCCATTAGCATAGATAATGGTAGATGGCTTTTTCAAAAAATTTAAATTGTGAACAAAATCACTTGCACTTTGACACAAAAAGCAATCGAGCGATCGATGATACATGTATGGATACTACAAAATTACCTCTCAACGTATGTATCACAGATAACTCTGGAGTGTTAAACACACACACACACACACACACACACACACACACACACACACACACACACAGTTTAATACTGACCATGTTGGGCTAATGACATTATTCATTAGTATCGAATAAGTAGTGTTGATTTAAGAGATTGACTGTAATAATGTATTTGAAAAGTGAACCAGTTCCCAGTCGTTACAGTATTTACGTTTTACTAATATTGTGACCCATAACTGTAATAGTGACAGTAGGTCTTTCAAGTAAGGTGTATAATAATTTACTTCAGTAACACCTACGAATTTCATAACTAATTCCTACATTTTAACTCTTATGTTGTAGTTCCAAATAGTTACGTATGATTCAATAATACTTTTGTTATATTAAATAATAATCAGTACTAACATTTTTTCATAGTTCCAAAATATATATTCGTTACTGAATTCGTAGACGAATCTGTTTGGAATATTTATTGCTAATTATATTTTTTATAATAAGATAATATAAAATTATGATCGAAAATAATTTGATTAATTAAGGTTAGAACGGAATGGTATCAAATTACAACAGATTAGGAAGGGACGACATCACATAAAACAAATTTTTATAGGAAAAATACTATTATTTAACCTTTATTATACGGAGTTCAAAGACCTGCTACACCTGGATATATAGGATTGATATATCAATGTATAACTTTCACCATACATATTACATTGCTATAAACGGCATAGAGGTGTTTTCTCAAGATCGTTGTGTTTCTATTGAGTAGAAAACTAAAAGTATATGGCCCAATATACGGGTTGCAATTTGAAAATTTTAAGTGATCCCCTCTAACCTCCTTTAAAAAAGGTGGCGAAATATTCTACACTAAAAAAAAAATATTTTAATACGTATGATGGAAAATGTTACATCGATATCTCAATCCGTTTGGAATATATCCAGGCGTATCACGACTTCATTTACTCCCTTTATATTAAAAGTTTTTAAACATCTAAGTATGTTATTACGCTGCAAAATCATGAAATATTGTTTTCAAGTTTAAAATAAGTCAATAGAATTGTACATCTAATTACGTTATTAATTTACAAGATAAAAAAAAACTTAAAACGTAACCCAACACCTGTAATTAATTGTTATGAATGTAGTAAATTAAATAGTTATATATAAGTTTTATTGAGTATAAAATAAAAAGTGTTCATTCCCAATTTAGCTATAGTTGTTTGTAACATAATATATTATTCATCTATGTTTAGATCACTAGGTCATTGGGTACATTTTAAGAGTCCTAATATAAATAAATTGACAATAAACGAGCTAGCGTACTGCTATATTAATATGGCATTTCTTTCTAACAGGTTATATTTGTTTTCAACACGGAAGTGAAAAGCCGAGTAACATGTATGAACGTAAGTACGCTGGGGCTGTATCCCTCAGTATAAGTGAGCTAAGAGTTATATAAAACTTTATAGCAGCAGTACTAGAAGGTTAAACCGAATATTCACTTTTACCTGGCAAAGGAGCCATAAAAGTATCCCGAAGTGTCAAATTTGATATGAAAACTTTTGAAAAGAGGCAGCAAAAGCAACATCGACAACTCTTACATCGGTGGTCTCTCGAATTCGTTATATAACCCACAGAAAATGAAATGTCCTTATTTCTTCTTTTATGCTTAGCCTTAACCCTATACCCTTGAAACCAAGAAGTTATTTCGATGTTGTTGATTGGTCGTAGGTAGTTCAGTTTGTGTTTTAAAGTAAGTGTGTGTTTGTAAAAAGTAAAATGGAAATATCCCTCACTAAAATAAACAAAAGAGCGATAAATAATTTGGAAATTAATATTTGCTTGTCATACTTTATACGTTAATATAACAAATTAATCATATCGCACATGCACGAGAATAGTGGCACAACTATAAAATAGTCATTTTTTCAGAAGAAGCAAAATAAACTTTAAACTTACCTTTTGCACTATCTAGACTAAACCTATGTTGTGTTATTTATGCCTAATGATTTTTTTATACTTAAAGTAACTAATTTTATTGTTAATAAAATTGGTTTTGAAGTAATCAACTAATAACTTTAATAAAACAATATTTTTTTAATAAATAATTTTGAGTTGTGCCAGTTTTCTTTTGACCATAAAATAGCATTTATGAAAATTGTGAAGCTTTATAACACTTAGGAATAGTGAATAAGTAACACCCAATTTCAACAATAAAAAATATTTTATTACTAGATGTACAAGTATAACATAAATTAGTTGTCAGTAGTTAAATTAATACCGTAGGTGTAAGTTTAAAGATTTAAAAAAAGTCCTGATGAAACCTTGGAACCAGGTTAGAATCTATCAAACTCATTAAGTCAGATTTCTTTCTTTCACTTATAGGGATTTTATTTTGGTATGCTTTTTCCATTTGTATGTCTGTCATCGGTTTATGTTTCCTCTTCTTTTTTGTTTGGTGTTCTCTGAACTCCTTATCTTGATATGAATTCTTAAATAAAATCTTGCTTGGATTAATTTTCTCAATTCTAACAACAATTGCTTTACTCAACTTGAATTTGTCAGATGCTTCATCATCAAGTTCTTCATTGCTGAGGGTATTACCTTCTTTATTTAAGTTTCCATCACTATTACTCCCTTTTTAGATTTTGACTTTTTTCGAGACGTTATGTACCCACAGTTCAAAAATAATGTTTTCATGTCAAAAAAGTCATTATGACACATCTCATGTACATGGAAAGGAGTTCCTGTCTTTTTGGCTGCTCTAATAACTGAAACGTATTGAGAAGGAACGTAAATCGGTCCGGACTTTAGAGTTTTTTTTTTTTCACGGACTTCTCAATTACAGAGTGAGCACTGTCGCCTTCATTTTGTGTATGACCTTTTATCAGGTATTTGTGTGTGATTGCACTAATGTTCAAAAGTGCTACAGCGAACATATACATAGATATCATAAATTTATTTTTCTGCTGTCCCCAGCAGTTATCAGAATATAGTACTACTTCGATAGGCTGGTCTCCAGAAATTTCTGATTTTTCCACAAAACATTCCAAACGCATGTTCCCAACTCATTGACACCCCTACCACCTTCTCCCTCATGCCAAGTATAACAGTGCACATCAATTTTTTTTATTTGTTAATCCACAAATTGTAAAGTTTTTGGCAGTTAAGCTTACATTTATAATAAAATAAGGAAACATCACCTTTTGGAATTGGAAATATAGCCTGTAGATCATAACATGCTACCACGAATTTGTCATTGACTTTAGCTTTGTCTTGTTCTTTTTCTTCTCGAGACAATCTTTTTTTCAGCTAAATGTTGATCGTATTTAGATTTTAAAGCCAACTGTGCCTCATCTGTAGAGTTGTTGTAAGCGGCACATAGGTCGCATTGATCTTTTTTAGGTATGAAGAATGACAAATTAAATCCATTGTAAAAGATTTGTGAGTAAATGTTACGATGCACAAAAGGTATGTTGTTTCTTATGCATTCTTCCTTGTAGTCTCTGTATAAATCAGTAATTGTCTTCCCACCTTCTATGAACTCACCAGTTTGATTGCTGCCGTAAATAGTGGCTTTCGATTCTTGGTATGGAATTGATGTGTTTCCTTACACATTCTTTCATTTGAGGGTCCACTTGATTGTGGTTTCCGTGCCTAATATTTCAATATGAAATCCCTTTGACGGTTTATGTGCTTGAGATCCCAAAATTTTGTAAACAACAATTTTCTCTCTTCTTCGTTCACTTTTTTGGTACATTTAATTTCACACTTCTCACCACAAGGTGGTTGTAAACTTTTAGCTTTCACAATTTTTTTACTTTTGTGAGTTTGGTATTCTTTCCCAGAGTTACGCAGTATTTTGTTTTTAGTTTTTAACCAATTATCAGGTTGAGCTTTACGCTTTTTACCCTTAGTCCTTGGACTGTCATTTTCAGGTTGTTAATCAGAGTCATTCATGACTACTGTTTCTGTTGTTTCTAAAATTCTGTTGGGAGACTCCATAGCAAATGAAGTACTTGGCTTTGTTTGAATTTGTGAATCAATTGCTCCATTACGGTTTAAGGGGAGGCGGTACCCCTATCTTTGTAATGTTAACATAGGTACCATTATCTCAGAAACTAATGGACCAATCAACCTAAATTTTTTTATACAAACATATATAGGTATTTAAGCAACTACTGAGTTTTTTTGGTGCTTGTATCTTAAAAAATAAATTTTTTATGATTTTTTTTTTCAAACCCATATTGAAATATCAAACTTGGAATTTAGAATATTTTTTTTAGGTACCTAATTTATAATAGGAGGCATCTCAAAAAAACTCAGTAGGTGCCAAAATACCTATATAAATGTGTGTAAAAGTTTCAAGTTGATTGTCCAAAGTAGTTTCTGAGAAACGTGTACCTTTGTGTGCAAAAACTGTAAAAAAGTAAATTTGCGGGAAATCGCAAAAAACGAATATAATGACCTATTTAGCTATGTTATATAATATTTTTACCTATATATGATATGTAATTGGTTTTTATAATTAAATGTGATCTTTATATTAATAGAATAGGCTATATATGCTTTTAATATTTAGAATTATCTATATTGGAAAATTTGTATATCAAAAGTAACGCGATGCGGGTTAGGCCTATAGTCATAACGGAGTGAAAGATAATACAAAAAAAATTAATTAGGCTATATTATTTCAAACATTTTTGAGTTTAGAATACATTTATAAGAGAAATAACAGAGAAAATTATGAAATAGAACTTATACCCAGCCACAAATAGAGTAAACAATAACAAAATTATAGAAAAAAAACATGCAATTTATTTACCGTAGCATTAGTGCATTCCTGGATCATATGCAGGCTCCTCTTC
The DNA here is from genome assembly GCF_021130785.1 of Homalodisca vitripennis. NCBI lineage: Eukaryota > Metazoa > Arthropoda > Insecta > Hemiptera > Cicadellidae > Homalodisca > Homalodisca vitripennis. The sequence continues at coordinate 213,811,183 of NC_060207.1, read as the reverse complement.
AAAAATCCTCCTCAATCCTTCTTTTTAAATTCCTGGTTTGTCTCCTTGCTTGTTCTTTGAAGTCACTTATCGCACAATTTGCTCGTCGCACTCGCTCGTAGTCAAAACTTTTCATTGCGTCAATTGTCCTCTTGCAAGGTTCAATGCCTTACTGCTCTAAGCATTTTGCATTTTGCTATGTTGCCATCATTAAAAGTAGAAATAGCATCATAAGCACCAAACTCAAGTGTGTTCAATGTCACAAAATCTTTTTTTGGCACTCTAGACCAGATGACATTATTGATGCTTTCATTGACATTCTGCGTCTTACCGTGTAAACATTTTCGAAGAAGGTCAGGATTTGCTAAAGCCTGAAAGATTGGTTTCAAGGCTAACATTATAGCTGAAGGAATGCTGTTCTTATGAGAATATGGCTCTTTAGTGTGCTTTGCCTTGTTGTATTTACACCATGTATTTTCTCCTGACGGGCAAAGGCCATGCTGAGGATTGTCGCCCGTCGAAAGTTTATGAAAATATATGGCCCAAACCGCTGCCTTCATGTTCTGTAGGTTATCAGTATTTTTCCTAATAGCATTTCCATAATAGGTTTGCAATTGATCAATTATGCCATCTGTTAGTCTATTCTTTCCACCTAGTTTGCCGCCATCAGAAAGTGTTACGCCTTTTGAGTCTCTTTTTAGTTTCCTTAGCCTAGACCCCATTCTCTTTTGAATATGGCCTATACACTCCAGTTTCTGTATTTCCACTTCACCATAAGGTTTACTGTCTGCAATAGTTTTGAAACTATTTGTATCTCCATCACCTAAATACTCTAAGTACCTAACATTATACTTATTTACTGATCGGTGAAAAATAGCTAAGGCTCCAGCTGACTCCATACCTCCGCTCGAGCCTTGATAATTTGCCGAACAAATAGCCTCATGTTGTTGTTTGTCCAAACAATTACAAAATTTAGATAACACTTCTATGTCCATAACTTTTCCTGTGTCAACACTTGTACAAGTAACAATTCCGTTTAGAGAGCTAAAGCCACGCCGTTGCCAAGTGCCATCAATACCTACTTTTAAGTCGCGTTCGTTCTTACCTAAGGTTTTATTTTCCTCAACAGCCTCATCCACAGCAGTTTTTCATGGATTCATCCATTACCTGTTTAGCCTTGTCTTTTAAAAATTTATTATATCGAAACGGTTTTGTTGGAGGTTGCGGAAGATTCATTACGCCACATAACATTTTGCCTGCAGCCATACCTTTCCCGATAGACCTCAGTCCATACACTAGTCTAATATTTACATCAAATAGAGTCTTTTTTTCTAAATTAATATTCCTAGAACTATTAAATTTATGTACATATTTACAATGGCAACAATAAATCTCCATCTCAAAAGCCAGGCCAAAATGTTGAGCAGCACGCACTTGTAAACCACTTTTCTTGCAATTTTTACAAAGTGATGAACTAAAAAGTTGATCTGATAAAATTTGCATGTTAATAATTTCATTGTCATAGTTTTCATCACAATTAAACATCTCATACTTATCTATGTTTATTTTCTTTGAAGAGCTTGACTGAGATTGTGTTGACATTTCAGGCCTAGGGGTAGACTCATCTTTTGACATCTCATTAGGGTTTAGGACTGGCTGGTTTTCTTTTCCTACCACCAACTCCTTTACGGGGTTTAGCATAACTACTTTTAACACGAGGCATATTTATACATAAACAATCTTGTTAGCAATAATAAATATAAATTACTAACTAACACTCACTATATCACTTCACAAAGCACCAAAACACTAAGCAAAACAATAAACAAACAGTATAAAGTCAGAAGCAGAACTCAAAGCTGATGAAATAGAAGTTAGTTCAGGCCTGCCAACACAACAAAAGCAAATTATAGCACACAAAAATAAAAGGTCATATGTATAATAGTACATGTGTGAATAAACGCAAGCGCTGTCACAAATTTCTTCCTGAAACATGATGTAAGCATATTTTAAAACTTTTTTTCTGTAGGTTTACAATTTTCAAATATACATGTATTATATATCATTGTGTGCAGAAAAAGCCGCTTAACATTTTAAAAAAATAAAAAAAAAATGTGAAAAAAATATTTTTCTGGGGTACCGCCTCCCCTTAAAGTATTTGGCGTTTCATTTAAGTTCCAAGATATGCTTTTTTATCTTCTTGCAACCTTTTCCAATATCAAAATTAAAAGATTTTACTCATTTAGTACGCTCATTGTTAATGTCGAAATCCGGGTCCTCATCGGTGTCGTCAGGGTCAGACGAAAGATCAGGATTAATATCTGAAATCTGGACATTATCATTACTGTTCGGCTGGACACGAGTTACTTTTATCCTTGTTAAACGATCTGTTTGTTCTATAACTCCAGGTTTTCTTCGCTGTTTTAGCGTCATTTGCCTCATTCTTCTTTTTTTTGTTCTCTTTCTTCAGCATCATTTTCCGACATGTTTTAATGTTGCTTGTCTCAGTACTCTCATCATTACGTTTTTGTATCGCTCAATAAATTAATATTATCTTGTTTTTTCAGTACAATCTTCTATGTTATTTTGATTTTCGGGTATTTTTTTATTAGTAATGTCTTCTTTATTTGTACTTATTATTGTCTCATTATCTATGTTTTCAATATTATTTGCAAATGGCTTATTATCTACGATTTTATGTACATTGGCCTTATCTCATAATCTACAATCTATTCTTTCATCCAAGATTTTTAGCGCTCTGCTTACAAGTTGTTTTCCTCTTAAGTCCATAATCTGGAAAACAACCTACTATTAATGATCTGTTACGTAAAACTGCAAGTAGTAAAATTAATTTGCTTTACCATCTTTATCTGCTATTTTGAAATGTTTGGATTACCCGCATGGCTGGATAATGAAGTTAGGGTCGAATACAATCCATGTCGGTTTGGCTAAAAGAACCTGTCGTTTTCGTTATTTCGCTATGCAAAACTGTACTCTAAAACTTCTATTTCATCTCGAGGAAACAAGCCTAACACCAAAGTATGGCACGGCATAAATTACGCTTAAATGATACAAAATTATAAACAAGTGAATAGTCTCATAATGTAATAACTAAAAATGTCCAGTACCAATAGTAGCATTTAACCACTTGAAAAATGAGAATACTGGCACAACTAAAAATGTTTCAGTTCATAGAATCTTATCGTACTGAATCTCTTACATTTTGTTAAAGAATACAGGCACAACTAAAAATGTGCCAATATTTTAGTGTAAAATTTAACCATTTTAAAACTGAGAATACTGGCACAACTAAAGATGTTTCAGTTTCAGAGCAACATATCGTACTGAATCGCATAGATTTTGTCAATGAAAACAGGCACAACTAAAAATGTGCCGCTATTAAAAATTAAAAGCAAAATGAAATGCACTTACAAGATCAGCAGAATAGTGGCCCAAGTAAAAAAGTGTCACTCTTTCTCGCACACAATACAGGTCCACCTTCAAGAAAGGCAGAAGTGCCACTATTCATCAGAAACTTGTCTCCTAAACGGGTCTGTAGAATAGAGACACTAGCGCTGCCAAACGGCAACCAGTTGAGTTAGCGGCACGGGAGTCACACCACTGTGTAGAGCGCTTCACAGGGATGTAAAATACTGGCATAACTCAAAATCGTAAATTTTTTAGTTGTGCCACTATTCTCGTGCATGTGCGATAGGTTATCAAAAATGTTCTCAGTAATTTACGATCCAAGGTACAGGATAACTAAGTAACTCCCAATTGACTACTGAGGGTAACAATATTATTATATAATACGAGTACACACAGTTAGTGTTATAGCGACGGGCTTTTACGTTACGTCTAATACCCCCTGGCGTCGAGTGAGAGAGGCAGAGAGAAATTGTAATGACGCACTGATGACATCATCTAAAGCCACTGGACAATGTGGTTTATGACGTCATTAGTCCACATTACACAGTTCCCGGTCCACAAGTACACGGTAAAAGTTATACCTTCTGTTTAGTATGTTATTCCAGAAATTACTTCCAGTGAAGTAATACATTTAATGTGATATCTTATTTAATAAAACTAATATGCTATCAGCAAATTTATAAAAATGAAGTTTATCTTGGCTCGTATTATAATGTATAAACATTTCCTCCAATAATACCTACGTAGTTTTAAAAGTAATACTTCGTAATGAGCATATGAACGCTCAACATCGTAGTTTGTTAATTAATTATATTGAATATTAATTTTAATTTAGTTTATTTCACTTTTATTTTATTGAATATTTGTTTTATTTGTTGCGTATTGTTTTTATTCAATTGAATCTAAACTTAATGTGAAATAACATCCTCTTTTTCGATTAGTGAATGAATATGCCATTTAGATGAATCAGGCCTTGTCTCTCAGTCACAGCTATCCAAGCTAAACTCTTATCCTCAGGTTATGTTATTTGGGTAATTTTAAAGCATTGTAACTGATACTACTTGTGAATAGAGCAATTGTTATTTGTAAAAAGTTATGAATTATATATGTAATAATTAATGATATTAAAATAATTTTAAATATTTAGAAATCCACTCTCTAATATATTGTAAGTTCAATATTGCAAAACCCTGGAGCAATTAAAAAAAATGTAATTAGTATAAATGTTAATAAGTAAATTAAAACACAACTTAAGAAACATACAAATAAAATTGTCACTCACAGAACATGCAATATCTAAAAATTTTCCGAAAACCCCAAGGACAAATTTTTCAGATGATAATAAATCAGGAATTTATTAAATTGGTAGCCATGACTGTGACAAAATTTATATTGCACAAACAAGAAGAACCATAAACATACGATTCAAATGAGGATTGTTTTGTTTATTATCATGCTGTATTGGCTTAGGACAAAACAGATGAGGAAACACCTAAAACGACCATAGAACTGTTTCCGGCGTAACAGGATATTCAGGATGAGGTAGAGAGTAGATAAACCTCCTGTCTAGACATCATGAGGAGGTATTATATGAGGTACTAAATACAGATTGTGTATGCAAATTCATGATAAAAAATAATAGCAATTTGTTTCAATTATTTCCGTACTTAAAAATATCACTATTGTCTAACGAAACGTATATATTCCTTAAGATAATTTTCAGTCCTACAATACGATAAAATACGTTATAAAGTGAATATGTTAAATGGTGACTACCTCAAAATGACTGCAAATAGAAGGTTTATATTTTGTAGTGGATGCTGTCGCATTTATTTCAGAAAAGCTTGAAGGCAGAGATCTCCAACAATAGCAGATATTTTGTAAGGTTTTATATCGTGAGTCCATCTCTATCCACTGAGGTCTGGTGCATTGTGTCGGCCATCTGTTCATTTTCAGATATTGGTTGACACCAGTGAATGGGACCTTTCACAAAAAGTGGTAGAATATTTCAGATAGGAGTATAGGGAATACAATAATGAATATTATCTATATAATTTATATACTTATATATATATATATATATATATATATATATATATATATATATATATTAATATTATCTATATAATTTATATACTTATATATATATAGATATATATAATTACTAACTATCATTTGTATTATTGTTTTCATTTTCTATTGAACAAATCAAAAAAGTTATTGACTGAAAAATTAGGACTATTTATATATAAAATTTAAATTAATTATAAAAAAAAGATTATGATAATGTCATCCAAGTAAATAATGTGCACCTGATGAGACAATGGGAATACGTCATCTAGATCATACGTCATTAGATGGCTGTTAGATAAACAAGCCAGACCTCTTTTGCAGTTTTATCGTCACTGATACCGGAGATTTGACCTTGTATACTGTTTAATCGATCCCTGTACAAAGCAATGAATCCGAGGGTGTAGATTAAAATAGGTTATACAAGGAGGCCCGTTCTCCTTTGAACAGCACACTTCCACCCTAATGATCCTAATCTTGCTTAACGATTTTAAGACAGGTTCTTAAGTGCTTAGTTCTCAACTCAGGAACATCTGCAAATGTTATGTTCTGAGATTAGCCAGAGAACCTACACTACTTGTATGTTTACGTAGACAATATTTATTTACCTATAAACTATATTCAGTGAGTAAGTTGAGTTTAATGAATAAGTAATAAAACAATAAAACTAATTTTGTTAGCATATTTATAATGGAACGGTTATGTTAGATATGAAAACAAAAAAAACGAAAAATTACGAAGTTAAAACACATTTTTTCTATTTCTTACAGTTATGCAGGAAAAATTAGAATAAAAGTAAGCAACAAGATAAATAATGTAAATGGCAGGAATACCTATGACATCATTTCACCTCTGAGTGTAACTATATGTTTACAAACGTAAATTAAATCTGGTCTGATATTGTCTAATATGAATAAAGCGCAAAGTGAGAGACACAAGGGAAGTTGGTAATGGCTCAGTGATGACATCATCTACAGCCACTGGACAAAGCGATTATGACGTCATTAGTCCATTTTACACAAGCACCGGTCCACAGTTTATTTCAAAGCGCTGCCTGGTCTATATTATTACAGATTTTACTAAATGTTTAATGTTGCAAAAATTAAAATAATTACTTTGTAACTTTTGATTTACAATGGCTGTTATTAAACTATACCCCTACTCATTCATCTCCTAATCGGATCACGAAATACAACATTATTATATTTTATTGGTTGGTATTGCTAGAAATACTACATATCCAATACACTGTTTTCTTAATTTTATCATATGTACTTCGTGCTAAGCCAAGTTATATACAGGATTTTTGATTTATTGTATTTTTATAATTCTGTGTTGTACTTTGTGTTCTGTGTACTTTGTGTATAAATAATAAAATGTTGAAATATAATTACGTACTCTCGTATCTATCTAGATGATACACATTGATACAAGAAGCTTGAACAATTGGTTTATATATTATTATTATTTTTAATATAAGTTGGAAAAATTAACACGATTAAGCTATCCTCGTATTTAAAACACATTAAAAGAGCGATATTAAAAGAAAACATACATTTGGAATGAGCAAATTTTCCAATACAACTGGGAATATACACGTATTTTTACAAGTAACCTTATGTGTTACCTTTTCTTATTATAATATCTATCTAGTGAAATAACTTTTGTCAGAGCGAAAATCTATCTATATATGAAAAGGGATAAAAAGGACCTAATATAGATATTTAATGTGATAATTATGGGTGTGATATTTAATTACATAATTATGACGCAGCTCATAAGGGGAAAAGATTTCTTTAAAATAATGGAAATGTATTAGTTTTAAAAAGAGTTATCGTACTCGTTTGGTGTCCAGGGAAAAAGCGTGGATGTATTGCATCCTAGAATTTTAAGTGTGATGTAGAAGTCGACTGTAAACGCAAGTCTTCCCGAGATGACCTATGGTCTGGCGTACCTGAAGGTAACGTCTTAGAAATATCAACTTCTAATTATCTGCGAGAGAAGATGAATAACACAAACTAAGTTTCTTAGTGCTAAGTAAAAAATTTACAAAAAATTACATTTAATAGTTGTTTTAATACAAGATGAATTCTTTATTCTAGAACATGGTATGCTGTGCATCATAAAATACTGTTAATTATTCCTTATTGTATCTCTAGTTGCTTATTAAGAGTCTTTAACATTTATTATTTAGAGTGTAACTGCTTCTGTTTTCGCTTGATTAGCTGGTATTTATATATTAGGTATGAAATAATTAATGTTATGCAAGGGTTATGCCGTTAAAATCATTATACATTGGTGAATTGACTTATTTAACTGTTAACAGATTTTGTTAACACATCTACACCTCTTCTCATAAGTATCAAGTTCAGTTTATTTTAATTTCATATGGTTCCATGTAGTAAATTCTAAATTTAATCAAATGTAAAAATAAAACAGTAAAAGTTTGATACTACTGTCGCATCATTTAAGGTTGCCTTATTAAAGAAAGTAGGCGAATAAAATAATGTTGCTTTTAATTTTCAGAAACATTATAAACCTCCATACGTAGATTAACACACTCAAAATATAAATGTAGTTGATGGTCAAAAGGAACACGAATATTATTATTTTCATTCCTTAGATAAGTACAGGATCAAAGTAAAGGACACTCTCTTTCATTTAATCTCAAAGGACGTACCGAGAAGTCTTTTCATTCTCTGTCTTGATAAGTTGCAATACAGTTTCGATGATTACTTTACCTTTTACAGTTAAGCCAATGATTTATAGCTAACTATAAAGATATGAGATCTATTAATTCAAAGTTTTACTATACAGACACTCTTAAAAATCTTTCATAGACTGGTTGACACTTACCATTTCATTTACGACTCACTATTAATTTATCTATAAAATCTTAGTGGATGGATGTATACACAAAGGAAATATTGTATTCAATAACCTCATCTACTAATAATAAATCTAACACTGTGGTGGTAAATGAGAAAATTATTACTCGAATTTCTTACCCTATATTTATTATTGTACTATTCAACAATCCACAGAAGAAATTTTTATTTCAGGCTTGTTTCTTACTTCTTGTTGAACCTAGACTGGGTACTGTACAATTTGTAACTTATGTCTAAGCAACTATACGGATGTCAAGGAGCGATGTATCACTAACCATACTCCTAAGATATTAGGCATTGCGAATCAAATAGGTCTAGTCTACTGCAGAGGTTAATTGATGGAGTGGGTAGAGCTGCCTTAGTATTAAATGGGTGTTGTTAGGCCTGGAGAGGCTGAAGAAGAACATCGAGAATATCGAGTTTATATCATTTGTTTGAAGTAATAATGCAGGTAACAGTTATTATAAAAACTACCTAAACAGTAAGAGTACTAATTCTTTTACTGCGAGATAAAATGAACATAAAAATAAGACAAAATACAATGACATATATTACATTTAAGAACTGAAACTAAACAATAGATGTAAACTCTGTGATAATAAATGACAACAATATCTTCCTGTTTGTAACAATGGGATAAGCTGATCTCTTTAATACGCGCCCTGCCGACCGCACCAGTGAGAAAAGAGCGTGATTAATTACAGCAATGAGGTAAGAGAGGCGGTGAAAAATAAAGATCGCTGGGACTGAAATTAATATATTAAATGCAATTATTATATATTTTTATAAACCTTTGTTCACGATTTTTATAGTTCATACGCCAATCATGTTCATTTCCTCCGGCTATATGGTTCAGCAAACAATAAAAATAACAATTAAATTATAAAATGTTTAATAACGGCAAAGGTCTAAAACATCTGAGTTTATTACAGCACCTAGTAAAATAGTTTATTCAGCTACTTTGTGGCAACTATGTATTACGTGGGCTGCACTCGCACTGTCCAATATATCGGCAGTCTGCAATGCGTGGAAATCACTACGATACCTACTTAAAATAGAAGCACAGTAATTATTCCCAAAGCAAACTTCGTGAAGACAAGCGAACCAAGCAAAAACAAATTACGAAACGATTTCATTGGAACATCTTAAAATGAATTATATTTCAGTTAAGTTTGAAGTAAGTTTACACTTTTCACCCAGATAAAAACATTGTCATAGGTAATGTAGGTCTGAGAGGTCTACTTCGGTCAAAAAACATCTGCTTCTGAACTTTAAACCTCCGTATGTGCCTAATTGTGCAACAAATAATCTAACAACAAATCCAATGCAAAACACTCCCCGAGATTTTTTGCACACAAAACCATGCAAATACGCTATAAATAAGAGTATCTTCCATTAAAATATGAATTACCTTTGTTGGTTATAGTGTCTCATGAGGATATGTATTTCACGTGTAAAAAAAACTACTTATAATCAAAATCCAAAATACTCAAAGATTGCTTTACCTAATGATTTTTTTTAGATATGTCGAGTAGCTCTCCCTAAGTTAGAATGTTACTGTAAAGTGTGAATATCAAAAGACCTAACAATTCTTTTGGACTCTGTGAATTTCTTTGTAGTATTTGATCTAGTAGATACCTAAATGTTTTACAAAGCTTCATTTATATACGTATAGGCAATACTGAGTTTTATGAAGAAATTTGTAAATCCACGGTATTCGGATGAGGTTAGCGAATAATTTTACATTGGTCTTATAAGGAACCATGATGGGAATGAGAAACTAGCAGATTTGTTGATGTAGTATAAACACTGAGTGGAAATTTAATGTCACTCGGTGACAATTTTAGTTTTCAGTGCACTCTTGCGTCGTATTGACCTCAACAGCTAACTGGAACATTTACTATCTAAACACTACTATGGAATCTAACTTAAATACTTAACATGTGTATGTATCATGAAGTTCAGATATATATATATATATATATATATATATATATATATATATATATATATATATATATATATATATATATACATAAAAAAATTTCATTTGTAGACTTTGTATTATAGACTTGGCTTAATTTCTCCGTAGACAAGAAAGATGTACAAGTCTAACCATAGGATTTGGCTTAAGGTCATTGTATAATGTAATCTGCTGTAGGTGGATTATAAACTTTAATAATTGTAACTTACTTTAAAGGTATATCATGCATTCTAACAGGAATCAAAGTTAAATTAAAGTCAAATTTCTGGAATTATTAACACGAAAATCCGTTCCTAGAACTTTTTTCTTTATACGTATTGAACTAACATACACACGTTATTGAAATATATAAGCAATGTAAAAATATAGCACAAAACAAAGCAACCTATAGCTTTTGATTAATCCCACGTGTGATTGCTCTTTATAGACCCAATCAGTGCTTTATGCAGCTGCACAAGATCAAAACAGCTCTGATTGGGACTATCAGTAACTACCTCTGTGCGTTATTCAGAACCCGTCACAGATCGAAACCTTTCTTATTTTTATCAGTAAGTAACGCTGTACTAACGAAAATCCGTTCATAGAAACTTTTTTCTTTATACGTATTGAACTAACATACACGCGTTATTAAAATATATAAGCAATATAAAAATATAGCACAAAACAATTCATTCTATAGTTTTTGATTGATCCCACTTGTGATTGCTCCTGATAGACCCAATCAGTGAGTGCTTCATGCAGCTGCACAAGATCAAAACAGCTCTGATTGGGACTATCTGTAACTACCTCTATGCTTTATTCAGAACCCGTCACGGTTCGCAAGATCAAAACCTTTCTAATTCTTCCATCAGTAACTAACGCTGTACTTTATTCAAGGTTCTATATCTCCAACTGTTTTATACTGAGATACGACAAATAAGTAACTTGCTTTAGATACTAGCTAATAGTATTAAAACTAAAACAATTAAAGCACCTGAATCCAAAACATTTTTCTAATCTGTTAGTACTGTCTTTCATAAAATATTCCAGAAGTTATATTGATATTTTATAACTGATATTTTAACGGAAATATTAATTTGGGGATTCTTAATTTTTAAAAGATAGTATTGAATGAAAAACATGTGGTTGTGTATAACAGATTTTGTGTTGCACGCCTCTTTCGTCTAGGTGTTAACAGAAAATATATTATACTGGCCAAGGCAACTAAGGATAAACGGCAGAAGTAATGTTAAAAGAGTCAATACGTATTAGGTTATTGTATATGTCAGTAATAAGCTATTGCACTCTTTTGGTAGGAAGTGGAAATAGCTCACCTCATGGGGTGTAAGCGAGAAATTATTTTCACTGCGCAAGTAATATTTACTCAATCCTATCAAGTAAGTTCACGTTTATTGTTGGATATAAGGAAGTTTTATGAACTGTACTTATTACAAATAGCACTCACAATGCAGTGAATAACTATCATTGTAAAATAAGAGATTAACAAGGCAGGAGTATGCCGTCCCACTTTTCGCGTAGCAGGCTTCGCCGGAAACCTTTAACTAGCATTAAATTGAAATAAATTGATTGATAGCCTTTTGTAAGTGTACTTGCTAATGATATAAGTTAACATGTAATTAATAATTTATTACACTTATAAGCCAAAACTTGGGTTTTCTAAATTGATTGTTCTAATGTAGTTGGTCTGAAATTATTTGTTATTTGGTGTTGTAATTCTTAAATATACTATATTCTTAAGTATAAACTTTGCTCCTTGATTAATGCTAATTAAATTATTTTAATTCTTATATTAGATTATCCATCTATACTTGCTCTTTACTTTTAATAGTTACAAAAGTTATAATAGAACTTCCTCAGATAAACAAAAGTGTACAAGAGTAAAAAGACACTTCGTGGTTTCCAACAAATCTTGCTTTATATTAAAACTAGCAGTTAACCATGGCTTCGCACGCGATTTCGTTAGCCTTCCACGTTTATGATCACTGGTTTGAGTGAACTGTATTTCTGACACCATTGTTGCTTTTGCCTTGTACTTTGATCAAAGAAATATAATAATGTATATTTACACACAAAAACCACTTTCTGTCAAAAGACGATTAAGATAGATTCTATAACAGTCTTTATATTTATAGTTAATGTTAAAACTTAACATTATCTTTAAAATCTATATTACAGACCTGAACAAGCACTGCACACTTAATATTTGCTAAAATGCACAGTTAAAAGTAAAATGTTAATAAATATTTTTTTTCATATCTGGATATTTTCTTACTCATTGCTCATCAGTAAGTGCAGAACAAGTTAAAATAATAAGTGTTGTTACTATCAACTTTCCTCTATACTTCCAAAACTATGAAATGTAAAGAGATTAATAATAACGGTTATTCATATATTGTAATGATATAGCAAAGATTAGTTTATTTTATTGAATAGGTACGGTATTTCTTACGAAGTTAGGATCTACATATCAAGTATATAAGTATAAGTATAAGAAATACCATGCAACGAGTTACTCTTTTGATTGAAGTTAAATATAGGTATCTAACAATTCATTCAGCTGACGTGACAGTGAGCTTACACGAGTGTCATGTTCCATCAAATGAACATAACAGCTAACACCGACGTTGGCAGTATTTGGCCGCCAGCTGACATTGGCTTTGATTTACTGTGGATTAACAGTTTGTTCTTGGTAAAACTATTCTCTGATTTTAGACAAACCGTGCCAAATGTACTTTAAAACAACAATTACCCTACCGCAAATGGCAAATTTTATTATTATTTACATTTTTTTATTTAATACAGTTTTCAAACTATCTGGCTAATAAAGGCCGTGAGAGCAAACCGATGGGCCGCAATTGGGCTGTACAGCACCTACCTGTACAAAACCTACCTGTACACCACCTACCTGTACACTACCACCTACCTGTACAGAAAATCTGTAATATACAAGGTCGACACCGAGATCACGCCAAGTGTCGAGTAAATGACTTCGCTGAGGCTCCATGTAAAATTTCAAATCTATAGTTAATTTCTTTAGGCTATCTATATGTTACTATGCCACATGTTAAAATGGCATATTATTGTACTCATGTTGTTCACAAATTTCCTGGTCCCTGTGATTTCTTCGCAGACCAATATAAATATTATCGTTAACGCTCAGCCAAACACTATGGAGTGACTTGCACCATCATCCAGCTAATGTTGCCTTACTAGAATTTCAAAGTTTTGCATACAAAATTTTAGGTGTTGATCTCAATTAGATTTTTTTCCAGATATCTTACGAACAGAAAAACAGAGATAAAATGTTCATAGCTCCTCGAGCAATATTCTTCGCTAATGCTCAGCCATTCACTAGAGAAATAAATTTAGAGACCAGTCGTGGGGAAAAGCCTCAAGATACCTGCATTAAACGTTATTTATATGCATTATGTGTACTTGTTATCATTATATTACATGTCAAAAAGTAAAAGTTAAGGTAGCTTGTTAGAAAAAACATATCCTTCAAAAAACATTTATTTATGAACTTTACATAGTTTACTCTAGCGTACTTTACACTTTAAGCCCCAGCAGTCTACGTTAATATAAATTTTAAACCTGACATGCTATACTCATGGGACTGAAAGTGTTAACTGAAATCACACATATTCAATGGTCATTGTGTTATTTGAAAATCAAACTGGTTAAGTCTTGTACAAATTAATTCATTTAAATTTCATCTTTAAATTTGAAGCGTACGTTTATTTCTAACACAAAATTTACAGAAAATTATACTTAAGACAGATAATATGATTAAAGAAATAATTGAAAACTTGTGAGGATTAAAAGTATTTTAAATTTCTAGTACTGTATATAATAAAATATTTGTAATCATGTTAGTGGTGTGTTTGACTGTATTAATAAGACTGGTATATCTTGATTAAATAAATATAGGTAATTTATAGAGGCTAGCATAAATTTAAATATTGAAGGGCTTAAAACACTATAATGTAGTTTAAGAACAAAGTATTTTTATACACTTCATGTCTATGTTAGTTTGATCCAGGAAAAATATGAAGTACTTAAACTGCTTAATTTTCAATAATATTACTTAATTTATTTTCTTTAATATTACTCAAGCATTAAAGGTATTCTTTTTTAAGAAAAGTTGGAAGGATATAGAGAATTAGAACTTTGCAGATCTCTGGATGGCTTGGAGGGAACCCAAATCTGTCTGGCCACAGAAGTCGTATAATTGATCACTAATCTAAAAATATGCCCTCTTCATATTCACCTTTCATAATAGGTTTAAAATGTCCTCACAACACAAAGGTTTTATCAAATACGAACGGTAGCGTAATTACATTTTTGTGGAGGTCCTCTTTACCTTGTCATGTAAGTACATTTTCTATATTAACTTTCAGTACTAATAACGATAGTATTGGGCTCGCTGGCTTTACTGTTAAGCTGTATATTTATTTTATACTTTACGAAATAATATATGATTTTTATCTCAAAACCTTATGAAATAAAAAATATTTGTGTAAATAACTAAGGTTTACACTCAAAAAGGTTTTTCTCGCGTCCACGTGTAGTACATTATATAGTGCAATAGTACAATTATGCCATATGTTAAAAAACAACGTTGTATACAGCTAAAAATATAAATACTTAAAAGGGGATAGATTGAATGGAATTTGAATGGAACATGCTGGAACTTCAATTTAATAATTACAAATTTTCTAAATATCCTTCAAAAACTACAAATGAAAAGACATTTACAAAAACAATATTATATTACTATTTTCTTTCAAATAAATTTTTAACTAACAGTTACTTGTCTTCGCACGTAATATCTAGGCTTTATACAAGCACTTCTGGTTCGAGTGAAATTATCGAGTTTGCCTAGTTGCCGAGTTTAACAAATACGTCAAAAAGTGTATATGTATGGTCATTGCAAATTATTCCGTTCTTATTATATTTTTGAGTAATAGTTTGATTTGCCCTTAGTTTCGTGATCAAGAAAGTATATACATACAGAGAACTGGGAAACCATATTCTGTCAAAAGATAACTAAGATGAGTTCGTAACATTCTTTAAATTTATAGAAGAATTTAGATAGTAATTTATAATTAATATCTAAGTTACTGTACTGAATACGCAGTGTACACTTAATATTTGCTAAAATATACTGTTAAAAGTCTGTTTTAATAAAACTTTTAATTTTCTTATCTTTGTATTTCCCTACTTTGCAATTAACAGCGGTTGTCAAAAAGATTATAACATTTTACCTAATTTACAGCCCAGTAGGTCGTAGTGTGTAGGAGTTTTTAAAATAAGAATAGGCCTATATATCTATACTAGGGAGCCGAAAATTACCAAGTCAAATTTCAGTACAATCAGTGAATAGTTTACGCTTGACATTAAAATGAAAATCAAAGGAACGTTCACATTTATAATATTATTAGGATTTTAACATTCGTTAAATAAAAAATATATTCATTTCAATCATATGCTTTTAATCATATTAGGCAGGCAAACCGTGGCCACAGTTTATGTAAACAAGGTTGCCAGTCTCGAGTCAAGTTGGATTACAGCGTAACATCCAGGCGCGCTCTCCGAGGTTCAAATTTGCATATTGCCGCAACTAATGTTATCAGCAGTAACCTCTCCTTACGTTTACCGGTTTCACTACTTCCACTGTTTGTATCAGTTCTAAGTCGTAACTTTTTCATCTTCCTTGGGTCTTTTCTGAAATTAAAACACTAAAACTTTATATTATTTGGTTATAGTGACAATGATGTTCTTCTTTAAAATCTTGTAAAGAGATAAGGAGGTCTGGTAACCACAATGGTGATCCTTGATAAACTCAGCCGGCAGGTTCCTTAAATCTATGAGTTTCCCGAATACCTAATCTTCTGGAGTTTGTAGTATTAATATTCTTCCTACAGGGGTTTAAACGGTTTTCTCTAAGAATCCAGGGCCTGAAGCAGTCAACAATATAGTGTAAAATTCACCAATAATCTCATCCCCACAAGTTATTCATGAAAATACGATGTTGTTATTGGTTATGAACCAAAGATTATATAAATACATACGTAATTGTAACAATAAATTAATTATATCTTTGTCTGTGTATTTTCCCACCTTTAAAACTACGTAACATAAGGATCCGTTATATCACATTCGAGTTACTGAAAAAACTTCATTTTGATCTTTTTAAGGAGTCAAGTGATTGAAAGGTGAACAAACTAAACATAACCTATACTCAATATATGAAAGAGATCTGGTCCACATTCTAATATGCTGTTGAAGCAATATAATTCAGGATCTCAACAAGCAATTAAATCATACGTTCAATTTTGAAACTCTCTGGACAAACTACTTCTCATGTAGTAACTGGTTTACCGTTTACCGCTTTCATTCTTAATGCCAGTCCTCAATCTTAACTGTTGCATCTCCTTTGGGTTTTTAGCAATTTTTGAAAGTAAGAACATTGTTAAACCTCATTCAACTGTCAAACAGATTCTTAAAACCGTAATTAATTTTGATAATGCTTTAACCGTGAATTGAGAGGAATGGCACAGTTTATTGTGTGAATTTCCTAAAAATATATGTAAACAATTTCTGACTGAAAAAGGATCATTCATGGAGAGAAAAACTACGAAGAATTAAGTGTTATAAATATTTAAAGTAACATTGAAAATTGTTTTAAACATGTATATCTATATTACTTTTTTTACAGACATTGTTTATTTCACTTGATGATTTTGGTTACATATATCCATTTAGCTTTTGAAACTATGCCATTTTAATACACAGATAAGTTAAAACGTATCTACCTGAAGAATTATCGTCAATATCAAACGATTAAAAAATTTAGTTTTTATTGCATTTTGAAAATATTACTCCTTATTGAACTAGAGACCACATTGTTTAAAAAATATGGTTGTGTTGTCATAAAAAACTGTTTACACAGAACAGTTAATTATATTTATCAGTCTCTTTCAATTAAAAACATTTTTTTCTTGTACTACAATTCTTATGGGATTTTACACATTTTGGATCTTGTAGGGCGTATTCCAGTGTGATTTTAGATATAAAAATATGTTTATATGTTAACCAGGAACCTTAAGAATGTCCATCACCAATTTCAGTACAATCGGTACAGTAGCTTTTACATGATTGAGAAAAAAACATACATACAAACAAACACAAAGACAGAGAGATATATCATTATATTTTTATATAATAGTATATATAATGTGAAATTTCTTAGAAAGCACTGAGAATGTATGATATTTTCAAAGAGTAAAGGTTTTCCCAAGATCAAGTGTATGTGTTTAATAGTTTAATTTGCTGTATTCATATTTATTTAGTATTAATGATAAATAGTATTGTTAAAAAAGTAGTTTATTTATTTTAACTCTATTTATCACAAATTCTACGCTTATTTATTAATATAATAATATAAAATTCAAAAGAATATTATGATTTCTGTGCATAATTAAATCAATAAATATGTATAGAAATGAATTTAACTTACTGATTATTATCGAAAAATAAGTATACAGATTGTAGTGATAATTTATATTTGTTACATGTTGTATCCAAACAGTAGCTAGAGCGCTGGTGGTGTGACAGATTCAGGTTTAGTGACGCAATCTGGGACTGTTGACATTACATTGTATATTCATGCCGAAATGAAATCATCATAAGGCAATGATTGTGTTTAATTCTGAATACTGAGCTACATTCTTGTATATTGCTTATGTAATTAAAACGGTATATACCAAGATATAAAAAAATGTTGGATTCTGGCTAAAAGTGCTAAGAAACATCTACAAAGGAAATCACAACTTGAATTCAGAGAGCACAAGTAAATTAGTATATGGTTTGCACATATACAATCACGTATAAAAATATCGGCAGTTAAATAATTTATAAAATAATTCTGTTTTACATGTAGGGAAAGTTAACGTAGTAATTTCTAATGTAGGAAATAGATTTGTAACTGACTTATTTCATGAATTTTGTAAAACATATTGAACTTTGTAAATATGATTTATATAAAGAAATATATTTATATATATGTTATAGAACAGGTGTTAGGAAATAACAGTGTTGTACTAATTCTAAAATTACATAAAACTAACAATATTACTATGAAGTTTTGCGGTAATGTGTTTCTTAATTAGTAGTTTACCAAACTTTAAATATTATTACTTATAAATTTGTTTTATTTTATCTCATAATTTGATACTTATAAAATATAAGCATGTTAATAGTATAGCTAAATAATTTTTACAATAATTAAAACTTGTTTTGTCTGTTCTTGTATTAGTCTAATTTTCGTGGATAATTCTAGCAATAAAATAACTTTTCAATAAAACACTTTTCTAAAAAAAAGGTGTGTTTTGTTATATACTTTTAATCTACGAGTGCTTCTTCACTTTTTTTATAACTTAAGTTACGATTATATAATAATAAAGCGTTATCTGCACAACTGCACAACAAGCACTTTTCATTTTAAATATCAATACACGAGTTCACTGTGCAATCACTCTAAAAACTTATGACAGCTGTGGTTATATTTATTAGTTTATAAACTACCACCCAATAGTTTAGTATGGGTTTTAATAAATCATATTACAATCCCTAGCGTTAACTACAAAATTTATTGTAATATACCTAAACTGATACAATATCATTTGAGTAAGGGCCTATATCTGTACTTTTATTACCCAACTTTTAACCACCCACACTACTTCATGTTATACCTTAACCCATATCAGCCCAGATAATAATTGAATCATGAATGCTCCGTGCAAGTACTCAATTTATTGCTGAGTCTATGTTACTACCGATGAACGATGTTAGTTAAAGAAGAACTTGGATCGGTGTTGTTAACTATAAATATCTATATGATTATAAAAACCAACATTAATTCAAGCAGTAACTATGTTATTACGGAGGTAAGTCATAATGGTTCTAAGTTTTGATTACAGGATCTCACCTTTATGAAGAACTGGTTCGAAAAGACCTTTATAGTGATGTCGTCTATAATTTTATCGTTAATTGCTAAATCTGACCTAAGGACGCAATAATGAGCCAATGGTTATCGATCAACACCTCAGTCTCTGTATACCATCTTATCTTACTACATCACATAAGTTTTCATTGAGCTTTTAATGAGGGAATCACTAATTTGATATATAATATACAGAACTCTGAAATAATAATTGATCAGCCATTTATATTAGGATGAAATAAAAGACCTCGTGTTAACTCCAGTTATGTCATGAATTGCTTTATGAAAAAAATATAAATAAAACTAGAACGAAATTTTTTCACAAACAATTAAATTTTAGTAAACCATTTTTTTCTAATTAAAAAACAATAAGGATTCGTTGTTAATTTTTTTCTATCCCTTATATACTTATTAAATTTGTTATTTTAACATTTTAGTATTTTATCCCTCTGTCCTTCATAGCTCTAAATGTCTCCTATTAGGTTATCACACCCTAAGGGATAATTTACCTTCATTACATAGCAAAGCTCCCTTAAGATAAAGGTCACGAAGGGGAGATCTTATAAACACTTTCTCAGAGTATATGTCAGGGGCATACTAAAGATAGGTTTTTGTGTTGACCCGTCCTCTGGTGAAAATGGAGTTTACAGGTAGATTATACATAATGCAGTTAATAGGATGTTACCAGTGATCTGTGAATGCAATTGACTTTAGAATTTTGCAACTTGACCAAAACATTCCCTGCGAAATTTCTCTCCTGAGAAGGTCAACAAAATCTTATAATTGGGTTATTTATGAACTATTTTATTCTAGATTAAAGAGTTAATAGTTTTGCTTTTATTGTATTTGCCTATGACACAGTGTAGCGGGTACGGAATTGCTAAAAGTCTAAAGGAAAGTTGAACGTGGCTGCTACCTGGTAAACTTTTACAATAATGTCTAATTAAATAAAACCAATATTAAACCAAATGGTTTGTTTCTTTACTGCTACCATTAAGAGTTCGGTCACACTATTGGTTTACTACTCTTGTGTGCAACAAAATACGACGGCTGTAACTTTAATTACTCAAATGCGGAATTTTAAGAACAGCTTAGGTCGCTATTACTGTAGCATCGGTTAAATATGTCTGTGCGTATTGAATGAAATGGGGCTGTAAGCCGTATTACAGTATTAAGCCGTTTGCTTGACTCAAAATAAATTTACCGCTGATGTCGGTGTCTGGACCCTGCACCAGATCCGTTAACGTTTTGTGTCTCAGCTGGATCGGAGCGCATTGCAGTATTTGCATCCTATTAGCCACACACAACTATTGGTAACATTGTTGTACTGCAATGTCAGTACCCACATGCTCAGTAAACTAGGCAATCTTAATTACCATTTTTCGGTTCAATACCCTATTATTGTTCTGTGAACTTGTCTGTACGCTCATCAAGCCGTAATATATATTTTATAACACATATTTTGATTATGCAATATAATTATTATATTATTATACAGGGTTTCTATTTAATAAATGTTCCACTATTCACCCCAAAATGTTAAAATTTACAGTTTTATGGGTGATCTCACCTAATTTTTAGTGGAAATAAAACATACGATATAAAGATTCAAATTTTACACTTCTTATGGAACACCCTACATTTTCTAATAATTCGAGCATTAGTTTTAATTCTTGAATATTTTTCAAACGGGCATGTTAAGGAGTGCATTCACATTAAAAACTTTTAAGAAATCACCTGTTTGAGAAGAGATGTTTAAGTAATTTTGAATTTAATAAACTAATGACTCTTTTAGTCAAGCGCAGGCAGCAAGAACTCTGTACTACTCAATACCATATTTTTAAACACAGACTATTCCGAATTAATTCTGCAGTACAACTGGTTGGCGAGGCTAACGTTTGCTAGTCAACTAGTCGTGAATGCTTAATACCGGCCTTAAGCGTTGTATTTTGTAACTATTCCAGCTTTAAAAACATTTGGAGTATCTTTAAAGTAAATTAATTTTCTTTACATTTTAATTTAATTGATGATATTGGGAATTATAATATGTCCATATTTTATATTAACAAAAAGCATGACAACTGTCATCTAAAACTGTCTAGTAGCTTTTATATAATTGAGTATCAAACATCGAAATATGTTTACAATAATAATAATAATAAGATTATTATTTATTATTTTATACACATAATAACAATCATAATTGATCCAAGTTTTAAAGTATTGCAATAATGACAGCCTCACCAGAACGTGTGACAATATAAGGTTATGCAAGATGATTTCCTCTCTCTACTCCCAGTGGAGGTTTTTAAGAAATAAATGTAATTTACACTTCCATGACACACAACAAAGCATTTGTATATTAATATAATACATCAGAAATTAATGATGCCTATAAATGTGTATGTTATAGTCTAACTCTAGCTGACAGAACCACAGACCTTTCAGTGGTGAGAAGATTGCCGAGCGTGAAATTTGTAGCCGAAGGACCTAGCTAGCGTAAAGTCAAAGACAAGCCCAGCGGCGCGGCGCCCTTAGCTGTCACGGTCCAAGGGTCAAAGCAAATGTTCTCTGCTTAGGAAATCTCACCGACTAGAACATCCAACCACTGTGTATTCACTATTCCAAGAAACATACAAATCATGGTTACGCCATACCACGTGTTGCGTAAGTCTACGCTGCGGTTCTATATACGTTTTTGTAGTTCATACCTCATTTCATGAGACTACATTTGTTACTATGTCATATGGTAAACGTAATATGATTATACTCAGGATGTAGTCCACCCATCCTGGTTATCCATAAGACAAATGTATAAATATTCACGAATGCTCAGCTAAATTGTGGAGTAAGATGCATAATCATCGATCTCAGGGTATTTTACATAGAAATTAGACTTCATACAAACTTTTAAACCTGCTGCTCAATTTCGTTCTTGAGAGTATTTACAAGCAGTTAGATAAACAGTCAAAATTAAAGTTTCCTAACTATTCCAAAGATAGGCTTCATTAACCCTCAGCCAAAAACAGTACATCGATGTTTTTAACAAAACATATTCCATTACCAATTGTATCTTTGACCAACCGCCGTGATGTATCCTCGTATATTGTCACTGTATATTTATAAAAGTATAAGTTTTCCTTGTCAGATCGCAACCTTATTGTGGCTAGACCTACAAATAATTACGGGGCTCAATATATCTCAGTAAATAGCTTCACGTACTAAGGTAAATGTGTACTCACAAACTACCTCTATCACATGTATTTTGTCAAATATTATTTTAATAGTAATAATAAAATCATGAATGATTTGAGGTATTGTTTACCTTGAATTAAATCTTAAACTAATGAATTTATGTTTTAACTAAATTATAAATGTTATTGTAAAATATATAAAAGCAGATGCACAGTTCCTTGGGAGAAAATTATGCTAAATATAACATTTCTACAATTTAGTACAAGAAAGATGACAACTCGCTCAAGTTTTTAATGTTCACACTTTTGCTTTGTTATCTGGTGGTTTTTATATTAACTAGTAATCCCTCACAAAAAAGAAAGGTTGTGTCAGTATAAGTAATAGGCTTCAATGACGTTAAATCAGGTTCCATAGTTAAACATTTATCATCAAGAAAGGTTGTGTCAGTATAAGTAATAGGCTTCAATGACGTTAAATCAGGTTCCATAGTTAAACATTTATCATCAAATAACATTTCTGACTATAATGTGAAGTTTAGTAGGCTAGAAACTTTAAATTTTACAGATAAAAACTTTCTCTAGATATCTTGCCACATGATAAATAAAATTTTCCTTCATTAATTTTACGTTTCAAAGCAGTGTAAAAGTAATGAACATTTCGTTGAATAATGGAGGGTGTTGCAAAGCAACAGTATGCTAAAATGAAACAACTTCATCTATCTTAAACATTTATTGTCCATTCTATTATTTTCTCTTTAAACTATGCGAATATGAATATCATATTACGAAATCTCATATGTGTGTTATAAATACGTTTACAAATTTATTTATTCTGCTGTTTGCTTGTTGCCATCATGGTTATCCATAAGATCGCATTAAAAATATTCTCTTAACTTTAACTAATCCCATGAAGTGACATACATCATAATCTACTCTGTTTTTCTCATATGATAATAAAGCTTCATGCAACAAGTTTAAGTCTATAGTTTGTTTTAGAAATAGACAAACAGCTAACAAAAAATTAAATGATGTTCCTAATAGCATGCGTGGAATATCAATCTCTCATGACCGCACTCCCCGAGAGAAAAGACATCTGGAGACTCTTCGTGCCACCTTAAAGTCCAAACAGGATGCTGGTGATACTTCCCTAACGATTAGATATAAAAATGGAACGCCTTCTATTGTGCCAAAAAACGAATAGATTCCAACGGTAAGCAGCAGCATGTTTCTCTGAATGTTTACTGCCAAAATGTAAATGGTCTTCGTTCGAAGCTTATTGAGTTAAAAAATAGTTTATCTGCATGCCTTGAGGATGTTATTCTATTATGTGAAACAAATCTCTCTCCTGATATCCCCGACTCCGAAGTTGTTGGTGATACTGACTTCATTGTTCATAGATGTGATAGGTCTGCTGCTACAAGTCACAAAAGTTCTGGTGGAGGAACCCTACTTGCAGTTCGTAAGAAGCTTTTGTCTAAGCGACTATACTCTGGATTCAACATCGAAAGCGTCTTTACCCTTGTGAAATTAGGATTTGGTTTTTGATCTTCTTCTGGCCTGTGTCTACATCCCCCCTTCAAGTCCTCTTTCTGTTTACCGTGAATTCTGTGATGTGGTTACTGAGACAGTCGAATTGGCAAATTTCCCAAAGAAGACACTCATTTTTGGAGACTTCAACTTGCCTCACTTCGATGTCAATTTACCTGTATCTGGCCTCCCTCAACATTGCAGCGAATACCTCCGTGACATGTCTTCTCTGCACTCTCTCTTCCAGATAAATCATGTTCAAAACCATAGAGGAGTAACATTGGACTTGGTCTTTCATTCTGATAGTGAGGTGCAAGTTAGCAGGGCTAATGATTGGTTGATTAAACCTGAAATTCATCATCCTCCTCTGTCCCTTACTCTTGAGTGCTATATGCCCTCTACTTGTGACAACAGCTACAGCGGCTACAACTTGGGGAAATGTGACCTCCCAGCTGCTTTTACAGCCCTACAGGAAGCAGATATGGGATTTATTCACCAGCCGATCTCAATTGATGAAAAGTTCGACATTCTGGAAAGTTCCTTAGAGAAAATCGTCAAGAATGCAAGTCCGTTGAAGAAATTTGGTATCTCACGCTTCCCTAGGTGGTTTAATAATGACCTAAAAAAATGCATTATCGAAAAGAAAGCTGCGCATGCACGTTTCAAGAGAAGTTTCAATCTTGCCCATTATTATGAGTTCTCGAGGCTGAGGGATGCTTGTAGGTCGCTGTCTCGTGAATGCCACATTCGATATTTGTCCAATGTTCAATCGAACATATCTTCTAATCCACGAGCTTTCTGGGGACTAGTTAAAGCTCAAAGAAATACTCCTGATATGCCATCTAGTCTGCATTTAGATGATGAAGTGGCCAGTGACACAACAGGCATTTGCCAGCTGTTCTCCAGTTATTTCAACTCAGTCTACTCTCCCTCGTTACGAGTTTCACCTAGCTTTAGCTATCCCGTCTTCGATTCTCTTTGTGACATAACAAACCTCAACAGAAGAAGTTCTCAGCAAGCTTAAGAATCTGGACACTACAAAGGGAGCTGGAATTGACAATATTACCGCCATCTATGCTTCATCACTGCCGATCTCTCTTAGCTGAACCCCTCGCAGTGTTGTTCAATGAATCACTCAACAAAGGAATCTTCCCTAGCTCTTTAAAGTTGGGCTTCATCATTCCTTTACATAAAGCAAATGATCCCAGCGACATACGGAACTACCGTCCAATCACTATTCTGCCGGCAATTGGCAAAGTTTTTGAAAGTATCGTGGTAGATAGACTGAATCCTTTTCTATCCAAAATAATCCATCCTTCCCAACATGGTTTTATGAAGGGCAAGTCTACTGTCTCCAACCTCCTGCTCTTTCAAGAATATGTTTTGTCTGCTTTTCGCAAGAACTACCAAGTTGATACAGCCTACATCGATATGGCAAAAGCCTTCGACAAGGTCGACCACACAATTCTTGTGTCTAAGTTGCTGGGTTACGGAGTGGCTGAACCTCTTTTGTCATGGATTTCTAGTTATCTTCAAAAACGTTCTCTGGGTCGTGAGGATTGGTTCCGCCACTTCCACTCAGTTCTCACCTTCTTCAGGAGTTCCACAAGGTTCTTTGCTGGGACCTTGCCTCTTCAATGTCTTTGTCAATGACCTACTAGACAAATTAACTGTAAAGGCCTTACAATTTGCTGACGACCTGAAGATTTTCATCGCTGTGTCTACACCAGAAGACTCTCAAGAAATTCAAAATAGCCTTTCCGGAATTGAGGATTGGTGTGTGTCAGGAATAACATGTCTGTAAATCCAAGTAAGTGCTCCTGTATAACTTATCACCGCATCAAATCTCCAGTCATATACGTATACTCCATTTCTGGTACATCCATTCCACGGTCCCAGTGTATAAAAGACCTAGGCGTTATATTTGCCAGCGACATGGGATTTTCTGGACATATAGACCACATCAGTAGCAAAGCAAACAAGATGCTTGGTTTCATAGCAAGATTCTCCAGAGGCATCGACAACCCTTCTGCTCTTCGCTCTCTGTATTGTTCCCTTGTGAGACAGCTTGTGGAATATGCAAGTCCCGTTTGGTCGCCTTACACTGTTGGCAATAGGACGAGACTGGAAGCTCTACAAAGGCGTTTTCTTCGCTTGATTGGTGTCCGGCTGGGTTTTGCCTATCTTGATGTGCCTGTGGAGGAACTGTCCAGCAATCTGAACTTGTCACCTCTTGCCCTGCGACGTGACGTGGCTGATGTTGTCTTTCTCTGGAAGATAGTGAATGGTCGCATGAACTGTCCAGATCTCCTAGCTGAAATCGACCTCAGAGTTCCGGCTAACACAAGATCTCGAGATCTGCTGGGTCGAAGATACCACTCAACCAACTTCGACTTCAACAGTCCTTTCGCAAGGTTTATTCGCCTGGGAAATCAGGTTGCGTCTGGGTGTGACCTGTTCTTCGATGGACTTCACCAGGTTCGCCGGCAGGCCTTCTCTCTTCTCTCTGTGAGGGACTAGTGACTAAGACCTACAGTAGTTAGCTTTAATTTGTGTTAAGTGCATGGTCATTGTATTATATGTTGTATTTATTTAATTTCACTGTTATTTGTTAAATGTTATATATTATATTTTAATTTATTAGCACAAATTTATTTATGTTCGCTCCATACTTGAATAATTATTGTTGTTTGTTAATTTTTATTTTTTGTTATGTTTTGGATATTTATTACTTGTTACATCTTTGAATACTAATTATTTATTATCAAACTTTGTATGATACCTATTTTATTACTTATGTAGATTTTTCATTTGTTTGTATTAACTTTATTTTCCGCTGTATCTACTATCCATGCTTGTATTTGTAAATTGGCTGCTGCCGTTGGGAAATAAATAAAAAAAAAAAAAAAAATAAAAAACTGTCCAGCCTATTGAGAGAGACGCATCCCTAAATATTGTCTAATAACGGTTTATTGTCCAGGTTGTAAAAAGTGAGATGGTTGCTTAAGATTATATTTAATATTTAACTAATATACAAATTGTCTTTCATTTTAAATGTCTTTAAATATTTTAGAAAGTGATGTGTTCATTATTATTTACTTACTGCGTTAATAGTTATTGCTGTCGCACCTCAGTGTAATTGTTAATAGATTAAATTAATTTACATTAAGATAAACCTGTAATAATATGACATAAAATAATAAAACCCATGAAGATTCACTTTAAGCTGGTTTTTACCTGCCAGTAGAACTAATTACTTTTTTCTCCTTTTCTAGTTAACCCGATGGATGCACAATCACGGCAAAACATTTTATAGATCAATATAAGAACATGCAACTTTTAAGGTAAAATGCAAATGGACCTGATTATAAATTACTAATTGATATTAATGTTCTTTAAGCCAAAGAAATAAAACTTAGTAACGTCGCAGGTTACGCAGTTATCGCAAGATAACCGAGCCGAGCAACGTAGAGCGTGGCTCCTCTTTGGTTGGGTGACCGCAGACCAATCCTACCTAAGCTAGCAGCCCACCAGCCATTAGCGGTGGTTCGGAAGTCCCCTTTAAAGCTGTTGGTACTAAGGTTAAGTGTATATAAAAGGACTTACTAGCCATTACCTTTGCCTTGTATAATGAAAATCCTTTACCTTTTTTATATTTTAATTATTTTAATACCACTAATGAATTAACACACATTTTCCAACATAAATGTCTTTTGCAAGGCCTTTCAGAATCAAGGATTCCATCATCAGGCACTTTCACAAGTGAATTTATTAACTTACCCTGGTTAGTTACCTAGCATCAATAAAACAAACTAAACGAACTAAGAATACCCTTACCATGTATTGTGTAACTTCACTGATGTTGCTAGAAAGATTTCAAGCTAATTCAGCTAAAAGTGTTATTTCGTGAGATATTAAGATGTAAATTGCTTACAAATAAGATTATTCCATGAGTGTATAGTTTTTCATCGCGGTTACCCATAGTATTAATGTAAAATGTTATCTAAAACTGAATTCCTTGAATTAACATGCATGCCCACTTAGATCAATGTTCCCCATATAGAAATGAAGGTATTTACAGATAGACATATGAATAAAAATGAAATTTGTCGAGCCCCTAGGGTGGTAGGCTTAGCCACCTCTAAACCATAATATATAAGGTAAAATATTATGCTGATGGTCCAATATGATAGGTATAATCATTAGTGAATATATTACATTTAAGTTGAAGTAGTCAGAAAAACTGTTTAATAATCAGAAAAATTTTTGTATGTTTTTAAAATATTCTACACACACACCAATACCAAGGTTTTAACTTAATTCAGCAAACCAGCTGTGAAGAGGAGCGGCGATGCAGGAACCACCATTCACAAATCGCCTATTGTGTCGCGCTTCAATACCGACTGGACAAAGTTATCGTCCATATCAGTTGCTGTAATTGGCTTGCATCGTCTGGCACACAAATATCGCTATCTAAATTTAAGCTACTTTACACAGTATTTATACCAGGTCGTGGTAAGATGATTATTTCATACGAGAATAACTCTTAACTTAGAATTTTAGAATGGCAGTATTAGTCTCTATATATTTTGTAAGGGTAAGAGATATATATTTTTTTGCATTTATTAATGATTAATTTTTAATAGCAACAGGATTGTCAAATAACATGATAAAATGGCCGTCAAAATGAGTTTAAATAAAACTCACTCATATAGGTATATAAAATAAATAAACGTTTTAAACGTTGTACAATATTAGCTGAGTAACCACACTTACTATTCAGTATTGCCAGGTATGCAGACAGCCTGCTGTTTTTTTATGAATCAAGTAATGCTGGAACTTTTCCCATAACAAAGATTAGTAAAACCTACACCGGGCACAGAAAAACAAAGTCTTCGTTTCAATTTGGATATAACACTTCCAGCTAAAGATAACCAGATATAACACTTGACTAACTGTAAATTCTTTAGACGTTGAGATAAGTGGTTGACGGATAAGCCTAGTTTAGTACAGAGGATGATTGTTCCAAAAGATGTGGACATCTTCGATGTTTTCCAAGGATGTGCATTTTGAAAAGCCTTCCCCAATAACTATCACTGGAAAAGGCTGGAACAGAGCTAGCCTGCACTTTTTCAAGGTATGAGATTATAGTTTATACTGGTTATACTTTTCAATATTTTATTTCGGTAGTAAACAAGCTCAAGCCAAACCATCAGATTTATTCTGTTACTACTGTAGGAGCAGATCCTCTTGCCTAAATACATTAGTGGCAATTCTTAGATATTTCTCCTACAGAAATTGAAAAAATACTAAGCAATTAGGCCAACCTAAAAAAGCAATATACTTGTAATAGGTTCTTAGAGCCTAGCAATAAGTTATGAAGTATCCGTGACGTTGTAACAATTACAAAATTGGAAATAGCTAAATGTTTTATAGATAAAATGTAAATATTGGGTAATGAAATTGAATAAATAACTATCACATTAAATTTAAAGCACTTTATGAATCCTATATGGACATATTCCATTAAATTTACTGTTATATTAAGATTTATTTGCTTAGTTAAAAATGAAAATAAAAAAATATGTTCATTATTGAGATATTGTGCGGAAAGGCAGATAGAAAACGAGGCAGACAGAATTCGTGATAACGAGTGATAGTCTTCGCTAACATTCAGCCAATAGGTAATAAATTGCAGCAGCTTACTAGCAGTTGCTATTATACTCTCTATGAAATAACAAACTAACCAGAGTCAAAAGTTGATGAAATGTAAATTGAAAGACGTTAAACATTTTATGAGGTAGTCAGATGCAATATTAACCACCCAAACTGTGTGCTGTGAGGAGGTCATCTGTTGACAAGTAATGCGTTATAGATGTAAAAACTCGTCATTAGCAAGATGTTATATTTTAATGAAGTCGACTATCGGTATAATGAATGTCAACCTGATGAGTTATCACCCACGTATCCAGAATGCTGTTATGTCAAATTTATCATTGTAATCGCCACGGATCAGGAAATTCGTCATTAGCGGAGATGGAATGCGATAATGGAGTTGACTATCAATTTAATTCGGATCACATGACGAGATGTCACTCACGTATCCAGAATACTGTTATGTCAAATTTATCATTGTAATCGCCACAGTTCAGGAAAACTCGTCATTAGCGGAGATGGAATGCGGTAATGGAGTTGACTACCAATTTAATTCGGATCACATGACGAGATGTCACTCACGTATCCAGAATACTGTTATGTCCAATTTATCATTGTAATCGCCACAGTTCAGGAAACTCGTCATTAGCGGAGATGGAATGCGATAATGGAGTTGACTATCAATTTAATTCGGATCACATGACGAGATGTCACTCACGTATCCAGAATACTGTTATGTCCAATTTATCATTGTAATCGCCACAGTTCAGGAAACTCGTCATTAGCGGAGATGGAATGCGGTAATGGAGTTGACTACCAATTTAATTCGGATCACATGACGAGATGTCACTCACGTATCCAGAATACTGTTATGTCCAATTTTATCATTGTAATCGCCACAGTTCAGGAAACTCGTCATTAGCG
This sequence comes from Homalodisca vitripennis, assembly GCF_021130785.1. Classification (NCBI taxonomy): domain Eukaryota; kingdom Metazoa; phylum Arthropoda; class Insecta; order Hemiptera; family Cicadellidae; genus Homalodisca; species Homalodisca vitripennis. The sequence continues at coordinate 213,780,526 of NC_060207.1, read as the reverse complement.
GAGATGGAATGCGATAATGGAGTTGACTATCAATTTAATTCGGATCACATGACGAGATGTCACTCACGTATCCAGAATACTGTTATGTCCAATTTATCATTGTAATCGCCACGGATCAGGAAACTCGACAATAGCAGAGATTTGATAGGACATCGGGTGTGATTCAGAATCTACATGTCGGTAAACTCTTGTGGTAATAAACCCATACTCTTGTCATAAAATTCTCTAGGTAATTACATGTTTATACTGAACAGAGCAAACCTGCAGGTTAGTTTGTAAGTTAATATTGTATTTTCCTTTACGTCATTGGATACTGAACATATATGCTTTATGCTATATAAAACCTGATTTTTTTATATAAAATTAAAATTCTAATTGATTGATTGGTATGGACTCCTTATTATCATTTAATAAAATTGTTTAGGTTTTCATTTTTTTATTATTTTTGTTTTTATTTTAGTTTATATTTTAGAGTAAAAACAGCAACGTTTTTACTATAGTAATGTCTGTTAGATTCATATCAGACTGTGCATACTGTCTAAAAACAGGTAACAACTAGTTTTACTTAAATATAATTTGCCTTTATTATATTGTCAAATAATTTTAGAACTGCTAATCATCATAGGTTCCAAGACGATTTTTGAAATTATGGGTTGCTTAGCGTTTTAAACATGCATCATAATTTATTCCTAGGCACGCAGAATCATAATTTCTTACATCATCAACATTCGAAGCTTCACACTGGAATATTGAATTATAATATACCGTATCTTTTGTTATTTAACCGTTCTGAATATTTTCAGACAAAACTTGTCATGCATAAAAGATACAGATACGTATTAAAAATACTAAAGTGATTAAGCACGTTTATTACATTTCCAAAATTATGGAAAAAATTCTATATAATTAAGCTCGTATAAAAGAGGTATGTATCAATAAACACCTGATATTACAGCCTGATACTTGAGTTAACCAACTAAGCACATTTGCGTTACGTGACAATTGAGCAGTGAGCATGTGAGCATGTGATAAAATGTTTCTTATTAATATCATCCGGTACCATAGTCACATTCCTGACCTTAACGATCCAGCAATGGCTACAAGTGTATGTACCACTAACACCTGGGTACCACAGTCTGATTACTGAGCTTATCGTTGAGTGGTACAAGGGTATGTGGTTCTAAGGGCAGAGCAGCATACGTTTAAAGTGTACTTTCCACTTAAAACTGGTGCCTCTGTACGAGTACTGACCTTAACGATCGATAGAACGTGTGGATGAGGAGTGCAGAGACAGAGCACCAAAAGATAAAAGTGTACGTACCACTAACACCTAGGTACCACAGTCTGATTCCTGAGCTTATCGGTGAGTGGTTCAAGTGTATGAGGTTCCAGGCGCAGAGCAGCGTACGTTGAAAGTGTATTTTCCACTAACAAATGACGCCTCAGTACGAGTACTGACCTTAACGATCGATAAAACGTTTGGATGAGGAGTGCAGAGACAGAGCACCAAGAGATAAAAGTGTATGTACCACTAACACCAGGTACCGCAGTCTGATTCTGAGCCAACCGATTAAATGATACCTGTGCTATGTGGTGAGTAGTGACAAAGTAGCAAGGGATGAAGGTGTGTGTATCACTAACACCCGACACCACAACCTGACTCCTCAGCTTACTGTATACTCACCGTTTGTACCAAGTAGGTCAAGTTGGAAATGTTATATAGGATAAAGCTTTGTTCAAATATATCTTCCAGGAAAGTATGTAAGAACAATTAAAACGTACTTTCAATAATGACAATACTAATTTGAAATTTCGTTGAATTGTTGTTTTTAAGCTACTGTTTTGAAGCATGTATTTCAATGTACGTTATTATGCCTTATGTCTTATCTTTGATATCAAAACGATACAGCTCAAAAATAATATAGTACTCAAAGTTCTGACGAGAATAGGTTTTGTCCCGTATTTACAAATATTATCGATGTGTACTCCGTATTCCATGAGTTAAATGTATGGTACTGTCAGATTACCACCAAACCTGTGTTATGTGTATAACGCAAGTTCATTTTAGTGCTGTATCGAATACATCGTAGTTACTTAAAAATGTGTACGTTACCTTATCTTAAAAATAGCCTATGGCAAATATCATAACTACGAAAATTAAACATTTTAACAAGTAACACATTGAAACGACCTATAATTTGTTATTATTATTATGTAAAACCAGTACTAGTACATTTTTTACTACTTCTAAATTAAAGTTTAATTTACAGTTTGGTATTACAATACATGTTAGACTCATACTTAACATTAAAAAAATATACTACACTCACACCCCTCCATCATCATCCAGTGGAGTGCACGCCGACCTGCCCTGTTTGTATGATAATGCATGTCATTAAATCTACATAGTATTTTCATTTTTAAGTCTCACCTCTTAATTAAAGTCCTTCGTACTCGTATACGTTGCTTAATTGAGGAAAGCTTGCATATACTGTGGTCTATCTATTTACTGGGTTAGTCTGAAGTAAACAAGACGTTAGTATGTTGAGCTAAACAGCATCTTAAAATATTTTTGTAATTACAACCAAAGCAGTTTAAATTTACAATTTGATTTAATTGTAACATAACCTGATTTTTATATTATAGGATAACCATTTTCGATTTCACTCAAATATGTTTAGTTGTTAGAATATAAAATAAAGTTTTTAAAAATGTACTCTTTGTTTTAATATATTGAGTTGATTGTAGATTATACAGGTAACTGTTTTAAAAACTACTTCTAATTTTAAATAATTTGCAAAAAGATAGATCAATTCATTAACAGTTTAATATAATGTAACTATAAATATCTAAATTTTTTTGTTTACTGCATAAATGAACTATTATAGATTATATTATTAATAGTTGAATCGTTCATACATTAAAATATAAAAAACTTAAAAGTAAGTATTGACAGCAATTTAAAAAGTATTAATTATTTTTAGTTGTAAAATATTACGATATTATCACACAACTACCCCATTTCATCACACACAGTTTCAAATTAACCATAATACGTTTTTTCGGGTTGTTTGAAAAACGAAAATAAATAAAGACGAAACTAAAAATTATAATTTCAGTTAGGAGTCATTCTATGATGAAGATAAATGATCATCAAAGTATCAATAATGAAGTTTTTACGGTAACTCCGCACAGCTGGTGATCAAGAAGAGAGAGAGCTTTCGTCAATATTTTTCATATTAGAATAATACAATTTTCTTACAAATTGTATCCCAAAATTGTTTTATTTATTAGGACAAGAATCTGAGTAAATCTATTTTTCATTCGTTCCCAAGGACTTCTGCGTGGTTTCCGGATCCATCAGGAGCTTAAGAATGGTCGGTTGGGCTGTCTATTATCAAGATTCCGAATACTGCCATCATGGGCACAGAAGTGATTAGTATATCAATTATACCAACATATAGAAGGAAAACAAACTTTCTGTGTTTCATCCTTAATTACTTAAAGGCAAGGCATGCAAAAAGGGCAGAGCTTGCTAAGGCCTGTATAATCTTCAGCGGAAAATCCTCACATTCACAAGAAATCATTCCTCTTCGTAAATCAGACCTATCGATGATGTTAGCCTTTCATTCCTTAATAACTATCTCGAAGTTTGTGGAATAATATCCCCATTCAGTGTCCCAGACATGTGACAAAACCGTTTGTTAAATTCAGTGTAATACTCAGTGGAAATCCCACAGCGAGGTATAAAGAATCTTAAAAATGTTACAATTTTATCTTTTTCTCTGATTACGGCAACAAGTATCGGATAATCTCTTTCATCCTTAAACTTAAGACAACTTTTAGTAACATTAAGTAATGTGACCATACCACGAAGTAATAGAAACATTTTTTATTTCTATAAAAAAAACGTTCGATGCTGATAACAACTGATATTTGTCAAACTTTGCAACTTGATGGCAATATCTGAAATGGGCGATAACGTGTTGGTCCTGTAACGCACGTTTTGTCCGACACACTATCCAGTTGGTATTGAAGCGCGACACAATAGGCGATAAGTGAATGGTGGTTTTTGCATCGCTGGTCTTTTTCACTGTTGGTTTGATAAATTAAGTAAGCACCTTGTTATGGAGTGTGTTGAGCATTTGACGAATACTCAGAAACAATATCGATTGTTTTAAAAACGCTAATAAAAATATTAAAATCTCTGTATTAGTCATTTTCGCCACACCTACTATGTAACATTATTTAACTTTTTATATTGTTTAATTAATAAACAGTAGACTAATGATTAATAAAACAATCTGGTAACAAAAAAGTTTTGTAATAATGACTAAAATATATGTAAATCATGATTTTAACTTAATTATATTAAATTAACAATAGTAAGTTATGACCTAAATAGACACAAAATAGTTAATTTCGATATCTATTTCTAAATTTTAATTAAAAAATTATATATATATATATATGTGTGTGTGTGTGTGTGTGTGTGTGTGTGTGTGTGTGTGTGTGACGTAAAAAATGTTTCAAACTACCCTTTTACTGATATAGTAAGCTTTATTGTTTATTAATTTATCAGAATAAAATATATAGGCCTACCTAAGGAGTTTTAAGAATTACAGTTATAGAAGGAATAGAATATTTTGGACACTACGGTACGTTGAAGGAAGCTCTTCATAAAGTATTTAGCTGAAGAGAAATCATTCTCCCCTCGAGAGTCTTAATTATTCTTAAAGTGGCTATTTTTACTCCACCAATCGTATTGTTTAGTTCACTAATTAATATCAGATTTTGCAGTATTTGTAAGTTAATTCCATTAAGTACTAAAAATAAAAATTGAATTACTTTTTCTATATTTGTAACACTACTTGAAATAAAAATATTCGTAACAAGTAATAATTTGTTGTATAGGTAGAGTTACTTTTAACTCTCACTTATTGTGCGTAGTCTATGTCATTTATGTTTTCACCAATTACTACAGCTTCAGCTTCCCGAGTACTGTATTTACGAATTTATTACTATTTATCGTACAAATTTTATAAAGTTGATTTAGTTAATAGATTGGAGAACTGGCAAGGTATGCCAGCTTTGATACTTCTAATTTTAAATTTTTCTACGTACTAAGAATCCGAGAGAATTTCCTTAAATTCATGTTGTGGCCCGTCTGCCCTTCAGTACGATATATCTTCATCGTACTGAAAGGTCCTACAGGCGTGAAACCCGGTATTAAAACTTGGTTTATGTGTTCCTCTTGGTTCCTTGGTCAAAGACTAATAGCAAGAATTAGTAAATAATTCTGTAATGAAGTGCCGAGTTGGGGTTAGTTATCCACTGTAGTTATCCACATGTTGCGTTGTGTATGTGGTATATTACATTGAAACTATAATTAATGTAATGACGAAGTTAATGTCCTATTCTACGTTTTGAAATCATAAATTTATCTAGCTTCCATATGTTATACAAGAATACATACTTCTGATTTGATGTGCTACAACAGTGAAAAGTGGACATTTCTACATCTGAGAGTAGATATAACTGTTATAAAAAAGAAAGAGTATAAAGTTAAATGATTACATTGATGTTTATATAAAATGTGTGTGTGTGTGTGTGTGTGTGTGTGTGTGTGTGTGTGTGTGTGTGTGTGTGTGTGTGTGTGGTGTGTGTGTGTGTGTGTGTGTGTGTGTGTGATAAACGTTATAAAACTTAAAAATTTACTACAAAAGTTAACAGACCTTACAAAATAGTTCTATGAAAGGCTAATGTACAAACTTTAGAATATTAAAATTTAACACAATTAAAATTATTAAGTAATACAGGTATTTTTCTATCTTTAGTATAACTACTAAACAAATAATGAATTTAAAATAATCTATTGGCACTTACAAAACCCTCAACATACGCTATGTGAGAGCATTCAAGCTATCCTTCCTTTTACATCCTTTCCCAACAAAAAGGATATACAAGAAACTTAATAATTATACAACGAATATTTCAATGATTGCTTCCTGAATGTAAAGTATATTGGTCTAGATTTACAGAAGAGAACAGTTTCCAATTTCTGACATTATGTTGAGTAGTGTTTTAACTAGGCGAGACATTGCACCACTACCACTTTGTAATTTTAATGAACAGCTAGAGGTTATGTGCATTAATTTTAATGTCACTTATGTTGACGCGAACCGCCTGGTGAGGGGGTATCACTTTGCTCGTGATGGTCGTCACTTAAATAGGGCAGGAAATTTCTGGTTCGGGAATTTTTTTCCAGGTGTTTGCACGAGAAAAAAAACTTTTCCGGGTGGATGTTTCGCCGGTTTTCCGCAGTTCCTGGCGACTTTAGAGCTGTTCCTGAGGTGTCACAGGCTTCTGTTCAGCATAAGGAGTCGGGAAACGGCATCAGAGGGGCGAGTTGTTTTCCAGAGTAGGGCACTTAAAATGTGAGAACAATGAACACAGGTTTCCAGGAGCTGTGTGCGGTTATTGATGATTTCAAATTTGACATTCTTGGTCTCTCGGAGACGTGGTTTGACTCAGGATGTTTCCTCAGATTGTTTCATTGTAGATGGCTACTCTTTATGGCGCTGACAGACTGACAAGGACAGACTACAATGTTGATAGTCGCTTAGAATATATCTGTGGCAAGTTTAGTTTGAGAAACAAGAAGCTGTGTGTGTGCGTGGTATATAAACCACCCTGTGTTATATATTCCACTCTGAGTTCTATTTTGTATTCTTTGTTTATTGATCAGGTGTTGGATGTTGATGATGTTGTTTTGATGGGTGACATTAATGTAAATCTTATGGATACTGGTAAGGCCGATTGTAGATTCCTGAAAAGACCTGTATGAATCGTTAGGGTTGGTACAACTCATAACAGAGCCCACTCGTGTCACCGAGAGCTCTTCGACATTGATCGACCATATTGTTGTGAATAAAGGTCTAGACATAGTCAAAGTTGGTTTAGTGGATACGTCCAAAATTCTTGATTCAAGGCGTAAACAAATTACGGACCACCACCTGGTATATTGTGATCTCAGGTATGGCGACTATAGGCCAAAGGAGAAATTTATAACTTATCGAAATTTTTCCAATTTCGATGTGTCTCTTTATGTTTCTTTATTGTCACGTATTGATTGGGATGATATCGAGACAAAGACCTCGGTCGAGGAAGTTAGTCAATTGTTAACTACCTACATTGTCCAACTGCTTGACACCTGCGTACCGTTAACAAGAAAGCGAGTCACCAAGAAGAAAGCCCCATGGCGGAGTGACGAGAGATAAGAGAGCTCGCAAAAGAAAAAAATTATTTCAAACACAGATTGCATGATAGTGTTGTTTCGGCTGCTAGAACGTTGTACTGTAAGGCACGAAATAAATTGAACTGCGCCATCAGAAGAGCAAAACGATATTACTTTCACGACAAGCTGAATTGTAAGGACTCTAAATCATTCTGGGGTGTTTTACGGTCCGGTGGAGTGCTGGAAAATGACCGTAATAGTGACGATATAAGATTCTCAGCTGATGACCTCAACAGGTACTTTGCAGGCATGGGTGGTGGAAGCAGGATTAGCCTCAAGAAACTGAATTTCTACAGAAACAATGTTTGTGAGGATCTAGCGCATGGTTTCAATTTTGTGCCAGTTACTGAGGTTGAGATCAAATGCATAATGAATAACATTACGTCAGTGGCTGTGGGGACTGATGGAATATCTATCAGGCTAGTGAAAGCCATGAGCCCATATTGCTTGGGAGCTATTACGCATTTGGTTAACCTGTCCCTTGCTTCTGGGTGTTTTCCATCATGCTGGAAGCAAAGTCTTGTCACGCCCATACCCAAAATAAAGAATCCAAGTGTGATTTCCCAATTTACGCCGATATTGATCCTTCCGGCCATGTCAAAAATCCTTGAGAAGGTAGTGGTGAATCAGTTGACAGCTTTCATTGAGGCTGAAAATATTCTTCCTGTACATCAGTCTGGTTTTAGGAAGTCTCTCAGCACTACCTCCGCCTTGATAAACATTATGGATGAGCTGCATGTAGCGAAAGATAGAGGTTTTGGAAGTATTTTGGCGACGCTTGATTTCTCTGAAGCGTTCGACTCAGTGAATTATGAACTGTTTCTTGCCAAATTAAATTTCTATAGGTTTAATGAAATCGCTATAAAATGGTTTGGCTCATATTTGAGCGGACGGAGTCAGGTGACGAAGGTAAAAAGAAAAATGCTCTTCCTCGCTGTCGAAGGATACAGGGGTTCCTCAAGGGTCATGTTTAGGGCCTGTTATGTTCATTTTATATACTGCTGATCTTGAACTTGCATTGTCCTCGTGTTCACTCTACTCCTATGCGGATGACTCTCAGATGCTTCTAACGTATCCCCCCTCCAGGTGTCCATGAGGCGGTGCCGTGTTTCAATGCTGATCTGCGTAGGGTTAAAGAGTGGTCGGAGGGACATGGCCTAAAGTTGAATGCAGATAAGTGTTCTGTGGTGCATTTTTGCTCACCGTCCATTAAAGAGACCATGAACAGGAGTATTCTCTCTGTTTCTGTTGAGGGTATTTGTTTGGAAGATCGTGTTTTTGTTAAAGTCCTGGGAGTTATAATTAACAATCAGCTAAACTTTCTTAAACATGTTGAATTGATTTCTCAACGTGCAATGTGTAAATTGAGAGTTTTGAATAGATACAGAGCGTTAATTCCAATGCTTTCAAAGCTGCATATTGTAAATTCTCTGGTATTTCCATCAATATATTACGCCCTTCCAGTGTTTGGTAGCTGCTTAACTCAAGAGGCAAATGTCATCCTTGCACGGATACAGAACAGTGCGCTGAGGTTTGTTTTATAATCTAAAAAAATTTTACCACATCTCACCTTATCGCAAAAGAGCAAATTTACACTCTGTTCAAGATATTTGTAGGCTCCAAACTGTGACATTGGTGCATAAGGTTTTGGTAACTGGTTGTGAACCCTCTTACCTGAGACGAAGTGGCGCGAGCGACTCTAAGAGAACGGCACACTCGACAGGACGACAAGCTGCAACTGCCGCGTGTGCGGTTGGAGGCTACAAAAAGGTCCTTCTCGTACTTTGGACCCCAGGAGTAAAATGCCTTACCACCAGTTATAAAGACTTTGTCTGTTTAAAACATTCAAAAAGGAAGTTAAAACTGTATAGGTACCTTAATGATGTATTGTTGTTTAAGTATGAATTTTCTATGTAAATTACCAGTACGCAATATTTGGGTGTCACAGTTTTAAAATACAAATTGTACTGTTATGATTAGTTTGACGTGAGTCGATTTGTAAAACAGATTGTAAACTGAAATCCGCTCAAGAATAAAGGCCTTATTTATTTATTTATTTTTTATTTAAGAGAAGTTACCTCGTAAATAATGAATATTTAGTCTTTAAATACGTATCTAATATTTACGTATTAGATTCGTAAGTGTGGATCCATTCCCAAGTGTGGAGAATGTTCTTTCGCTACGGTCCTGGTGTCAAGGTGTCTGTCAATAGGAACAATCATTGGTTCACTTCTGAATGATCAGTCACGATTGAATGATGTGCACACGTATCTTAATATTTTCAAAAATAATTATGTAAGTCAAGTATTTATGCGACTATAAATTTTACTGTATTTCTTTGTCTCTTTCACTTTTCAAGAAGACTTAAAGGTCGATATCCGTTGTTATTAGGTTATAATTATAGCAATTGAAATGTTCCTATAGTTTGATTGCTCGGTTAATATATATGTATTAAACCATGTTTTATATATATATATATATATATATATATATATATAACAGTAAGGAAGTAATAAAATTTACTAGTTTACACGCGTTCAGATAAACAAACCTCGCTGTTTAAACTTAAAATAGAGAAAGCCCTGGTACCAAACCCAAGGACAAGCCCTGAAGTTGTTTATTCAGAAGTTATCACGGTCAAGATATCAAAGTGTCAGGCAGTCCGACCACTTATTGCTTTACACGGTGCCAAATACTAAAGGCATACCTTTGTTGAGATGATCACAGAGATAGCACTTGTGTGAACCCAAACACCCAAGTGTGGAGAATGTTCTTTCGCTACGGTCCTGGTGTCAAGGTGTCTGTCAATAGGAACAATCATTGGTTCACTTCTGAATGATCAGTCACGATTGAATGATGTGCACACGTAACAAGAAACAGGGTTTCAGTTATATAAAGGGTAATATATTTTTCCTGTAATTATATGCAGGTTTATGAATGTTTTTTGTTGTTTTTAGTAGTGATTAGTAAATAATTACTTAATTAATTAATACTTTAATTTGGATTAATGGGAAATGATCATTGATATTTACTATCTTCGCATGATTGTTACTTAAATAGAAACCATTGTTTTCAATTTTCATTTCCTAAGGCGCTAATTTAATTTAAAACTTGTTTAATAAATATGATGTCATTGAGAGGTACGATTTTTTAACTATGACTTATATGAATCAGTCACGATTTAATGATATGCTAACAGAACAGTAAACAATTTATAATTTATATAAAAGAATAATACATTTTCCCTGTAACTATGTACAAGTTTACGCATGTTTTTTTATTTTGTGTTGATTAGTAAAACATTATTAATTTTATTAATACTCTAATTGGGTATAATGTGAAATGCTCATTCAAATAAATATTACTTTTGTATAGTCAGTACTTCAACAGAGACAATCGTTTTAATACTTATAATGTCTTTGTGGAGTACAATTTCCTAACAACTACTAATTAAAACAACATTCAGTATCGTAGGGTATATTTCATTAAATCATTTTATATTTGTTTGATTATTAAATTAGCTATATATAGCGGTGTACTGTTGCTACACTTTTAAACTAAATATTGCAAGAAATAAACCAATCGTATGAACGCTACATTTCAAAATGATGTCACAGGATCAGACCCATGCAAAGGACACGTGTTGTTATCCTGTATTATGTGTTTTGTGCCAGATTACCTCGCGTAATGAGCGTCAAATCCCGCAATCACTGATAAGCCTGCGTGGGATCGAAGCGTCAATTTTCTTTTGCGGGATACGTGTGCCTGTACTAACAGTAATGATTTTTGGAAATATTAATAACCTTTAAAAGCCAACGGGTAGAAATAATGGGGCATTAACGAAACCTCATACAAGAGGAACTGGAAATTTTTGTATGTCTGTCATCACGCACAATGTCTCGAAAACAAATTAATACTCGTATTTACATTTTATTTTGTTTTATTACGAGTTTCCTTTTTTATGTCCTGCGTTTTGTTTCATTGCTAGAAAAAGACAAGATGGCCCAACAGCTATAAACTTAAAGATGGCCCAACTTAAAATATAAAAACCATGATGGATCTTTAGTTAGCTGTTCATATTCCAAATATATCCCCTTTTGATCCAACTATTAACATCGCTGGGAATATATTTATTTATGCCCATCGTATCCACCTACTTTTAGCGTTACCTCGTACAGTTCATTGATAATTTCCTCATTCAAACTAGATTATAAGGCAACAAAAATTAATGGCAATTTTGTATTAGAGTGCTTCAAGTAAATCAGGACGTCAATGACGAGAAATTATGGCTAAAATAAAATACATCCTACCGCCAATCAAATTGTATTCATACGTGTTCAATGAAATCATACGGTAACATGTTTCAGAGGTCAACCTTTATCATCGGCCATTAGCATAGATAATGGTAGATGGCTTTTTCATAAAATTAAAATTGTGAACAAAATCACTCGCACATTGACACAAAAAGCAATCGAGTGATCGTGGTACATGTATGGATACTACAAAATAACCCTTCAACACATGTATCACAAATAATTCTGGAGTGTTAATCACACACACACACACACGCGCGGTTTAATACTGAGCATGTTGGGCTAATGACGTCATTCATTAGTATTGAATAAGTAGTGTTGATTTAAGAGATTGACTGTAATACTGTACTTGAAAAGTAAACCAGTTCACAGTCGTTACATTACATACGTTTTACTAATTGTTACCCATAACTGTTGACAAAAGATCTTTCAACTAAGGTGTATATAATAATTGACTTCAGTAACACCTATATAATTATAACAAATTCGTACATTTTAACACTTATATTGTAGTTCCACACAGTTTCCATATGATTCAATGATTTTTGTTATATTAATTAATTATTAGTACTAAAACGTAGCCATAGTTCCAATATATATATATATATATATATATATATATATATATATATATATATATATATATCTCTTTATTTTGTTATAAATGTAGTTAATTAAATAGTTATATAAGTTCTATTGAGTATAAAAATAAAATGTGTTCGTTCCCAATTTAGCTGTAATTGTTTGTAACATAAAACATTATTCTTCTACCTTTAGGTCACTAGGTCATTGGGTACATTTTAAGAGTCCTAATATAAACAAATTGACAATAAACGAGCTAGCGTACTGCTATTTAATATGGTATTTCTTTCTAACAGGTTATATTTGTTTTCAACACGGAAGTGAAAAGCCGAGAAACAAATATAAAAGTAAATACATGGGGCTGTATCCCTCAGTATAAGTGAACTAAGAGTTATACAAAACTTCATAGCAGCAGTAATAGAAGGTTAAACCGAATATTCACTTGTACCTGGCAAAGGAGCCATACAAGTATCTCAAAGTGTCAAATTTGATATGAAAACTTTTGAAAAGAGGCAGCGAAAGCAACATCGACAACTCCTACATCGGTGGTCTCTCGAATTGGTTATATAACCCACAGGAAATGAAGTGTCCTTATTTCTTCTTTTATGCTTAGCCTTAACCCTATACCCTTGAAACCAAGAAGTTTATTTTGATGTTGTTGATTGGTCATAGGTAGTTCAGTTTGTGTTTTAAAGTAAGTGTGTGTTTTTATAAAGTAAAATGAAATATCCCTCACTAAAATAAAACAAAAGAGCGATAAATAATTTGGAAATTAATATTTGTTTGTCATACTTTTATACGCTAATATAAAAAATTAATCATATATTATCATAATGTAATAATTTTCTCAGTAATTTAGAATCCAAGGTACAGGATAACTAAGTAACTCCCAATTGACTACTGAGGGTTAACAATATTATTATATAATACGAGTACACACAGTTAGTGTTATAGCGAAGGGCTTTTAACGTTACGTCTAATACCCCCCCTGGCGTCGAGTGAGAGAGGCAGAAAGAAATTGTAATGACGCACTGATGACATCATCTAGTTCACATTACACAGTTCCCGGTCCACAAGCACACGGTAAAAGTTATACCTTCTGTTTAGTATGTTATTCCAGCAATTACTTCCAGTGAAGTAATACATTGAATGTGATATCTTATTTAATAAAAACTAATATGCTATCAGCAAATTTATAAAAATGAAGTTTATCTTGGCTCGTATTATAATGTATAGACATTTCCTCCAATGATACCTACGTAGTTTTTAAAAGTAATACTTCATAATGAGCATATGAACCCTCAACATCGTAATTTGTTTATTCAATTATATTGAATATTAATTTTAATTTAGTTTATTTTTACAGTTATGTTATTGAATATTTGTTTTATTTTTTGCATATTGTTTTAATTTAAATGAATGTAAATTTAATGTGAATTGTTATCCTCTTTTTCGATCAGTGAATGAATAGGCCATTTAGATGAATCAGGTATTTTCTCTGAGTCACAGCTATCCAAGCTAAACTCTTATCCTCAGGTTACGTTATTTGGGTAATTTTAAAGCATTGTAAAACTGATAATACTTGTGAATAGAGCAATTGATATTTGTAAAAGTTATGAATTATATATGTAATAATTAAGTGTATTAAAATAATTTTAAATATTTAGAAATGCACTCTCTAATGTATTGTAAGTTCAAATATTTCAAAACCCTGGAGCAATTAAAAAAATGTAATTAGTATAAATGTTAATAAGTAAATTAAAACACACAACTTAAGAAACATACAAATAAAATTGTCACTCACAGAATATGCAATATCACAAATTTTCCGAAATTCAGATGATAATAAATCAGGAATTTATTAAATTGGTAGCCATGACTGTGACAAAATTTATATTGCACAAACAAGAAGAACCATAAACAAACGATTCAAATGAGGATTGTTTTGTTTATTATCATGCTGTATTGGCTTAGGACAAAACAGATGAGGAAACACCTAAAACGACCATAGAACTGTTTACGGCGTAACAGGATATTCAGGATGAGGTAGAGAGTAGAGAAGGCTCCTGTCTAGACATCATGAGGAGGTATTACGCGCACTGTCTCCGTAAGGTAACGTTGAAAAAAGAAGGCCAGCTCTGCTCAAGCTTTTTTCAGTAAAAGTGACATGGAAAATATTAACGTAGTGTTTAATAAACCTTTTATCATTAAGGGAGCTCCAGCCACCAAAGTCATCTTTTATAGTAAATAGATCTATTCACAAAGTATCCTTTCCATAATACCTCGAAATTATTAGTTAGAAATGTGCTGCTCGTGAACATTCATAGCATAATTAAGATTTTACTGACACTTAGGTTTTTGCTGTACCCATACTGGATTTTACCGACAGGTATATTATCATATATACTATATATTACCTGTACCTCCTAGGTTTTATTTACTGTGCTAATATATTTTAAAGACTTTATTTGAATAGAGGAAAAATTAAAAAATAATTATCTAATTAACTTTTTACGATGTAAGTCAAAACAATAAAAGTATATAGGATTGTTTTTGCAAAGGCTAGTTGGTTATTGACGTGAACAAATTTATATAAAAATCAAAAAAACTTTAGATGTATGAAAATAAGTTTTTTGTGGAACAATAAATAATATGTTGAATTGTTATTTATTAAATCTTTGCTTCCAAAAAATTTTTTAAATTTCTAAAAATAAATAATAAAAAAACAGTAATTAGAAATCTGATAACAGACCAAGACAATTACTAAAATACGAAAACTAACAATTGAAACCATGATAAACGAAATTTCATATACATTTATAAAATTTGTTTCTACTTATATTACAAAAATTCTTACATTTGTTAAGGGATTAACATTTTCTCCTGTATTTGATCAAGCTTCTTTCGTTTTACACATTGCAATGCATACGTGAATAACTTCTTTTACTGACGGTATTATGAAAAGACTGTTTCTACTATTAATAATACTTTAATAAAGATTATGTATGTAAATACCTGATTCAAAATAATAGCAATTTGTTTCAATTATTTCCGTACTTAAAAATATCACTATTGCCTAACGAAACGTATTTATATTCCTTAAGATAATTTTCAGTCCTACAATACGAGATGATACTTTGTAGTGGATATTGTCGCATTTATTTCAGAAAAGCTTGAAGGCAGAGATATCCAACAATAGCAGATATTTTGTAAGGTTTTATATCGTGAGTCCATCTCAATCCACTGAGGTCTGGTGCATTGTGTCGGCCATCTGTTCATTTTCAGATATTGGTTGACACCAGTGAATGGGACAAAAAGTGGTAGAATATTTTAGATAGGAGTATAGGGAATACAATAATATATACAATAATACTGCCCCCATAAGAATAAAAGCCCTAACTCCAAGAAACAAAACTTTTCAGTAAATGAGGATTACTAATTTTTTTTACCCTGCATTAACATTCTTAGCACTTTAAAAAAAGGTTTATGCTAAAATGTTATTGATAGACCTACAAAATATTTATGTTGATGTGAAATTTCATGGATTAATTTTTTTAAAATATAAAAAGTGAGTTGGGGGGCTTTAGTTATGTCACAGTTTGTTTGGTCTGAGGCGCACCCTTGAAAAGCCCTAACTCCTTCTACGGCTTTTCATCGTCAAAATGGACTTGTTTAGTTGCTACACCTAAATTGGCATAATCATATTTTTAAATGTTCCTTTAGTGTTAAAACTGCAGTTTAAGAAAAACAAACCAACATGTAATGTTATTTATTAGAATTTACTCACATAAAAACAAATTGAACAAGTACAAACAAAATATTTATCAAGTAAAAGTTTATTTTTAAATTTAAAAGCTTGTTAAAAACAATATATTCCTTTAATCAATGATCAATTTTTAATTTGTAAGCTAATTAATAGAAATAGAAAACCTATCACGTTATATTCGTTGACATTAATCAATTTTAAAACAGTAAAGTTTAACAAGTACATACAAATATTTCACAACAATTTACAAACTTGTAAAAATAAGTTACTTTATAAAAAATGAGAAAAAGTGTTAAATTGTAGGCGCCTACTACTAGAAAAAACTAAATATACATTGTTGTGTTTTTAGACATGACAAATAAAAAGATTAGAAGTAATCTATGCACAAACAATGTTTTTTCTGGCACAAATGTCATTAGAATTGTTTAAATTGTAGACCTATTACACATTTAAGAGATACTGGTGATAAATAAGTCCCCACTTATTACAGTTTAAAACAGTAAATAAATAATAATAAGATTAATTGAAAACAAAAACACTCTCTGCCATTTATAGAATTGATCACTATCTACTTTAACTTTTGGCATTAATCTTTTGGAAATTAGTTTTTACTCATCACAGTCAATCAAGTCTTGGTTCTCCTGACTCTGGAAGACTTGTCCAAAACCCCCGACGGTTGGATGGCATAAGGGGACACAGTTTTTCAATAATGTCTTTCTTTTTGGTTTTATTGAAAACCCGAACTTTATTTATTTTTTCTGGCAATAGGAAACTTTTTGATATACTTGGATTGAAATAAAGTTCAACTCTTTTGAAGGAGATTTTCTTCATATTTCGTAGAGTACAAAAGCGTAGTTTTACCATCTGTCAGCAGTTTACTTTCACAACATCTTTGAGATATGGCACATTTTCTCGACACTTAAGCTTTTGTTTAGAAGAACAGTCTTTCCATTTATACAAGTCACTTTCACTCAAGTTCTTTGATGTTACCTTTTCCTACATTAGCTTTTTCAAACACATTTAACAAAAGTCCTGGAAATCATAGACCTTTCCACTGTGTTTCATAGCTAACTCAAACTTGATGGTGGAAGGAGTCAGCAGCCATAAACGTGTGGCCCTGGTTCAAAGTAGAAAACATCAATTTTATCAACGGAAATCTCGGGGCAGTAATTTACAAGATAAACAAGGAAGGTGAACAGAGCCAAAATTTTTGTTTTATCCCGCACAATTGTCCAGCCAAACTACAAAATATGCTTGATATCCCTGAAATGATAGAAAAGGAATAAAATGCATTTAAGATGTCTTCTTTTTTTCTTTCCACTTATTGCCTCGTGCCATAAGACTGGCTAGAGGCCTAGTTTTTTATTTGGATCCCAAGAGGTACAAAACTTTCATTGAATGCTACCATTCTTCTTGTAAAAACTACCTCCTTGAAGTTGTCCATCCTTGGCAACATGATAACTTTTTGTAGATCACCACAAAAATATAAGGTATCATCAGAAGAATAACTAATGATAACCAAAACACACGTTCATGACACATTAACTTGATAGGTTGTTGAGTTACTAAGTGATAAACAGCTGCAACAACAAAAACTCTAGCCTAGTCATGCTGCTATGTTTGATGAAAGAAGGCCCTAATTCCAGGAAATCTCCTACTTAGTCTTATGAGTAGAAGGCCCCAAGTTCCCTTTGATGCTCTCGGTGGACTATTGAACCATAAGTCTAAAGGCCCTAATTGCAACTGCCTATGCACTTAGGGTGTTTTTAAAAAAAAAAAAAACATTTAAATTGTTACATAGGGAGGCCATTCTTATGTCAAAAAAACCACGACATTTCGGAGTTAGGGCCAATATAAATTGTAGTAATAAGTGACCATGGAGTTGAATTTAGGGCCCTTTTTATATCATAAAAAGACGTATTTTATCCCAGTAAATCGAAAAACAACAAAAAAAGTCAATTTAAATAAGATTTTGGAGTTAGGGCCTTTTTAACTTATGGGGGCAGAATACAATACTTTATTACAAATAACTTTACAATAATTTATTATTGTATAGTTTATTATATTATATATATATATATATATATATATATATATATATATATATATAAAACTATTAAATTATATAGATAATATTCATTATTGTATTCCCTATACTCCTATCTGAAATATTCTATAATAATACAAATGACATTTAGTATTTTGTGTGAGAATTACTAACTGTCATTTGTATTATTGTTTTCATTTTATATTGAACAATAAAACAGTTATTTACTGAAAAGTAGGACTATTTATATATTAAATTTAAATTAATTATAAAATAAATCTTATGATAATGTTGTCCAAGTAAACAATGTGCACCTGAGAGGCAATGAGAATACGTCACCTTAGATCACATTAGATGGCTGCTAGATAAACAAGCCAGACCTCTTTTGCAGTTTTATCGTCACTGATACCTAATAGGTGGAGATTGGAACTTGTATGCTGTTTAGTCGATCCCTGTACACACAAGCAATGAATCCGAGGGTGTAGATTAAATAGGTTATACAAGGAGGGCCCGTTCTCCTTTGAACAGAACACTTCCACCATAATGATCCTAATCTTGCTTAACGATTTTAAGACAGGTTCTTAAGTGCTTAGTTCTCAACTCAAGAACATCTGCAAAATGTTATGTTCTGAGATTAGCCAGAGAACCTACACCACTTGTATGTTTACGTACTCAATATTTATTTACCTTAAACTATATTCAGTGAGTAAGTTGAGTTTAATGAATAAGTAATAAAACAATAAAACAAATTTTTGTTAGCATATTTATAATGGAAACGGTTATGTTAGATATGAAGACAAAAAAACGAAAAAATTACGAAGGTAAAACACATTTTTTCTATTTGTTACAGTTAAAAATTTGAATAAAGGTAAGCAACAAGATAAATAATGTAAATGGCAGGAATACCTATGACGTCATTTCACCTCTGAGTGTAACTATATGTTTACGAAACGTAAATTAAATCTGGTCTGATATTGTCTAATGTGAATAAAGCGCAAAGTGAGAGACACAAGGGAATTGGTAATGGCTCAGTGATGACATCATCTACAGCCACTGGACAAAGCGATTATGATTGTCATTAGTCCATTTTACACAAGCACCGGTCCTCAGTTTATTTCAAAGCGCTGCCTGGTCTATATTCTTGCAGAGTTTTACTAAATGTTTAATGTTGGAAAAATTAAAATAATTACTTTGTAACTTTTGATTTACAATGGCTGTTATTAAACTATACCCCTATTCATTCATCTCCTAATCGGATCACGAAATAAAACATTATTTTATTTTATTGGTTGGTATTGCTAGAAATACTACATAGCAAATACACTGTTTTCTTAATTTTATCATATGTACATCGTGCTAAGCCAAGTTATATACAGGATTTTTGATTTAATGTATTTTTATAATTCTGTGTTTGTACTTTGTGTATAAATAATAAAATGTTGAAACATAATTACGTACTCTCGTATCTATCTAAATGATACACATTGATACAAAGAGCTTGAACAATTGGTTTATATATTATTATTATTTTTAATAAGTTGGAAAAATTAACACGATTAAGCTATCCTCGTATTTAAAACACATTAAAAGAGCGATATTAAAAGACAACATACATTTAGAATGAGCAAATTTTCCAATACAACTGGGAATATACACGTATTTTTACAAGTAACCTTATGTGTTACCTTTTCGTATTATAATATCTATCTAGTGAAATAACTTTTGTCAGAGCGAAAATCTATCTATATATGAAAAGGGATACATTTAGAATGAGCAAATTTTCCAATACAACTGGGAATATACACGTATTTTTTACAAGTAACCTTATGTGTTACCTTTTCGTATTATAATATCTATCTAGTGAAATAACTTTTGTCAGAGCGAAAATCTATCTATATATGAAAAGGGATAAAAAGGACCTAATATAGATATTTAATGTGATAATTATGGGTGTGGTATTTAATTATATAATTATGACGCAGCTCATAAGGGGAAAATATTTCTTTAAAATAATGGAATGTATTAGTTTTTAAAAAGAGTTATCGTACTCGTTTAGTGTCCAGGGAAAAGCGTGGATGTATTGCATCCTAGAATTTTAAGTGTGATGTAGAAGTCGACTGTAAACGCAAGTCTTCCCGAGATGACCTATGGTCTGGCGTACCTGAAGGTAACGTCTTAGAAATATCAACTTCTAATCTTCTGCGAGAGAAGATGAATAACACAAACTAAGTTTCTTAGTGCTAAGTAAAAATTAAAAAAAAATACATTTAATAGTTGTTTTAATACAAGATGAATTCTTTATTCTAGAACATGGTATGCTGTGCATCATAAAATACTGTTAATTATTCCTTATTGTATCTCCAGTTGTTTATTAAGAGTCTTTAACATTCATTATTTAGAGTGTAACTGCTTCTGTTTTCGCTTGATTAGCTGGTATTTATATATTAGGTATGAAATAATTAATATTATGCAAGGGTAATGCCGTTAAAATCATTATGCATTGGTGAATTGACTTATTTAACTGTTAACAGATTTTGTTAACACAACTACACCTCTTCTCATAAGTATCAAGTTCAGTTTATTTTAATTTCATATGGTTCCATGTGGTAAATTCTAAATTTAATCAAATGTAAAAATAAAACAGTAAAAGTTTGATACTACTGTCGCATCATTTAAGGTTGCCTTATTAAATAAAGTAGGCGAATAAAATAATGTTGCTTTTAATTCTCAGAAACATTTTAAACCTCCATGCGTAGATTAACAGACTCAAAATATAAATGTAGTTGATGGTCAAAAGGAACACGAATATTATTATTTTCATTCCTTAGATAAGTACAGGATCAAAGTAAAGGACACTCTCTTTCATTTAATCTCAAAGGACGTACCGAGAAGTCTTTTCATTCTCTGTCTTGATAAGTTTGCAATACAGTTTCGATGATTACTTTACCTTTTACAGTTAAGCCAATGATTTATAACTCACTATAAAGATATGAGATCTATTAATTCAAAGTTTTTACTATACAGACACTTTAAAAATCTTTCATAGACTGGTTGACACTTACCATTTCATTTACGACTCACTATTAATTTATCTATAAAATCTTAGTGGATGGATGTATACACAAAGGAAATATTGTTATTCAACAACCTTATCTACTAATAATAAATCTAACACTGTGGTGTAAATGAGAAAAATTATTACTCGAATTCCTTACCCTATATTTATTATTGTACTATTCAAAAATCCACAGAAGAAAGTTTTATTTCAGGCTTGTTTCTTACTTCTTGTTGAACCTAGACTGGGTACTGTACAATTTGTAACTTATGTCTAAGCAACTATACGGATGTCAAGGAGCGATGTATCACTAACCATACTCCTAAGATATTAGGCATTGCGAATCAAATAGGTCTAGTCTACTGTAGAGGTTAATTGATGGAGTGGGTAGAGCTGCCTTAGTATTAAATGGGTGTTGTTAGGCCTGGAGAGGCTGAAGAAGAACATCGAGAATAATCGAGTTTATATAATTTGTTTGAAGTAATAATGCAGGTAACAGTTATTATAAAAACTATCTAAACAGTAAGAGTACTAATTCTTTTACTGCGAGATAAAATGAACATAAAAATAAGACAAAAATACAATGACATATATTACATTTAAGAACTGAAACTAAACAATAGATGTAAACTCTGTGATAATAAATGACAACAATATCTTCCTTTTTGTAACAATGTGATAAGCTGATCTCTTTAATACGCGCCCTGCCGACCGCACCAGTGAGAAAAGAGCGTGATTAATTACAGCAATGAGGTAAGAGAGGCGGTGAAAAATAAAGATCGCTGGGACTGAAATTAATATATTAAATGTAATTATTATATATTTGTAAACCTTTGTTCACGATTTTTATAGTTCATACGCCAATCATGTTCATTTCCTCCGGCTATATTGTTAATCAAATAATAAAAAATAACAATTAAATTATAAAAATGTTTAATTAATAACGGCAAAAGGTCTAAAACATCTGAGTTTATTACAACACCTGGTAAAATAGTTCTTCAGCTACTATGTGGCAACTATGTATTACGTGGGCTGCATTCGCACTCTCCACTATATCGGCAGTCTGCAATGCGTGGCATTCACTACGAGACCTACTTAAAATGGATTCACAGTAATTATTCCCAAAGCAAGCTTCGTGAAAACAAACGATCCAAGCAAAACAAATTACGAAACGATTTCATTGGAACATCTTAAATGAATTATATAACATAATTACAATAATTACAAAACACTCCCCGAGATTTTTTACACATAAACCTATGCAAATACGCTATAAATAAGAGTATCTTTCCATTAAAATGAATTACCTTTGTTGGTTATATTTTCCCATGAGGATAAGTATTTAATATGTTAAAAAAAAACTACTTATAATAAAAATCAAAAATACTCCAAGTTTGCTTTACCTAATGATTTTTTTGAACTATGTCGAGTAGCTCTCCCTAACTTTGAAGTTTTTTTTTCTCTTAGGACAAGAAGGTTAAAAATTGCACTTAGTCCCTGTAAGGACCTTTGCGCTGCTTCCGGAGTGATAGCGTATTCAGGATGGGTAAGGTTAGGGAGTAGGGGCCGCCTCCTATAGAGATCCATGAGGAAGAATTAGGGCACTACATCTCAAAGTCATCCCGGAAGAAGGGAGGCCAGCTGTGTACCAGCCTCTCCAGTCAAAGTAGGCAGGGGGGGCACACCCATGTTGAGGTTAACAAGAGCCTCTGAGGTAAGGGAACAAACCCCACCAACTCCAACAGCCGTCTTCCACAGTAGACTAGACCTATTGAATTGCCCATGAACCCCAGAATCTCAAACATTTGCGGTTAGTGATGTGCCGCTACTGGACATCCATAAGGTTGCTCAGATTGAAGTGGCACATCGGTTTTTTGCTGTGCCCAGTGGGTGGGTTCAACTGGTAGGTATAAACCAGCCAGAAAGTGATCCCAGCTGGGTAACTTTGAAGGTTACTGTGTAGTGTGAATATATAAAAGCCTAACAATTCTTTTGCACTCTGTGAATGTTTTGTAGTATTTGATCTATATATCTAAATGTTTTACAAAGCTTCATTTATATACGTACAGGCAATACTGAGTTTTATGAAGAAATTTGTAAATCCACCGTATTCGGATGAGGTTAGCGAATAATTTTACATTAGTCTTATAAGGAAACCATGATGGGAATGAGAAACTAGCAGATTTGTTGATGTAGTAAATAAAAACTGAGTGGAAAATTTAATGTCACTCGGTGACAATTTTAGTTTTTCAGTGCACTCTTGCGTCGTATTGGCCTCAACAGCTAGCTGGAACATTTACTATCTAAACACTACTATGGAATCTAAATTAAATACTTAAAATGTGTATGTATCATGAAGTTCAGATAAATATAAATATATATATATATTTATATATATAATAAATATATATATATGTATGTAGAAAAAGGCCAACATATTAATATTAATTGACTATATTTACGCATTACGCTTCTTCAGGTCAAAACAACATAACAAAACACATAAAAATAATTAAAAAACATACATGTAAAAAAGATAAATATAAATTAAGAATAAGAATTCTTGAAATTGATAAACATATGTTCAAACGAGGTGGGTGTAAAGATGTGATGAGTGTTCAGATGATTTAAATTTATCGAAGAATTTAATCCATAGGGAAATTTAGATTTTGTGACAATTTGACATGCTTGTTTCTAAGTTGTTCTCTTAATTTTGATATATTTGAATTATTTTATTTATGGATCGTATTGGTTTTACTGTATATAAATTTTCAAAAGATTCTTTGTGTAATTTACCATGAATGACTAATGGTTTTGATTCATCATTATGCTTAAAATCATAACGGTGACCTGTCATTCTTATTCTTAAATTGTTTGTTGTAGAGCCAATGTTAAGTCTTTAGGACATTTTTAACACTGAATTTGGTATACTACATTTTTTGTATCACATGTCAAATTTCCAATGATTTTTTGTATACTTTTTTTAGTTGAACTACTTTTCGAATTTTGATGACTCTTGTAATTTTGATTGCACACCATGCATCTTGATTTATTACATGGATGTGCTCCTTTAAAATTTATTTTCCACATCAGAATCAGCTGGTAATTTTGGTTTCGATATAATGTCCTTTAAGATAGGAGGTCTTTTAAAAACAATACGTGGAATACTTTATAGAAATTGAGTCTGTCAGTGGAGAATTTTGAAGAATTTTGTAAGCTACTTTTAAAAATGTTGTTAATTTTGTAAAGGCCAGGATGATATTGTGTTATATTAATTTAGGCTCATCATAATATTTCTTTTTGACATAATTATTATTAAGTTTACCTTTCATTGAGCTGTAGCTTTTTCATTCAATAGTTTCTCAGGAGGGAGATCCTCGTTTTAAAAAAGCAATCATATATATAATGTTACTACAAATAATTTTTAAGATCTTCACTCTCACTGCATAATTTAGTTGCTCGTGTAGCCAAGCTATATATATATATATATATATATATATATATATAATATATATATATATATATATATATATATATATATATATATATAAAAAATTTATTTGTAGACTTTGTATTATAGACTTAATTTCTCCGTAGGCAAGGAAGATGTAAAAGTCTAACTTATAGGATTTGGCTTAAGGTCATTGTATAATGTAATCTGCTGTAAGGTGGATTATAAACTTTAAAAATTTTAACTTACTTTAAAGGTATATCATGCATTCTAACAAGAATCAAAGTTAAATTAAAGTCAAATTTCCTGGAATTATTAACACGAAAATCCGTTCCTAGAACTTTTTCCTTTATCCGTATTAAACTAACAAACACACGACGTTATTAAAATATATATTAAATGTAAAAATATAGCACAAAACAATGTAATCTATAGCTTTTGATTGATCCCACTTGTGATTGCTCCCTGATAGACCCAATCAGTGCTTTAATGCAGCTGCACAAGATCAAAACAGCTCTGATTGGGACTATCGGTAACTACCTCTGTGCGTTATTCAGAACCCGTCACGGTTCGCAAGATCAAAACCTTTCTAATTCTTCCATCAGTAAACTAACGCTGTACTTTATTCAAGGTTCTATATCTCCAACTGTTTTATAACTGAGATACGACAAATAACTAACTTACTTGCTTCAGATACTAGCCAAACAGTATTAAAACTCAAACAGTTAAAAGCACCTTAATTCAAAACATTTTTGGTAATTAGTTTGAACTGTCTTTCATAAAAAATTCCAGAAGTTATATCTGAATATTTTAACGGAAATATCAATTTGGGGATTTCTTACTTTTTAAAAGATAGTATTGAATGAAAAAACATGTGGTTGTGTATAACAGATTTTGTGTTCCCACGCCTCTTTCGTTTAGGTGTTAACAGAAAATATATTATACTGGCCAAGACATCTAAGGATAAACGACAGAAGTAATGTTAAAATAGTCAATACTTAATAGGTTATACCGTTATTATAGTACATATATTAAATTTATATGGAGCTAATAGTTCATAAATCAAAACAACTTTTCGGAAATACTTGATTTAAATTCCGAGATTAAAGTTCACTCAAAATTTTGACAAAGTTTACAAAACTTTAGATTCGATTTTCTTCAAAACTTCACACAATCGAACAAATCTAATTAAGAGTCTGATCAAAAATGAATTAAAATTTAAATGAAACTAAAAAATGTATAATTCTCCAAAAATGGTTTACATTAACAAAATAAAATAAAAAAGTTCTCTTCCCAAAATACTCAAAAATCAATATAACACAAAACTTGATATTAACTTAACGACCAAAATTATTTAAATTCACACAATTACCTTTCCAAAATTGAATAATTCAATTTTGGAAGTATTGTGAATATTAAATTCTCAGACTCTGTAAGATGGGAAACTTTTAGAAATTTTAATTACAAACAGTATAAAAATAAAAATATATTAACTAAACGCTGGTACGGGACTTACTACTTTGAAGATTACGGAGGCTGATAGGGATTTAATACGCACTGAAGAAAAATTAAAAACTTGAATTAAATTTACACGCGATAAAAGAATTAACTCTAGATCCCAAAACTATAGGATTAGAGGAAGAACACTGCTTCTCTACTCGACGTCTGCACCTTCTCTTTCTGGCTTCAAGACTGCGTTCCCTCTCTCCACCCAACAGGTTCGGAACGTATCACCGTAGATAACACGATCAGCAGCTGATTGACCGGTCTCGAACCAAGAAACAATGTCCACGCACCGTGTCTAGTTAACAAGAGCCTACTTCCTGCCGCGATTCAGCATAAATAATTACGACTACGGTACAAGGTTATTTGTTTATGTCAGTAATAAGCTATTGCACTCTTTTGATAAGAGTGGGACATAGCTCACCTCACGGGGTGTAAGCGAGAAAAATTTATTTTCACTGCGCAAGTAATATTTACTCAATCCTATCAAGTAAGTTCACGTGTTATTGTTGGATATAAGGCAGTTTTATGAAACTGTACTTATTACAAATAGTACTTATGTACTTATTTCATAAAGTTTTCAAACTATCTGGCTAATAAAGGCCGTGAGAGCAAACCGGTGGGGCCGCAATTGGGCTGTACATCCCCTACCTGTACAAAAACCTACCTGTACACCACCTACCTGTACACTACCACCTACCTGTACAGAAAATCTGTAATATACAAGGTCGACCACCGAGATCACGCCAAGTGTCGAGTAAATGGCTTCGCTGAGGCTCCATGTAAAATTTCATTTCTATAGTTAATTTCTTTAGACTATCTATATGTTACTATGCCACATGTTAAAATGCATATTATTGTACTCATGTTGTTCACAAATTTCCTGGTCCCAGTGATTTCTTCGCAGACCAATATAAATATTATCGTTAACGCTCAGCCAAACAAATATAACGCTCTCTTTTTTCAATATAATTCGTATAAATGTTTTTGCATTGTAATTAACAGGTTTGAGATTTGATATGTACGTCCCTCCCCAACACGAGATCGCATAATCTATCCATACTAATGGACTAAGGAAAGTATACCCATTCTCAAGATTTTTCATCACAAATATTCTTCAGAAAAAAAAAGATTCTAATTACATTATTCAGTTTATTCTTTAAGTATGCTAGATGAATCTTCCAGTTCAATTGTTTGTCCCACCCAAAACTCCTAAATATTTCAAAGATTTCTCACTCTTTACCAGTCCACACTCTGAGTTACATCCACTATTTGTTATTTATACAGTCCAAACATTTGTAAATTATGTTATTTTCAAAGTTAAAATTTCCTCTGAGACTAAAAATTTATAAATTTTGTCTTCTACCGGACTTAACACCATGTTATTTTTTAGAAAACCACCATCTAAGTGCTTGCAAATCAAAATCAACCTTGACCCTTTATATCTTCCCATGCATCTTCAAACATAACATAGTGCTGTATCATCAGCAAAAGAGGTTACTTTTCCATTAAAACTCCCATCACAAAGATCATTTATATAAATTAAAAATAATGTTGCTCCCCAACACCGACCCTTGAGGTACTCCAAATTTTACAATCCCCAAATTTACTTCTTGAATCTTTAACTTTTAACACACTGTTTCCGCCCCAGACAGATAACTTTTAAACCAGTTATAGGCAACTCCTCTGATTCCGGCATTGTATAATTTAATCTAGAAGTATATCATGGTGAACCGTGTCAAATGCTTCAGTAATATCTAAAAAAAGTCCAGTAATTTTCTTTTTGTTTTTAAGGTCCTTCGTATTACTGTATCCATAAAATCGAATAGAGAATAATATAGAGTTTCTAATATAGAGAATTAGAACTTTGCCGATCTCTGGATGGCTTGGAGGGGAACCCAAAATCTGTCTGGCCACAGAAGTCGTATAATTGATCACTTATCTAAAAATATGCCCTCTTCATATTAACCTTTCATAATAGATTAAAATGTCCTCACAACACACAGGTTTTATCAAATACGAACGTAAGCGTAATTACATTTTTGTGAGGTCCTCTTTACCTTGTCATGTAAGTACATTTTCTATATTAACCTTCACTACTAACAACGATAGTATTGGGCTCGCTGGCTTTACCTGTTAAGCTGTATATTTATTTTTATACTTTACGAAAATAATATATTGATTTTTATCTCAAAACCTTATGAAAAAAAAATATTTGTGTAAATAGGCCTAACTAAGGTTTACTAAAAAGGTTTTTCTCGCGTCCACGTGTAAATAATAGTACCAATTTATGCCTTATGTTAAAAACAACGTTGTATACAGCTAAAAATATAAATACTTAAAAGGGGATAGATTAAATGGAATTTGAATGGAACATGATGTAACTTAAATTTAATAATAGAAATGTTTATAAATATCTTTCGAAAACTAACAAATAAAAACACATTTACAATATGGGTCGTTATTTATTTATTTCTGTATACATCATTTTCAAGGTAGAAATTCAATAAAATTAATGAAAATACTAAAAATTTACGAAATTTTTTCACAAAAATGTTTTAACTATTTTGCTTTTTTGATACAGTTTTAACTAACAGTTACTTCCTTCGCACGCAATATAAAGGTTTTTAAAGTATACGAGCACTTCTGGTTCGAGTGAAAATAACGAGTTTGCCGAGTTTATAAATACGTCAGAAAAAGTGTTTAATGGATTGCCATTGGAATTTATTCCGGTCCTCATTATATTTTTGAGTAATAGTTTTAGATTTGCCCTTAGTTTTCGTGATCAAGAAAGTATATTACATACAGAGGATCTGGGAAACCCATATTCTGTCAAAAGATAAACTAAGAGGTGTTGTATCATTCTTTAAATTTATAGAAGAATTTAGATAGTAATTTATATTTAATATCTAAATTACTGTACTGAATACGCAGTGTACACTTAAATATTTGCTAAAATATACTGTTAAAAGTTCTGTTTTACTATATAAAACTTTGTAATTTTCTTTATCTTTTGTATTTCCCTACTTTGCAATTAACAGCGGTTGAAAAAAGATTATAACATTTTACCTAATTTACAGCCCAGTAGGTAGCACGTGTGTAGGAGTTTTTGAAATAAGAATAGGCCTATATCTATATAGGGAGCCGAAAAATTACCCAAGTCAAATTTCAGTACAATCAGTGAATAGTTTACGCTTGACATTAAAAATGAAAATCAAAGGAACTTTCACATTTATAATATTATTAGGATTTAACATTCGTTAACATATAAAATATATTCATTTCAATCATATGCTTTTAATCATATTAGGCAGGGGCAAACGTTGCCACAGTTTATGTAAACAAGGTTGTCAGTCTCGAGTCAAGTTGGATTACAGCGTAACATCCAGGCGCGCTCTCCGAGGGTCAAAAATTTGCATATTGCCGCAAACTCATGTTATCAGCAGTAACTTTGTCCTTACGTTTACCGGTTTCACTTACTTCCCACTGTTTAATATCAGTTCTAAGTCGTAACTTTTGCATCTTCCTTGGGTCCTTGTCTGAAATTAAAAACACTAAAACACTTTATATTATTTAGTGTTTTAATTCAGAAAAGACCCAAGGGAAGATGCAAAAGTTACGACTTTAGAAACTGATTTAAACAGTGGTAAGTAGTGAAACCGGTAAACGTAAGGACAAAGTTACTGCTGACTAACATTGGTATGCGGCAATATGCTAATTTGACCCCTCGTGATGACGCGCTGGATGTTACGCTGTAATCCAACTTGACTCGAGACTGACAACCTTGTTTACATAAACTGTGGCAACGGTTTGCCTGCCTAATATGATTAAAAGCATTATGATTGAAATGTATATATTTTATATTATTTAACGAATGTTAAAAATCCTAATAATATTATAAAATGTGAAAGTTCCTTTTGATTTTAATTTTAATGTTCATGCGTAAACTATTCACTGATTGTATGAAATTTGACTTGGTAAATTTCGGCTCCCTCAGTATAGATATAGGCCTATTCTTATTTCAAAAACTCCTACACACTATACCTAGTGGGCTGTAAATTAGGTAAAATGTTATAATCTTTTTTCAACCGCTTGTTTAATTGCACAAAGTAGGGAAATACAAAGATAATTGAAAATTAAAAGTTTTAGTAAAACAGACTTTTAAAACAGTATATTTTAAGCAAATATTAAGTGATACACTGCGTATTCAGTACATTAATTAAGATTCTTAATATATAAATGACTATCTAAAATTATTCTTATTTAATTTAAAGAATGATACGAAACTTATCTTTAGTTATCTTTGTGACAGGAATATGGTTTCCCAGTCCTCTGTATGTATATACTTTCTTGATCACGAAAACTAAGGGCAAATCCAATCTATTACTCATAAAATATCCTATGAGTCCGATATAATATTCCAATGGAATTTAATAAAACACTTTTTTGACGATATTGTATTAAACATCGGCAAAACTCGTTATTTTCCACTCGGAACCAGAAGTAGTGCTCGGTATAGCTTTAAAAATAAACTTTATATTGCGTGGCGAAGAAAGTTACTGTTATGTTAAAAGGTATCAATAAAGGAAAATAGTATAAAACATTTTGTGAAATTCGTAAATTTGTAAGTAGTTTCTATTTATTTTTAGTAGGTTCTACCTTGTAAAAGGGATATCTGATTATAAATAAATAACGACACAATATTGTAATATGTGTGGTTTATTAGTGGGAGTTTTCGAAAGATATTTATAAAACATTTCTATTATTAAATTTAAGTTACATCATGTTCCATATCAAATTCCATTGATATCTTATACCCTTTTAAGTATTTATATTTTTAGCTGTATAACACACGTTGTTGTTTAACATAAGGCATAAAATTGTACTAAAATATATTTTACTACGTTGGTACGCTGAGAGAAAACCTTTTTAGTAAACCTTAGTTAAGCCTATTTACACAAAATATTTTTTATTTCAATAAGGTTTTGAGTATAAAAAATCATATATTATTTCGTAAAGTATAAAAATAATTTGACAGCTTAAACAGTTAAGCCAGCGAGCCCCAATACTATCGTTGTTATGTAGTTTGCAAAGTTAATATAGAAAAAATGTACTTTACATGACAATGGTTAAGAGTGACCTCACAAAAATGTAATTACGCTACCGTTCGGATTTGATAAAAACACTGTTGTGTTGTGAGGACATTTTTAATCTATTATGAAAGGTGAATATGAAGAGGGCATATTCGTTAGTTAACATAGTGATCAATTATACGACTTCTGTGGCCAGACAGATTTTGGGTTTCCCTCCAAGCCATCCAGGAGATCGGCAAAGTTTTCTAATTCTTCTATATTAGAAACTCTATATTATTCTCTATTTCGATTTTATGGATAACAGTAAACGAAAAAGGACCTTAAAAACAAAAAGAAAATTAACTGGACTTTTTTAGATAATTACTGGAAGCATTTGACACGCGTTCACCATTGATTTACTTCTAGATAAATTATACAATGCCGGAATCAGAGGAGTTGCCTATAACTGGTTTAAAAGTTTTCTGTCTGGGCGGAACGGAGGAAACAGTGTGTTATACGTTGTATAAGATTCAAGAAGTAAATTTGGGGGAGATGTTATAAATTTGGATGGACCTCAAGGGGTCGGTGTATGGGAGCAACATATTTTTTAATTTTATATATATGATCTTTTGTGATGGGAGTTGTAATGGAAAAGTAACACCTTCGCTAGTGCTGATGATACAGCACTATGTTATGGTTGAAGATGCATGGGAAATGATATTAGGGGTCATGGTTGGTGGATTTTGATTTGCAAGTCATCTGAGGATGGTGGTTTTTCTAAAAATAACATGGTTGTTAAGTCCGGTGAAGAACAAAAAGTTCATTAAATGTTTAGTCTTGTAGGAAATTTTAAACTTTGAATATTTCATTATTTTACATATTGGTGTGGACTGTATTTATTACATTTGTGGCTGGGTAACTCAGTGTGTGGACGGGGTAAGAGGTGAGAAATCTTTGAAATATTTAGGAGTTTGGCGTGGACAAACAATTTGAACTGGAAGATTCATCTAGCATACTTAAAGAATAAACTGAATAATGTAATTAGAATTCTTTTATTTTTCTGAAAGAATATATGTTGATGAAAAACTCTTGAGTATGGCTATAAACTTTCCTTAGTCCCATAGTAGTGATAGATTATGCACGATACTCGTGTTGGGGAGGGGTGGGTTGGGGTGGTGACACACGAAAAACCGTCACATATCAAACTCTCAAACCTTATAAATTACAGATGCAAAACATTTTATACGAAATTATACTATGAAAATGAGAGGCGGTTATATTGTTTTGCTGAGCGTTTAACGATAATATTTAATATATGGATCTTGCGATAAGAAATAACAGGGACAGGATTTAAATTGTGTGAACATACATGAGTACAAATAATATGCCATTTTAACATGTGGCATAGATACATAAAGAATAGTCCTAAAGAAATTAAACTATAGAACTTGCAAGAATTTTACATGGAGCGCGACAAGCGAAGCCATTTACCTCGACACTTGGCGTGATCTTCGGTTGTCGACCTATAGTATATGACAGATTTTCTGTACACACTAGGTAGGTGGGAGTGTACAGGTTGGTGGGTTTGTACAGGTAGGTTTTGTACAGGTGAGGGGAGGTACAGCCCCAATTTGAGGCCCCTACCGCCGTTTGCTTCTCACCGAGCCTTTATTAGCCAGATGAGTTTGAAAACTATTATGTATATTGGTACATAAGTACTCATTTGTAATTAGTACAGTTCATAAAACCTTGGCTATTATACCAACAAAATTTAACGTGAACTTACTTGATAGGATTGAAGTAAATATTACTTGCGCCAGATGAAAATAATTTCGCGCTTTACACCCCGTGTGAGGTGAGCTATGTTCCACTTTCTTATCAAAAGAGTGCAAATAGCTGTGGTACTGACATGTAACAATAACCTTGTACCGTAGTCCGTAAATTATATATGCTGAAATCGCGGCAGGGAAGTTGGCTCTTGTTAACTAGACCACGGTGGCGTGGACATTGTTTCTAGGTTCGAGACCCGGGTCAATCAGCTGATCGTGTTATCTACGGTGAGTACGTTTCCGAACCTGTTGGGTGAGAGGAAGAGGGAACGCAGTCTTGAAAGCCAGAAAGAGAAGGTGCAGACGTCGGAGTAGAGAAGCAGTGTTCTTCCTCTAATCCTAAATTGTTTAGGGGACTACTAGAGTAATTCTTTTAATCGCGTGTAAAATTTTAAATTCAAGTTTTTAATTTATTCTTCCAGTGCTGTATTAAATATCCCTATCAGCCTCCGTTATAATACTTCAAAGTAAGTAAATACCGTAACCAGCGTTTAGTCTAATATATATTTTATATTTTATTACTGTTTGTAATTAAAATTTCTAAAGTTTCCCATCTTTACAGAGTGCTGAGAGGGTTGTGGCATCTTACGTATCAGGCCTATATTGAAATTATTCAATTGGGGTTGGAAGTATTTGGGGGATGGTGCTATAGTTGGGTGGGGCGTAAAGTGAATATCCAAGTGGGGTGTTATATTGATTTTGGGAGTATTTTGGGAAGATGTGTCCCCCCCCGTGTTGTGATGTAATTCCTTCCTGTTATTTTGGTTACAGAACCCGTGGTTGTACCTGTAAAATCCCATTTTTGGAGAATTATACATTTTTAGTTTTCATTTAACAGTAGCTTGGATCAAATTCATATTTCCGTGTTTGATGAACGTCAGGGAAAAAATTTTACTCTAATTAGATTTGTTCGATTGTGTGAAGTTATGTTGAAGAATATCGAATGCTAAAAAGTTTGTAAAGCTTTGTCAAATTTTGAGTAGAACCTATTAAAAAATCTCGGGAATAAATCCAAAGTATTTCCGAAAAGTTGTTTTGATTAACCTGGAAAACTATTAGCTCCATATAAAATTTAATATATGTACTATAATATGAACGGTATAACCTAATTAATGTAATTGACTATTTTAACATTACTTCTGTCGTTTATCATTAGATGTCTTGGCCAGTATAATATATTTTTCTGTTAAACACCTAAACGAAAGAGGCCGTGGAACACTAAATCTGTTATACACAACCACATGTTTTTTCATTCAATACGTATCTTTTAAAAAAGTAAAGAATACCCCCAAAATTGATATTTCCGATTTAAAATATCAGATCTTACTTCTGGAATTTTTTATGAAAGACAGTTCAAACTAATTACAAAAATGTTTTGAATTAAGGAGCTTTAACTGTTTGAGTTTTAATACTGTTGGCTTGTATCTGAAGCAAGTTAGTTATTTGTGCCCCATGATCCTCAGTATAAAAACGTTGGGAGATATAGAACCTTGCGAATAAAGTACAGCGTTAGTTACTGATGGAAGAATTAGAAAGGTTTTGATCATTGCGAACCGTGCCGGGTTCTGACATAACGCACAGAGGTAGTTACCGATAGTCCCATATCCAAGGTAGCTGTTTTGGATCTTCACTGCAGCTGCATAAAAGCACTGATTGGGTCTATCAGGAGCCAATCACAAGTGGGATCAATCAAAAAGCTATAGATTACATTGTTATTGTTTGCTATATTTTTACATTTAACTATATATAAAAACTTTTAATAACGTGTTGTTTTGTTGTTTAATACGGATAAAGGAATAAAAAGTTCTAGGTACGGAATTTTCGTGCTAATAATTCCAGAAAATTGTGACTTTAATTTAACCTTTGATTCTTTGTTAGAATGGCATGATATACCTTTTAAAGTAAGTTTAAAATTTCTTTAAGTTTTATAAATCCCACACACACACACAAGCAGATTTTAACACTATACAAATGACACTTAAGCCAAATCCTTTAGTTAGACTTTTACCAAAATTCTTCCCTTGCCTACGGGAGAAATTAAGTCTATAATACAATGGCTACAAATAAATTTTTTATATAATATATATATTAATTTCCTTATATATAAATTATATACTATTATATATTATATTATATTATATAATATTATATATATTATAGCCTTGGGCTACACGAGCAACTAAATTATGGCAGTGGAGAAGGTGAAGAATCTTAAAAATTATTTTAGTAAACATATATGGAATCTTTTGTAAAACGAGGATCTCCTGAGAAACGTAGTGAATGAAAAGCTACAGCTCCCTCAATGAAAGTCAAACTTAATAATAATTATGTCAAAAAGAACGATATTATGAAGATGAGCCTAAATTAAATAACACAATATCATCCTGGCCTTTTACAATATTAACAAACATTTTTAAAGTAGCTTACAAAAATTCTTCAAAATTTCTCCACTGACAGACTCATTTACTAAAAAGTATTCCCACGTAATTGTTTTTAAAAGACCTCCTCTATTCTTAAAGGACATTATATCGAAACCAAAATTACCAGCTGATACTGATGTTGGAAAATAAATTTAAACAAAGGGAGCACATTCAGGTAATACATCAAGATGCATGGTGTGGCAATTCCAAATACAAGAGGTTCATCAAAAATTCGAAAGTCGTTCAACTAAAAAAGTATACAAAATCATTTGGGTACACATTTGACACACAGAAGGTGCATACAAAAATGTAGGTATACCAAATTCAGTGTAAATGAATGTCCTAAAAGACTAACATTGGCTCTACAACAAACCAATTTAAGAATAAGAATGACAGGTTTAAACCCGTTATTGATTTATAAGCATAAATTGAAAAAATAGAATCAAAACCATTCTAGTCATTCCTGGTAAAATTTACACAAAGAAATCTTTTGAAAATTTATATACAGTATAAAACCAAATACGATCCATAAAAAATAATTCAAATATATCAAAATTAGGGAAACTTAGATAGACAAGCATGTCAAATTGTCACAAAATCTAAATTTTCCCTTAATGGATTAAATCTTCGATAATATTTAAATCATCTGAACACTCATCACATCCTATAACACCCACAGGTTTGAAACATCTATGTTTATCATCATTCAAGACATTCTGATTAATTTATTTATCTTTTTTACATGTATGTTTGTAATTTAAATTTTATGTGTTTTTGTTACTGTTTGTTTTGACCTGAGGAAGACGTAATGCGAAATATAGTCCAATTAAGATTAAATATGATGGCCTTTTTTCATACATACATTTATTATAATATTATATATATATATATATAGTTATATATATTAATATATATATTTATCTGAACTTCATGACTACATACACATTTTAAGTAATTTAATGTTAGATTCCATAGTGAGAGTGTTTTTGAGATAGTAAATGTTACCCAGCTAAGCTGTTGAGGCCAATACGACGCAAGATGTGCACTCGAATGAAAACTAAAATTTGTCACCGAGTGGAACATTAAATTTCCACTCAGTTTTTATACTACATCAACAATATCTGCTAGTTTCTCATTCCCATCATTGGTTTTCCCTTATAAGATCTAAATGTTAAAAATTATTCGCTAACCTCATCCGAATACGGTGGATTTACAAAATTTCTTCATAAAAAAACCTCAGTACTTGCCTTGTACGT
This sequence comes from Homalodisca vitripennis, assembly GCF_021130785.1. Lineage (NCBI taxonomy): Eukaryota > Metazoa > Arthropoda > Insecta > Hemiptera > Cicadellidae > Homalodisca > Homalodisca vitripennis. The sequence continues at coordinate 213,743,935 of NC_060207.1, read as the reverse complement.
ATCACACACATAAATGAAGCTTTTGTTAAAACATTTAGATATATAGATCAATATAGCTACAAAAACATTCACAGAGTAGCAAAAGAAATTGTTAGGCTTTTATATATTCACACTAACACAGTAACCTTCAAAGTTACCCCTAGTGGGATCACTTATGTGTCTTGGTTTATACCTACAGTTGAATACCCCAACCCCACTGGGCACAGCAAAAACCGATGTGCCACTTCAATCTGAGCAACCCCTTTTTTATGGCATGTCCATGTAGCGGCACATCACTAACCGCAAAATGTTCGAGATTTCTGGGTGTTCTTATGGGCAATTCAATAGGTCTAGTCTACTGCTGGGAAAGACGGCTGTATGGAGTGGGTGGGGTTTTGATTCCCTTACCTCAGAGGCTCTCTTGTTAAACCTCAATACATGGGTGTGCCCCCCCCTGCCTAACTTTGACGTGGAGGAGGCTTGGTACACAAGCTGGGCCTCCCTTTCTTCCGGGATGTTGACTGTTGAGGATGTAGTGCCCTAATTCGTCCTCATGGATCTCTATAGGAGGCGGCGCCCCTATCCCTAACCTTACTCCATCCTGAATACCGCTATCTCTCGGAAGCAGCGCAAAGGTCCTTAACAGGACTAAGTGTACAATTTTTAACCTTCTTGTCCTAAGAGAAAAAAAAAACTTCAAAGTTAGGGAGAGCTACTCGACCATAGTTCAAAAAAAATCCATTAGGTAAAAGCAAACTTGGAGTAATTTTTTTGATTTTTATTATAAGTAAAGTTTTTTTTTAACAATTTTAAATACTGACTTATACCTCATGGGAAAAATATAACCAACAAAGTGTAACTTTCATATTTTAATGAGAAGATACTCTTGATTTATAGCGTATTTTGCATAGGTTCTCTGTGTAAAAAATCTCGTGGGGAGTGTTTTGTAATTATTTGGTAATTATGTTATATATAATTCATTTAAGATGTTCCAATGAATCGTTTACGTAATATTGTGTTATTTGCTTGGAATCGTATGTTTTCACGAAGCTTGCTTTGGGGGAAAATAACTTACTGTGAAATCCATTTTTAAGTAGGTCTCGTAGTGAATGCCACGGCATCTGCAGAACTTGCCCGATATAAGTGGACGAGTGCGAATGCACAGCCCACTGTAATATCATAGTATGTCCAAACCATAGTAGCTGAAGGAAAACTCTATTTTTACCCAAAGGTTGTTGTAATAAACTCCAGATGTTTTAGACCTTTGCCGTTTATTTAATTAAACATTTTATAATTTTCAATTGTTATTTTTATTATTTGATTAACAAGATAGACCGTGAGGATACGGATAATGAAACATGAATTGGGCGTTCATGAAACTATAAAAGAAAATCGTGATTCAAAGGTTTACAAAATATATAATAATTACCATTTAATATATTAATTTCGAAGTACCAGCGATCTTTATTTTTCACCGCCTCTTCCTACCTCAATTGCTGGTAATTAATCCACGCTCTTTTCTTCACTGGTCGCGGTCGGCATGGGGCGCGTCTTAAAGAGATCAGCTTATCCAACATTGTTACAACATAAAAAGTGAAGATATTCGTTTGTACAATTTATTTATCACAGAGTTAACATCTGATTTGTTTAGTTTCAGTTCTTAAATGTAATATATGTCATTGTAATTTATGTCTTTATTGTTTATGTTCATTTTATCTCTCGCAGTTAAAAGAATTAGTACTCACTTACCTGTTTTAGATTAGTTTATATAATAACTGTTACCTGCATCTATCACTTCAAAACAAATTTTATTATAAACTCGATATTCTCGATGTTCATTCTTTCAGCCTTCTCAGGCCTAAAAACAACACCCATTTAATACTAAGGCAAGCTCTACCCCCTCCATCAAATTAACCTCTACAGTAAAGACTAGACCTTATTTGAATTCGCACAAGTGCCTAATATCTTAGGGAGTATGGTTTAGTGATACATCGCTCCTTGACATCCGCTATAGTTGCTTAGACATAATGTTACAAATTGGTAACAGTACCCAGTCTAGGTTCAAACATGAAGTAAGAAACAAGCCCTGAAATAAAACTTTCTTTCTGTGGATTTTTGTATAGTACAAAATAATATAAATATAGGTGTAAAGGGAATTCGAGTAATTAACTTTTCTCATTTACAACCAACAGTGTTTAGATTTATTATTAGTAGATAAGGTTGTTGAATACAATAATTTCCCATTTGTGTATACTTCCAATCTCCACTAAGAGTTTATAGATAAATTAATAGTGAGTCGTAAATGAAGGGTAAGTCGTCAACCAGTCCTATTGAAAGATTTTTAAAAGTGTCTGTATAGTAAAACTTTGAACCACGCACTTAATAGATCTCATATCTTGTATAGTGAAGTTATAAATCATTTGGCTCCTAAACTGTACAAGAGGTAAAGTAATCATCGAAACTGTATTGCAACTTTTAACAAGGACAAGAGAATGAAAAGAACTTCTCGGTACGTCCTTTGAAGATTAAATATGAAAGAGAGTGGTCCTTTACTTTGATCCTGTACATATATCTAAGGGAATGAAAATAATATTATTCGTGTTTCCTTGTTTGACCATCAAACTAACATTTTATATTTTTGGGTCTGTTAATCTACGCGATGGAGGTTTAAAATGTATTTTCTGAGAATGAAAAGCAACATTATTTTATTCGCACCTAACCTTTATTTAATAAGGAAACCTTAAATGAATGCGGACAGTAGTATCAAAACTCTTTACTGTTTTATTTTTTACATTTGATTTAAATTTTAGAATTTACCACAAATGGAACCTTATGAAATTAAAATAAACTGTAACTTGATACTTATGAGAAGAGGTGTAGTTGTGTTTAAACAAAATCTGTTAATAGAAAACATGTTATCAGTTAAATAAGTCAATTCACCAAATGCATAATGATTTTAACGGCATTACCCTTGTCATAATATTAAATTATTTCATACCCTAATATATAGAATACCAGCTAAATCTAAGCGAAGAACAGAAGCAGTTACACTCTAAATAATGAATGTTAAAGACTTCTTAATAAAACAACTGTGAGATATCAATAAGGAATAATTAACAGTATTTTATGATGCACAGCATACCAATGTTCTTGAATAAAGTAATTCATCTTGTATTTAAACAAACTATTTAAAATGAATTTTTTTTTTAATGTTTTACTTAGCACTAAGATAAACTTAGTTTGTGTTATTCATCTTCTCCTCGCATGGAAGATTAGAAGTTGATATTTTCTAAGAACGGTACCTTCAGGTACGCACCGACCAATAAGGTCATCTCGGGAAGACTTTGCGTTTACAGTCGACTTCTTACATACACACTTAAAATTCTATGGATGCAATATAAATCCACGCTTTTCGCCTGGACACTAAAACGAGTACGATGAACAACTCTTTTTAAAAAAACTAATACATCTTCCATTTATTTTAAAGAAATATTTTCCACCTTGATGAGCTGCGTTCATAATTATATAATTAAATACCACACCCATAATTATCACATTAAATATCTAATTAATTAGGTCCTTTTTATCCTTTTCCATATATAGATAAGATTTTTCGCTCTGACAAAAAGTTATTTCACTAGATAGATATTTATAATACGAAAAGGTTAACACAATAAGGTTATACTTGTAAGTCAAATACCGTGTATATTCCCAGGTTGTATTGGCAAAATTATTGCTCATTCTAAATGTATCCCTTTTCATATATTAGATAGATTTTCGCTCTGACATAAAATGTTATTTCACTAGACTAGAATATTGATAATACGAAAAAGGTAACACATAAGGTTACTTGTAAAAATTACGTGTAATATTCCCAGTTGTATTAGGGAAAAATTTGCTCATTCCTAAATGTATGTTTGGTCTTTTAATATCGCTCTTTTTAAATGTGTTTTTAAATACGAGTGATAGCTTAATCGTCGTTAATTATTTCCAACTTATTTAAAAATAATAATACAAAAAATAAAATAATAAACCAATGTGTACAAGCTCTTCTGTATCAATGTGTATCATTTAGTATAGATACGAGAGTACGTAATTATGTTTTCAAACATTTTAGGTATTATTTTATACCACCAAAAGTACAACACTGTATTTTAAAAATAATAAAACTTTTAAATCAAAAATCCTGTATATAACCTTGGCTTAGCACGATGTACATATGATAAAATTAAGAAAACAGTTGATTAAATTTGACTATGCTTAAGTATTTCTAGCAATACAACCAATTAAAATAAAATAACTGTTTTACTTTCGGTGATTCCGATTTAGGAGAATGAATGAATAGGGGTATAGTTTTTTTTAATAACAGACCATTGTAAATCAAAAAAGTTACAAAGTAATTTTTTTTAATTTTTCCAACATTAAAACATTATTACGTAAACTCTGCATTAGAAATATAGTAAAGGCAGCGCTTTGAAATAAAAACTGAGGACCCGGTGCTTGTGTAAAATTGGACTAATGACATCATAAATCGCTTTGGTCCCAGTGGCTGTAGATGATGTCATCACGGAGCCATATAACCATTTCCAGTGTGTCTTCTCACTTTGCGCTTTATTATATCACATTAGACAAATATACAGGAACCCAGATGTAATTTACGTCTTGCGTAAAACATATAGTTACACTCAGAGGTGAAATTTGACGTCATAGGTATTCTGCTGCCATTTACAATATATTTATCTTGTTGCTTACCTTTATTCAAATTTTTTTTAACTGTAACACAATAGAAAAAAATGTGTTTTTACCTTCGTAATTTTTTCGTTTTTTTTTTGTCTTCAATATCTAACATAACCGTTCCAATTATAAATATGCTAACAAAAATTATGTTTTATTGTTTTATTACTTATTCATTAAACTCAACTTACTCACTGAATATAGTTTTAAGGTAAATAAAATATTGAGTACGTAAACATACATAGATGGTGTAGGTTCTCTGGCTAACACACACACACTCAGAACAATAACATTTTTGCAAGATGTTCTTTGAGTTGAGAAACTAAGCACTTAAGAACCTGTACTTAAAATCGTTAAAGCAAGATTAGGATCATTATGGTGGAAAGTGTTCTGTTCAAAGGAAGAACGGGTCCATCCTTGTATAACCTACATTTTAATCTACACCCTCGGATTCATGCTTGTGTGTACAGGGATCGACTATTAACAGCATACAAGTTCCAATCTCCACCTATTAGGTATCAGTGACGATAAAACTGCAAAAGAGGTCTGGCTTTTGTTTTCCTATCTAGCAGCCATTTCTAATGTGATCTAAGGTGACGTATTCTCATTTGCCTCTCAGGCTGCACATTAGTTTTACTTGGACAGGACATTTATCATAAGGATTTATTTTAATAATTAATTTTAAATTTTAATATATAAAATAGTCCTACTTATTCAGTAAATAACTGTTTTTATTGTTCAATTAATAAAATGGAAACACACACACATTAATACACAAATGTACAGTTAGGTTTTTTTTTTACACCCCCCCCCCCCCCAATTTTAAAAATTCTCACACAATAATTTACTAAACTGTCATTTGTATTTATTATAGAATATTTACAGATAGTGGAGTATAGGGAATACAAATAATGAAATATTATCTTATATAATTTAATTAAGTTTTTATATATATCTGAATATATTATATCATATATTATACTATATATATCATATTTATAATATAATAAACATATACAATAATTAAATTATTGTAAAGTTTATTTGTAATAAAGTTATTTGTATTATTGTATATATTATTGTATTCCCTTATACTCCTATCTAAAATATTCTACCACTTTTTTGTCCCATTCACTGGTGTCAACCAATATCTGAAAATGAACAGATGGCCGAACACTAATGCACCAGACCTCAGTGGATTGAGATGGACTCACGAATTATAAAACCTTACAAAATATCTGCTATTGTTGGATATCTCTGCCTTCAAGCTTTTTCTGAAATAAATGCCGACAATATCCACTACAAAGTATCATCTCGTATTGTAGGACTGAAAATTATCTTAAGGAATATTAAATACGTTTCGTTAGGCAATAGTGATATTTTTAAGTACGGAAATAATTGAAACAAATTGCTATTATTTTGAATCAGGTATTTACATACATAATCTTTATTAAAGTATTATTAATAGTAGAAACAGTCTTTTTATACCGTCAGTAAAAGAAGTTATTCACGTATGCATTGCAATGTGTAAAACGAAAGAAAGCTTGATCAAATACAGGAGAAAATGTTAATCCCTTAACAAATGTAAGAATTTTTGTAATATAAGTAGAAAACAAATTTTATAAATGTATATGAATTTCGTTTATCATGGTTTCAATTGTTTAGTTTTCGTATTTTAGTAATTGTCTTGGTCTGTTATCAGATTTCTAATTACTGTTTTTTTATTATTTATTTTTAGAAATTTAAAATTTTTTGGAAAGCAAGATTTAATAAATAACAATTCAACATATTATTTATTGTTCACAAAAAACTTATTTTCATACATCTAAAGTTTTTTGATTTTATATTTATATAAATTTGTTCACGTCAATAACCAACTAGCCTTTGCAAAAATAAAAAACAATTCCTATATACTTTTATTGTTTTTGACTTACATCGTAAAAAAGTTAATTAGATAATTATTTTTTAATTTTTCCTCTATTCAAAATAAAGTCTTTAAAATATATTAGCACAGTAAATAAAACCTAGGAGGTACAGGTAATATATAGTATATATGATAATATACCTGTCGGTAAAATCCAGTATGGGTACAGCAAAAAACCTAAGTGTCAGTAAAATCTTAATTATGCTATGAATGTTCACGAGCAGCACATTTCTAACTAATAATTTCGAGGTATTATGGAAAGGATACTTTGTGAATAGATCTATTTTACTATAAAAGATGACTTTGGTGGCTGGAGCTCCCTTAATGATTAAAGGTTTATTAAACACCTACGTTAATATTTTCCATGTCACTTTTACTGTGAAAAAAGCTTGAGCAGAGCTGGCCTTCTTTTTCAACGTTACCTTACGGAGACAGTGCGCGTAATACCTCCTCATGATGTCTAGACAGGAGCCTTCTCTACTCTCTACCTCATCCTGAATATCCTGATTACGCCGTAAACAGTTTTCTATTGGTCGTTTTAGGTTGTTTCCTCATCTGTTTTGTCCTAAGCCAATACAGCATGATAATAAACAAAAACAATCCTCATTTGAATCGTTTGTTTATGGTTCTTCTTGTTTGTGCAATATAAATTTTGTCACAAGTCATGGCTACCAATTTAATAAATTCCTGATTTATTATCATCTGAATTTCGGAAAATTTGTGATATTGCATATTCTGTGAGTGACAATTTTATTTGTATGTTTCTTAAGTTGTGTTTTAATTTACTTATTAACATTTATACTAATTACATTTTTTTAATTGCTCCAGGGTTTTGAAATATTGAACTTACAATACATTAGAGAGTGCATTTCTAAATATTTAAAATTATTTTAATACACTTAATTATTACATATATAATTCATAACTTTTACAAATATCAATTGCTCTATTCAACAAGTGATTATCAGTTTACAATGCTTTAAAATTACCCAAATAAACGTAACCTGAGGATAAAGAGTTTAGCTTGGATAGCTGTGACTCAGAGAAAATACCTGATTCATCTAAATGGCCTATTCATTCACTGATCGAAAAAAGAGGATAACAATTTCACATTAAATTTACATTCATTTAAATTAAAACAATATGCAAAAAATAAAACAAATATTCAATAACATAACTGTAAAATAAACTAAATTAAAATTAATATTCAATATAATTGAATAACAAATTACGATGTTGAGGGTTCATATGCTCATTATGAAGTATTACTTTTAAAACTACGTAGGTATCATTGGAGGAAATGTCTATACATTATAATACGAGCCAAGATAAACTTCATTTTTATAAATTTGCTGATAGCATATTAGTTTTATTAAATAAGATATCACATTCAATGTATTACTTCACTGGAAGTAATTGCTGGAATAACATACTAAACAGAAGGTATAACTTTTACCGTGTGCTTGTGGACCGGGAAACTGTGTGTAATGTGAACTAGATGATGTCATCAGTGCGTCATTACAATTTCTTTCTGCCTCTCTCACTCGACGCCAGGGGGTATTAGACGTAACGTAAAAGCCCTTCGCTATAACACTAACTGTGTGTACTCGTATTATATAATAATATTGTTACCCTCAGTAGTCAATTGGGAGTTACTTAGTTATCCTGTACCTTGGATTCTAAATTACTGAGAAAAATTATTACATTATGATAATATATGATTAATTTTTTATATTAGCGTATAAAGTATGACAAACAAATATTAATTTCCAAATTATTTATCGCTCTTTTGTTTATTTTAGTGAGGGATATTTCATTTTACTTTATAAAAACACACACTTACTTTAAAACACAAACTGAACTACCTATGACCAATCAACAACATCAAAATAACTTCTTGGTTTCAAGGGTATAGGGTTAAGGCTAAGCATAAAAGAAGAAATAAGGACACTTCATTTCCTGTGGGTTATATAACCAATTCGAGAGACCACCGATGTAGGAGTTGTCGATGTTGCTTTCGCTGCCTCTTTTCAAAAGTTTTCATATCAAATTTGACACTTTGAGATACTTGTATGGCTCCTTTGCCAGGTACAAGTGAATATTCGGTTTTTTAACCTTCTATTACTGCTGCTATGAAGTTTTGTATAACTCTTAGTTCACTTATACTGAGGGATACAGCCCCATGTATTTACTTTTATATTTGTTTCTCGGCTTTTCACTTCCGTGTTGAAAACAAATATAACCTGTTAGAAAGAAATACCATATTAATAGCAGTACGCTAGCTCGTTTATTGTCAATTTGTTTATATTAGGACTCTTAAAATGTACCCAATGACCTAGTGACCTAAAGGTAGAAGAATAATGTTTTATGTTACAAACAATTACAGCTAAATTGGGAACGAACACATTTTATTTTATACTCAATAGAACTTATATAACTATTTAATTAAACTACATTTATAACAAATAAAGAGATATATATATATATATATATATATATATATATATATATATATATAATATATATATATTGGAACTATGGCTACGTTTTAGTACTAATAATTAATTAATATAACAAAAATCATTGAATCATATGGAACTGTGTGGAACTACAATATAAGTGTTAAAAATGTACGAATTTGTTATAATTATATAGGTGTTACTGAAGTCAATTATTATACACCTTAGTTGAAAGATCTTTTGTCAACAGTTATGGGTAACAATTAGTAAAACGTATGTAATGTAACGACTGTGAACTGGTTTACTTTTCAAGTACAGTATTACAGTCAATCTCTTAAATCAACACTACTTATTCAATACTAATGAATGACGTCATTAGCCCAACATGCTTCAGTATTAAACCGCGCGTGGTGTGTGTGTGTGTGTGATTAACACTCCAGAATTATTTGTGATACATGTGTTGAAGGGTTATTTTGTAGTATCCATACATGTACCACGATCACTCGATTGCTTTTTGTGTCAATGTGCGAGTGATTTTGTTCACAATTTTAATTTTATGAAAAAGCCATCTACCATTATCTATGCTAATGGCCGATGATAAAGGTTGACCTCTGAAACATGTTACCGTATGATTTCATTGAACACGTATGAATACAATTTGATTGGCGGTAGGATGTATTTTATTTTAGCCATAATTTCTCGTCATTGACGTCCTGATTTACTTGAAGCACTCTAATACAAAATTGCCATTAATTTTTGTTGCCTTATAATCTAGTTTGAATGAGGAAATTATCAATGAACTGTACGAGGTAACGCTAAAAGTAGGTGGATACGATGGGCATAAATAAATATATTCCCAGCGATGTTAATAGTTGGATCAAAAGGGGATATATTTGGAATATGAACAGCTAACTAAAGATCCATCATGGTTTTTATATTTTAAGTTGGGCCATCTTTAAGTTTATAGCTGTTGGGCCATCTTGTCTTTTTCTAGCAATGAAACAAAACGCAGGACATAAAAAAGGAAACTCGTAATAAAACAAAATAAAATGTAAATACGAGTATTAATTTGTTTTCGAGACATTGTGCGTGATGACAGACATACAAAAAATTTCCAGTTCCTCTTGTATGAGGTTTCGTTAATGCCCCATTATTTCTACCCGTTGGCTTTTAAAGGTTATTAATATTTCCAAAAATCATTACTGTTAGTACAGGCACACGTATCCCGCAAAAGAAAATTGACGCTTCTATCCCACGCAGGCTTATCAGTGATTGCGGGATTTGACGCTCATTACGCGAGGTAATCTGGCACAACACATAATACAGGATAACAACACGTGTCCTTTGCATGGGTCTGATCCTGTGACATCATTTTGAAATGTAGCGTTCATACGATTGGTTATTTCTTGCAATATTTAGTTTAAAAGTGTAGCAACAGTACACCGCTATATATAGCTAATTTAATAATCAAACAAATATAAAATGATTTAATGAAATATACCCTACGATACTGAATGTTGTTTTTAATTAGTAGTTGTTAGGAAATTGTACTCCACAAAGACATTATAAGTATTAAAACGATTGTCTCTGTTGAAGTACTGACTATACAAAAGTAATATTTATTTGAATGAGCATTCACATTATACCCAATTAGAGTATTAATAAAATTAATAATGTTTTACTAATCAACACAAAATAAAAAAAACATGCGTAAACTTGTACATAGTTACAGGGAAAATGTATTATTCTTTTATATAAATTATAAATTGTTTACTGTTCTGTTAGCATATCATTAAATCGTGACTGATTCATATAAGTCATAGTTAAAAAATCGTACCTCTCAATGACATCATATTTATTAAACAAGTTTTAAATTAAATTAGCGCTTAGGAAATGAAAATTGAAAACAATGGTTTCTATTTAAGTAACAATCATGCGAAGATAGTAAATATCAATGATCATTCCCATTAATCCAAATTAAAGTATTAATTAATTAAGTAATTATTTACTAATCACTACTAAAACAACAAAAAACATTCATAAACCTGCATATAATTACAGGAAAAATATATTACCCTTTATATAACTGAAACCCTGTTTCTTGTTACGTGTGCACATCATTCAATCGTCACTGATCATTCAGAAGTGAACCAATGATTGTTCCTATTGACAGGACACCTTGACACCAGGACCGTAGCGAAAGAACATTCTCCACACTTGGGTGTTTGGGTTCACACAAGTGCTATCTCTGTGATCATCTCAACAAAGGTATGCCTTTAGTATTTGGCACCGTGTAAAGCAATAAGTGGTCGGACTGCCTGACACTTTGATATCTTGACCGTGATAACTTCTGAATAAACAACTTCAGGGCTTGTCCTTGGGTTGGTACCAGGGCTTTCTCTATTTTAAGTTTAACAGCGAGGTTTGTTTATCTGAACGCGTGTAAACTAGTAAATTTTATTACTTCCTTACTGTTATTATATATATATATATATATATATATATATATATATAAAACATGGTTAATACATATATATTAACCGAGCAATCAAACTATAGGAACATTTCAATTGCTATAATTATAACCTAATAACAACGGATATCGACCTTTAAGTCTTCTTGAAAAGTGAAAGAGACAAAGAAATACAGTAAAATTTATAGTCGCATAAATACTTGACTTACATAATTATTTTTGAAAATATTAAGATACGTGTGCACATCATTCAATCGTGACTGATCATTCAGAAGTGAACCAATGATTGTTCCTATTGACAGACACCTTGACACCAGGACCGTAGCGAAAGAACATTCTCCACACTTGGGAATGGATCCACACTTACGAATCTAATACGTAAATATTAGATACGTATTTAAAGACTAAATATTCATTATTTACGAGGTAACTTCTCTTAAATAAATAAATAAATAAATAAGGCCTTTATTCTTGAGCGGATTTCAGTTTACAATCTGTTTTACAAATCGACTCACGTCAAAACTAATCATAACAGTACAATTTGTATTTTAAAACTGTGACACCCAAATATTGCGTACTGGTAATTTACATAGAAAATTCATACTTAAACAACAATACATCATTAAGGTACCTATACAGTTTTAACTTCCTTTTTGAATGTTTTAACAGACAAAGTCTTTATAACTGGTGGTAAGGCATTTTACTCCTGGGGTCCAAAGTACGAGAAGGACCTTTTTGTAGCCTCCAACCGCACACGCGGCAGTTGCAGCTTGTCGTCCTGTCGAGTGTGCCGTTCTCTTAGAGTCGCTCGCGCCACTTCGTCTCAGGTAAGAGGGTTCACCAGTTACCAAAACCTTATGCACCAATGTCACAGTTTGGAGCCTACAAATATCTTGAACAGAGTGTAAATTTGCTCTTTTGCGATAAGGTGAGATGTGGTCAAATTTTTTTTAGATTATAAACAAACCTCAGCGCACTGTTCTGTATCCGTGCAAGGATGACATTTGCCTCTTGAGTTAAGCAGCTACCAAACACTGGAAGGGCGTAATATATTGATGGAAAATACTAGAGAATTTTACAATATGCAGCTTTGAAAGCATTGGAATTAACGCTCTGTATCTATTCAAAACTCTCAATTTACACATTGCACGTTGAGAAATCAATTCAACATGTTTAAGAAAGTTTAGCTGATTGTTAATTATAACTCCCAGGACTTTAACAAAAACACGATCTTCCAAACAAATACCCTCAACAGAAACAGAGAGAATACTCCTGTTCATGGTCTCTTTAATGGACGGTGAGCAAAAATGCACCACAGAACACTTATCTGCATTCAACTTTAGGCCATGTCCCTCCGACCACTCTTTAACCCTTACGCAGATCAGCATTGAAACACGGCACCGCCTCATGGACACCTGGAGGGGGATACGTTAGAAGCATCTGAGAGTCATCCGCATAGGAGTAGAGTGAACACGAGGACAATGCAAGTTCAAGATCAGCAGTATATAAAATGAACATAACAGGCCCTAAACATGACCCTTGAGGAACCCCTGTATCCTTCGACAGCGAGGGAAGAGCATTTTTTCTTTTACCTTCGTCACCTGACTCCGTCCGCTCAAATATGAGCCAAACCATTTTATAGCGATTTCATTAAACCTATAGAAATTTAATTTGGCAAGAAACAGTTCATAATTCACTGAGTCGAACGCTTCAGAGAAATCAAGCGTCCGCCAAAATACTTCCAAAACCTCTATCTTTCGCTACATGCAGCTCATCCATAATGTTTATCAAGGCGGAGGTAGTGCTGAGAGACTTCCTAAAACCAGACTGATGTACAGGAAGAATATTTTCAGCCTCAATGAAAGCTGTCAACTGATTCACCACTACCTTCTCAAGGATTTTTGACATGGCCGGAAGGATCAATATCGGCGTAAATTGGGAAATCACACTTGGATTCTTTATTTTGGGTATGGGCGTGGACAAGACTTTGCTTCCAGCATGATGGAAAAACACCCAGAAGCAAGGGACAGGTTAACCAAATGCGTAATAGCTCCCAAGCAATATGGGCTCATGGCTTTCACTAGCCTGAATAGATATTCCATCAGTCCCCACAGCCACTGACGTAATGTTATTCATTATGCATTTGATCTCACCCTCAGTAACTGGCACAAAATTGAAACCATGCGCTAGATCCTCACAAACATTGTTTCTGTAGAAATTCAGTTTCTTGAGGCTAATCCTGCTTCCACCACCCATGCCTGCAAAGTACCTGTTGAGGTCATCAGCTGAGAATCTTATATCGTCACTATTACGGTCATTTTCCAGCACTCCACCGGACCGTAAAACACACCCAGAATGATTTAGAGTCCTTACAATTCAGCTTGTCGTGAAAGTAATATCGTTTTGCTCTTCTGATGGCGCAGTTCAATTTAATTTCGTGCCTTACAGTACAACGTTCTAGCAGCCGAAACAACACTATCATGCAATCTGTGTTTGAAATAATTTTTTTCTTTTGCGAACTCTCTTATCTCGTCACTCCGCCATGGGGCTTTCTTCTTGGTGACTCGCTTTCTTGTTAACGGTACGCAGGTGTCAAGCAGTTGGACAATGTAGGTAGTTAACAATTGACTAACTTCCTCGACCGAGGTCTTTGTCTCGATATCATCCCAATCAATACGTGACAATAAAGAAACATAAAGAGACACATCGAAATTGGAAAAATTTTCGATAAGTTATAAATTTCTCCTTTGGCCTATAGTCGCCATACCTGAGATCACAATATACCAGGTAGTGGTCCGTAATTTGTTTACGCCTTGAATCAAGAATTTTGGACGTATCCACTAAACCAACTTTGACTATGTCTAGACCTTTATTCACAACAATATGGTCGATCAATGTCGAAGAGCTCTCGGTGACACGAGTGGGCTCTGTTATGAGTTTGTACCAACCCTAACGATTCATACAGGTTTTTCAGGAATCTACAATCGGCCTTACCAGTATCCATAAGATTTACATTAATGTCACCCATCAAAACAACATCATCAACATCCAACACCTGATCAATAAACAAAGAATACAAAATAGAACTCAGAGTGGAATATATAACACAGGGTGGTTTATATACCACGCACACACACAGCTTCTTGTTTTCTCAAACTAAACTTGCCACAGATATATTCTAAGCGATTATCAACATTGTAGTCTGTTCCTTGTCAGTCTGTCAGCGCCATAAAGAGTAGCCATCTACAATGAAACAATCTGAGGAAACATCCTGAGTCAACCACGTCTCCGAGAGACCAAGAATGTCAAATTTGAAATCATCAATAACCGCACACAGCTCCTGGAAACCTGTGTTTCATTGTTCTCACATTTAAGTGCCCTACTCTGGAAAACAACTCGCCCCTCTGATGCCGTTTTCCCGACTCCTTATGCTGAACAGAAGCCTGTGACACCTCAGGAACAGCTCTAAAGTCGCCAGGAACTGCGGAAACCGGCGAACATCCACCCGGAAAAGTTTTTTTTCTCGTGCAAACACCTGGAAAAAAAATTCCCGAACCAGAAATTTCCTGCCCTATTTAAGTGACGACCATCACGAGCAAAGTGATACCCCCTCACCAGGCGGTTTCGCGTCAACATAAGTGACATTAAAATTAATGCACATAACCTCTAGCTGTTCATTAAAATTACAAAGTGGTAGTGGTGCAATGTCTCGCCTAGTTAAAACACTACTCAACATAATGTCAGAAATTGGAAAGTGTTCTCTTCTGTAAATCTAGACCAATATACTTTACATTCAGGAAGCAATCATTGAAATATTCGTTGTATAATTATTAAGTTTCTTGTATATCCTTTTTGTTGGGAAAGGATGTAAAAGGAAGGATAGCTTGAATGCTCTCACATAGCGTATGTTGAGGGTTTTGTAAGTGCCAATAGATTATTTTAATTCATTATTTGTTTTAGTAGTTATACTAAAGATAGAAAAATACCTGTATTACTTAATAATTTATTGTGTTAAATTTTAATATTCTAAAGTTTGTACATTAGCCTTTGCATAGAACTATTTTGTAAGGTCTGTTAACTTTTGTAGTAAATTTTTAAGTTTTATAACGTTTATCACACACACATCACACACACACACACACACACACACACACACACACACACACACACACACACACACACACACACACACACACACACACACACACACACACACACATTTTATATAAACATCAATGTAATCATTTAACTTTATACTCTTTCTTTTTTATAACAGTTATATCTACTCTCAGATGTAGAAATGTCCACTTTTCACTGTTGTAGCACATCAAATCAGAAGTATGTATTCTTGTATAACATATGGAAGCTAGATAAATTTATGATTTCAAAACGTAGAATAGGGACATTAACTTCGTCATTACATTAATTATAGTTTCAATGTAATATACCACATACACAACGCAACATGGTGGATAAAGACTCCCTACAGTGGATAACTAACCCCAACTACGGCACTTCATTACAGAATTTATTTACTAATTCTTGCTATTAGTCTTTGACCAAGGAACCAAGAGGAACACATAAACCAAGTTTTACCGGGTTTCACGCCTGTAGGACCTTTCAGTACGATGAAGATATATCGTACTGAAGGGCAGACGGGCCACAACATGAATTTAAGGAAGATCTCTCGGATTCTTAGTACGTAGAAAAATTTAAAATTAGAAGTATCAAAGCTGGCATACCTTGCCAGTTCTCCAATCTACTAACTAAATCAACTTTATAAAATTTGTACGATAAATAGTAATAAATTCGTAAATACAGTACTCGGGAAGCTGAAGCTGTAGTAATTGGTGAAAACATAAATGACATAGACTACGCAACAATAAGTGAGAGTTTAAAAGTAACTCTACCTATACAACAAATTATTACTTGTTACGAATATTTTTATTTCAAGTAGTGTTACAAATATAGAAAAGTAATTCAATTTTTATTTTTAGTACTTAATGGAATTAACTTACAAATACTGCAAAATCTGATATTAATTAGTGAACTAAACAATACGATTGGTGGAGTAAAAATAGCCACTTTTAAGAATAATTAAGACTCTCGAGGGGAGAATGATTTTGCTCTTCAGCTAAATACTTTATGAAGAGCTTCCTTCAACGTACCGTAGTGTCCAAAATATTCTATTCCTTCTATAACTGTAATTCTTAAAACTCCTTAGGTTAGGCCTATATATTTTAATTCTGATAAATTAATAAACAATAAAGCTTACTATATCAGTAAAAGGGTAGTTTGAAACATTTTTTTACGTCACACACACACACACACACACACACACACACACACACACACATATATATATATAATTTTTTAATTAAAATTTAGAAATAGATATCGAAATTAACTATTTTGTGTCTATTTAGGTCATAACTTACTATTGTTAATTTAATATAATTAAGTTAAAATCATGATTTACATATATTTTAGTCATTATTACAAAAACTTTTTTGTTACCAGATTGTTTTTATTAATCATTAGTCTACTGTTTATTAATTAAACAATATAAAAAGTTAAATAATGTTACATAGTAGGTGTGCGAAATGACTAATACAGAGATTTTAATATTTTTTATTAGCGTTTTTAAAACAATCGATATTGTTTCCTGAGTATTCGTCAAATGCTCAACACACTCCATAACAAGGTGCTTACTTAATTTATCAAAACCAACAGTGAAAAAGACCAGCGATGCAAAAACCACCATTCACTTATCGCCTATTGTGTCGCGCTTCAATACCAACTGGATAGTGTGTGTCGGACAAAACGTGCGTTACAGGACCAACACGTTATCGCCCATTTCAGATATTGTCATCAAGTTGCAAAGTTTTGACAAATATCAGTTGTTATCAGCATCGAACGTTTTTTTTATAGAAATAAAAAATGTTTCTATTACTTCGTGGTATGGTTCACATTACTTAATGTTACTAAAAGTTGTCTTAAGTTTAAGGATGAAAGAGATTATCCGATACTTGTTGCCGTAATCAGAGAAAAAGATAAAATTGTAACATTTTTAAGATTCTTTATACCTCGCTGTGGGATTTCCACTGAGTATTACACTGAATTTAACAAACGGTTTTTGTCACATGTCTGGGACACTGAATGGGGATATTATTCCACAATCTTCGAGATAGTTATTAAGGAATGAAAGGCTAACATCATCGATAGGTCTGATTTACGAAGAGGAATGATTTCTTGTGAATGTGAGGATTTTCCGCCTGAAGATTATACAGGCCTTAGCAAGCTCTGCCCTTTTTGCATGCCTTGCCTTTAAGTAATTAGGGATGAAACACAGAAAGTTTGTTTTCCTTCTATATGTTGGTATAATTGATATACTAATCACTTCTGTGCCCATGATGGCAGTATTCGGAATCTTGATAATAGACAGCCCAAACCGACCATTCTTAAGCTCCTGATGGATCCGGAAACCACGCAGAAGTCCTTGGGAACGAATGAAAAATAGATTTACTCAGATTCTTGTCCTAATAAATAAAACAATTTTGGGATACAATTTGTAAGAAAATTGTATTATTCTAATATGAAAAATATTGACGAAAGCTCTCTCTCTTCTTGATCACCAGCTGTGCGGAGTTACCGTAAAAACTTCATTATTGATACTTTGATGATCATTTATCTTCATCATAGAATGACTCCTAACTGAAATTATAATTTTTAGTTTCGTCTTTATTTATTTTCGTTTTTTCAAACAACCCGAAAAAACGTATTATGGTTAATTTGAAACTGTGTGTGATGAAATGGGGTAGTTGTGTGATAATATCGTAATATTTTACAACTAAAAATAATTAATACTTTTTAAATTGCTGTCAATACTTACTTTTAAGTTTTTTATATTTTAATGTATGAACGATTCAACTATTAATAATATAATCTATAATAGTTCATTTATACAGTAAACAAAAAAATTTAGATATTTATAGTTACATTATATTAAACTGTTAATGAATTGATCTACCTTTTTGCAAATTATTTAAAATTAGAAGTAGTTTTTAAAACAGTTACCTGTATAATCTACAATCTATTCAATATATTAAAACAAAGAGTACATTTTAAAAACTTTATTTTATATTCTAACAACTAAACATATTTGAGTGAAATCGAAAAATGATTATCCTATAATATAAAAATCAGGTTATGTTACAATTAAATCAAATTGTAAATTTAAACTGCTTGGTTGTAATTACAAAAATATTTTAAGATGCTGTTTAGCTCAACATACTAACGTCTTGTTTACTTCAGACTAACCCAGTAAATAGATAGACCACAGTATATGCAAGCTTTCCTCAATTAAGCAACGTATACGAGTACGAAGGACTTTAATTAAGAGGTGAGACTTAAAAATGAAAATACTATGTAGATTTAATGATATGCATTATCATACAAACAGGGCAGGTCGGCGTGCACTCCACTGGATGATGATGGAGGGGTGTGAGTGTAGTATATTTTTTAATGTTAAGTATGAGTCTAACATGTATTGTAATACCAAACTGTAAATTAAACTTTAATTTAAAAGTAGTAAAAATGTACTACTACTGGTTTTACATAATAATAATAACAAATTATAGGTCGTTTTCAATGTGTTACTTGTTAAAATGTTTAATTTTCGTAGTTATGATATTTGCCATAGGCTATTTTTAAGATAAGTTAACGTAAACATTTTTAAGTAACTACGATGTATTCGATACAGCACTAAAATGAACTTGCGTTATACACATAACACAGGTTTGGTGGTAATCTGACAGTACCATACATTTAACTCATGGAATACGGAGTACACATCGATAATATTTGTAAATACGGGACAAAACCTATTCTCGGCAGAACTTTGAGTACTATATTATTTTTGAGCTGTATCGTTTTGATATCAAAGATAAGACATAAGGCATAATAACGTACATTGAAATACATGCTTCAAAACAGTAGCTTAAAAACAACAATTCAACGAAATTTCAAATTAGTATTGTCATTATTGAAAGTACGTTTTAATTGTTCTTACATCCTTTCCTGGAAGATATATTTGAACAAAGCTTTATCCTATATAACATTTCCAACTTGACCTACTTGGTACAAACGGTGAGTATACAGTAAGCTGAGGAGTCAGGTTGTGGTGTCGGGTGTTAGTGATACACACACCTTCATCCCTTGCTACTTTGTCACTACTCACCACATAGCACAGGTACCATTTAATCGGTTGGCTCAGAATCAGACTGCGGTACCTGGTGTTAGTGGTACATACACTTTTATCTCTTGGTGCTCTGTCTCTGCACTCCTCATCCAAACGTTTTTATCGATCGTTAAGGTCAGTACTCGTACTGAGGCGTCATTTGTTAGTGGAAAATACACTTTCAACGTACGCTGCTCTGCGCCTGGAACCTCATACACTTGAACCACTCACCGATAAGCTCAGGAATCAGACTGTGGTACCTAGGTGTTAGTGGTACGTACACTTTTATCTTTTGGTGCTCTGTCTCTGCACTCCTCATCCACACGTTCTATCGATCGTTAAGGTCAGTACTCGTACAGAGGCACCAGTTTTAAGTGGAAAGTACACTTTAAACGTATGCTGCTCTGCCCTTAGAACCACATACCCTTGTACCACTCAACGATAAGCTCAGTAATCAGACTGTGGTACCCAGGTGTTAGTGGTACATACACTTGTAGCCATTGCTGGATCGTTAAGGTCAGGAATGTGACTATGGTACCGAGATGATATTAATAAGAAACATTTTATCACATGCTCACATGCTCACTGCTCAATTGTCACGTAACGCAAATGTGCTTAGTTGGTAAACTCAAGTATCAGGCTGTAATATCAGGTGTTTATTGATACATACCTCTTTTATACGAGCTTAATTATATAGAATTTTTTCCATAATTTTGGAAATGTAATAAACGTGCTTAATCACTTTAGTATTTGTAATACGTATCTGTATCTTTTATGCATGACAAGTTTGTCTGAAAATATTCAGAACGGTTAAATAACAAAAGATACGGTATATTATAATTCAATATTCCAGTGTGAAGCTTCGAATGTTGATGATGTAAGAAATTATGATTCTGCGTGCCTAGGAATAAATTATGATGCATGTTTAAAACGCTAAGCAACCCATAATTTCAAAAATCGTCTTGGAACCTATGATGATTAGCAGTTCTAAAATTATTTGACAATATAATAAAGGCAAATTATATTTAAGTAAAACTAGTTGTTACCTGTTTTTAGACAGTATGCACAGTCTGATATGAATCTAACAGACATTACTATAGTAAAAACGTTGCTGTTTTTACTCTAAAATATAAACTAAAATAAAACAAAAATAATAAAAAAATGAAAACCTAAACAATTTTATTAAATGATAATAAGGAGTCCATACCAATCAATCAATTAGAATTTTAATTTTATATAAAAATAATCAGGTTTTATATAGCATAAAGCATATATGTTCAGTATCCAATGACGTAAAGGAAAATACAATATTAACTTACAAACTAACCTGCAGGTTTGCTCTGTTCAGTATAAACATTTAAATTACCTAGAGAAGTTTATGACAAGAGTATGGGTTTATTACCACAAGAGTTTACCGACATGTAGATTCTGAGTCACACCCGATGTCCTATCAAATCTCTGCTATTGTCGAGTTTCCTGATCCGTGGCGATTACAATGATAAATTGGACATAACAGTATTCTGGATACGTGGATGACATCTCATCATGTGATCCGAATTAAATTGATAGTCAACTCCATTATCGCATTCCATCTCCGCTAATGACGAGTTTCCTGAACTGTGGTGATTAAAATGATAAATTGGACATAACAGCATTCTGGATACGTGGGTGACATCTCGTCATGTGATCCGAATTAAATTGATAGTCAACTCCATTATCGCATTCCATCTCCGCTAATGACGAGTTTCCTGAACTGTGGTGATTAAAATGATAAATTGGACATAACAGCATTTCTGGATACGTGAGTGACATCTCGTCATGTGACCCGAATTAAATTGATAGTCAACTCCATTATCGCATTCCATCTCCGCTAATGACGAGTTTCCTGAACTGTGGTGATTACAATGATAAATTGGACATAACAGCATTCTGGATACGTGAGTGACATCTCATCATGTGATCCGAATTAAATTGGTAGTCAACTCCATTACCGCATTCCATCTCCGCTAATGACGAGTTTCCTGAACTGTGGTGATTACAATGATAAATTGGACATAACAGCATTCTGGATACGTGAGTGACAACTCGTCATGTGACCCGAATTAAATTGATAGTCAACTCCATTATCGCATTCCATCTCCGCTAATGACGAATTTCCTGATCCGTGGCGATTACAATGATAAATTTGACATAACAGCATTCTGGATACGTGGGTGATAACTCATCAGGTTGACATTCATTATACTGATAGTCGACTTCATTAAAATATAACATCTTGCTAATGACGAGTTTTTACATCTATAACGCATTACTTGTCAACAGATGACCTCCTCACAGCACACAGTTTGGGTGGTTAATATTGCATCTGACTACCTCATAAAATGTCTAACGTCTTTCAATTTACATTTCATCAACTTTTGACTCTGGTTAGTTTGATATTTCATAGAGAGTATAATAGCAACTGCTAGTAAGCTGCTGCAATTTATTACCTATTGGCTGAATGTTAGCGAAGACTATCACTCGTTATCACGAATTCTGTCTGCCTCGTTTTCTATCTGCCTTTCGCACGATATCTCAATAATGAACATATTTTTTTATTTTAATTTTTAATTAAGCAAATAAATCTTAATATAACAGTAAATTTAATGGAATATGTCCATATAGGATTCATAAAGTGCTTTAAAATTTAATGTGATAGTTATTTATTCAATTTCATTACCCAATATTTACATTTTAGCTATAAAACATTTAGCTATTTCCTATTTTGTAATTGTTACAAACGTCACGGATACTTCATAACTTATTGCTAGGCTCTAAGAACCTATTACAAGTATATTGCTTTTTTAGGTTGGCCTAATTGCTTAGTATTTTTTCAATTTCTGTAGGAGAAATATCTAAGAATTGCCACTAATGTATTTAGGCAAGAGGATCTGCTCCTACAGTAGTAACAGAATAATCTGATAGTTTGGCTTGAGCTTGTTTACTACCGAAATAAAATATTGAAAAGTATAACCAGTATAAACTATAATCTCATACCTTGAAAAAGTGCAGGCTAGCTCTGTTCCAGCCTTTTCCAGTGATAGTTATTGGGGAAGGCTTTTCAAAATGCACATCCTTGGAAAACATCGAAGATGTCCACACCTTTTGGAACAATCATCCTCTGTACTAAACTAGGCTTATCCGTCAACCACTTATCTCAACGTCTAAAGAATTTACAGTTAGTCAAGTGTTATATCTGGTTATCTTTAGTTGGAAGTGTTATATCCAAATTGAAACGAAGACTTTGTTTTTCTGTGCCCGGTGTAGGTTTTACTAATCTTTGTTATGGGAAAAGTTCCAGCATTACTTGATTCATAAAAAAACATCAGGCTGTCTGCATACCTGGCAATACTGAATAGTAAGTGTGGTTACCCAACTAATATTGTACAACGTTTAAAACGTTTATTTATTTTGTATACCTATATGAGTGAGTTTTATTTAAACTCATTTTGACGGCCATTTTATCATGTTATTTAACAATCCTGTTGCTAGTAAAAAATTAATCATTAATAAATGCAAAAAATATATATCTCTTGCCCTTACAAAATATATAGAGACTAATACTGCCATTCTAAAATTCTAAGTAAAGAGTTATTCTCGTATGAAATAATCATCTTACCACGACCTGGTATAAATACTGTGTAAAGTAGCTTAAATTTAGATAGCGATATTTGTGTGCCAGACGATGCAAGCCAATTACAGCAACTGATATGGACGATAACTTTGTCCAGTCGGTATTGAAGCGCGACACAATAGGCGATATGTGAATGGTGGTTTCTGCATCGCCGCTCCTCTTCACAGCTGGTTTGCTGAATTAAGTTAAAACCTTGGTATTGGGTGTGTGTAGAATATTTTACAAAGAATACAAAAATAGTTTCCTGATTATTAAATAACAGTTTTCTGACTACTTCAACTTAAATGTAATATATTCACTAATGATAATACCTACATATCATGTTGGACCATCAGCATAATATTTTACCTTATATTTTTTGGTTTAGAGGTTGCTAAGCCTACCACCCTAGGGGCTCGACAAATTTCATTTTTGTTCATATGTCTATCTATAAATACCTTCATTTCTATATGGGGAACATTGATCTAAGTGTGCATGCATGTTAATTCAAGGAATTCAGTTTTAGATAACATTTTACATTAATACTATGGATAACCGCGATGAAAACTATACACTCATGGAATAATCTAATTTGTAAGCAATTTACATCTTAATATCTCACGAAATAACACTTGTAACTGAATTAGCTTGAAATCTTTCTAGCAACATCAGTGAAGTTACACAATACATGGTAAGGGTATTCTTAGTTCGTTTAGTTTGTTTTATTGATGCTAGGTAACTAACCAGGGTAAGTTAATAAATTCACTTGTGTAAGTGCCTGATGATGGAATCCTTGATTCTGAAAGGCCTTGCAAAAGACATTTATGTTGGAAAATGTGTGTTAATTCATTAGTGGTATTAAAATAATTAAAATATAAAAAAGGTAAAGGATTTTCATTATACAAGGCAAATGTAATGGCTAGGAAGTCCTTTCTATACACTTAACCTTAGTACCAACAGCTTAAAGGGGACTTCCGAACCACCGCTAATGGCTGATGGGCTGCTAGCTTGGGTAGGATTGCTCTGCGGTCACCCAACCAAAGAGGAGCCACGCTCTACGTTGCTCGGCTCGGTTATCTTGCGAAAACTGCGTAATCTGCGACGTTACTAAGTTTTATTTCTTTGGCTTAAAGAACATTAATATCAATTAGTAATTTATAATCAGGTCCATTTGCATTTTACCTTAAAATTTGTATGTTATTATATTGATCTATAATATGTTTTGCCGCGATTGTGCATCCATCGGGTTAACTAGAAAGGGAGAAAACAGTAATTAGTTCTACTGGCAGGTAAAAACCAGCTTAAAGTGAATCTTCATGGGTTTTAATATTTTATGTCATATTATTACAGGTTTATCTTAATGTAAATTAATTTATCTATTAACAATTACACTGAGGTGCGACAGCAATAACTATTAACGCAGTAAGTAAATAATAATGAACACATCACTTTCTAAAATATTTAAAGACATTTAAAATGAAAGACATTTTGTATATTAGTTAAATATTAAATATAAACTTAAGCAACCATCTCACTTTTTACAACCTGTACAATAAACCGTTATTAGACAATATTTAGGTATGCCTAACTCTCAATAGGCTGAACAGTTTTTATTTCTGTCTATCTTAAATTCTGTTAGCTGTCTGTCTATCCGAAAACAAACTATAGGCTTAAATTTGTTGCATGAAGCTTTATTATCATATTAGAAAACCAGAGTTAGATGATAATGTATATCACTTCATGGGATTAGTTAAAGTTAAGCGAATATTTTTAATGCGATCTTATGGATAACCATGATGGCAACAAGCAAATAGCAGAATAAATAAATTTGTAAACGTATTGATGAAACACACATATGAGATTTCGTAATATGACATTTATATTCGCATAGTTTAAAGAGAAAATAATAGAATGGACAATAAATGTTTAAAATAGATGAAGATGTTTCATTTTAGCATACTGTTGCGTTGTAACACCCTCCATTATTAAACGAAATGTTCATTACTTCAACACTGCTTTGAAACGTAAATTAATGAAGGAAAGTTTTATTTATCATGTAGCAAGATATCTAGAGAAATTTTAAGTTTCTACTAAGCTTCATTTTTATATAGTCAGAAATGTTATTTGATTATAAATGTCCAACTACGGAACCTGATTTAACGTCATTGAAGCCTATTACTTATACTGACACAATCTTTCTTTTTTGTGAGGGATTACTAGTTAATATAAAAACCCACCCGATAACAAAGCCGAATATAAAATTAAGAACTTGAGCGAGTTGTCATCTTTCTTGTACTAAATTGTAGCAATGTTATATTTAGCATAATTTTCCCCCAAGGCTTATATGGTTTTCACGAACTGTGCATCCGCTTTTTATATATTTTACAATAACATTTATAATTTAGTTAAAACATAAATTCATTAGTTTAAGATTTAATTCAAGGTAAACAATACCGTTAATCATTCATGATTTTATTATTACTATTAAAATAATATTTTACAAAATACACGCGATGGAGGCAGTTTGGGAGAACACATTTAACCTTAGTACGTGAAGCTATTTACTGAGGTATATATTAGGCCCCGCAATTGTTTTTTAGGTCTAGCCACAATAAGGTTGCGATCTGACAAGGAAAACTTATACTTTTTATAAATATACAGTGACAATATACGAGGATACATCACGGCGGTTGGTCAAAGATTAAAATTGGTAATGAAATATTTATTTGTTAAAAACATCGATGTACGGTTTTGGGCTGAGGGTTAAGGAAGCCTATCTTTGGAATAGTTGGGAAATTTTAATTTTGGCTGCCTATCTAACTACTTGTAACAAATCTCAAGAACGAAATTGAGCTGCAGGTTTAAACGTTTGCATTAAGTTTAATTTCTATGTAAAATACCCTGAGATCGATGATTATGCATCTTACTCCACAATTTAGCTGAGCATTCGTGAATATTTATACATTGGTCTTATATATGACCAGGATGGGTGGACAACAGTCTGAGTATAATCATATTACATTTACCATATGACATAGTAACAAGTGTAGTCTCATGAAATGAGGTATGAACTAAAAAACGTATGTAGAACCGCAGCGTATAGACTTACGCAACACGTGGTATGGCGTAACCATAATTTGCATGTTTCTTGGAATAGTGAATAAACAGTGGTTGGATGTTCTAGTCGGTGAGATTTCCTAAGCAAATAACATTTGCTTTGACCCTTGGACCGTGACAGCTAAGGGCGCCGCGCCGCTGGGCTTGTCTTTGACTTTACGCTAGCTAGGTCCTTCGGCTACAGATTTCACGCTCGGCAGTCTTCTCACCACCGAAAGGTCTGTGGTTCTGACAGCTAGAGTTACACTATAACATACACATTTATAGGCATAATGAATTTATGATGTATTATATTAATATACAAATGCTTTGTTTTGTGGCATAGAAATGTAAATTAAATTTATTTCTTAAAAACCTCCACTGGGAGTAGAGTGAGGTATCTCTTCTTGTATAACCTTATACTGTCACACGTTCTGGTGAGGCTGTCATTATTGCAAGACTGTTAAACTTGTATCCATTATGATTGTTATTATGTGTATAAGATAATAAATAATAATCTTATTATTATTATTATTGTAAACATATTTCGATGTTTGATACTCAATTATATAAAAGCTACTAGACAGTTTTAGATGACAGTTGTCATGCTTTTTGTTAATATAAAATATGGACATATTATAATTCCCAATATCATCAATTAACTTAAATGTAAAGAAAATGAATATTTACTTTAAAGATACTCCAAATGTTAGCTGGACTAGTTACAAAATACAACGATTATGACCGGTATTAAGCATTGACGACTAGATGACTAGCAAACGTTAGCCTCGCCAACCAGTTGTACTACAGAATTAATTCGGAATAGTCTCTGTTAAAAATATGGTATTGAGTAGTACATAGTTCTTGCTGCCTGCGCTTGACTAAAAGAGTCATTAGTTTATTAAATTTAAAATTACTTAAACATCTGTACTCAAACAGGTGATTTCTTACAAACTTTTTAATGTGAATGCAATCTTAAACGAGTCAGTTTGAAAAGAAAACTTCCCAGAATTAAAACTATTGCTGGAATTAGTAGAAAATATAGCGTGTTCCATAAGAAGTTTAAATTTTGAATCATTAAAATCGTTTTATTTATTTGTACTAAAAATGAGGTGAGATCACCCATAAAAGTGTAAATTTAAACATTTTGGGATGAAATAGTGGAACATGTAAAATGGACACCTTGTATGTAGTACGGCTAGCTGAGTGTACAGAAAATTCACAGAAAAATAATAGGGTATTGAACCGAATAATGGTTATTTTGAGTGCTTAGTTTACTTAGCATGCTCGTACCGACATTGCAGTACAACAATGTTACAATAGTTGTGTGTGGCTAATACGGCTTAGAGCCCCAATTTTATTCAATAC
Source organism: Homalodisca vitripennis (assembly GCF_021130785.1). NCBI lineage: Eukaryota > Metazoa > Arthropoda > Insecta > Hemiptera > Cicadellidae > Homalodisca > Homalodisca vitripennis. Next base: position 213,716,011 of record NC_060207.1, on the reverse strand, counting down.
GCACCACACACCTTTAACCGTGCTACAGTAATAGCGTTAGGTCGCTGTTCTCAAAATTCCGCATTTGAGCAATTAAAGTTACAGCCGTCGAAGTTTGTTGCACATATGAGTAGTGAATACAGTTGTGTGACCGAACTCTTAATGGTTGCAGTAAAGAATCCAAACCATTTAGTTTAATATGGGTTTTATTTAATTAGACATTATTGTAAACGTTTACCAGGTAGCAGCCATGCTCAACTTTCCTTTAGACTTTTAGCAATTCCGTACCCGCTACACTGTGTCATAGGCAAATAAAAATAAAAACACAACTATTAACTCTTGAATCTAGAATAAAATAATTAATAAATAACCCAATTGGAAGATGTTATCGAGCGTAACCTTCTCAGGAGAGACATATCTCAGGAAATTTTTTGGCGAAGTTGCAAAATTAAAATGTCAATTGCATTTACAAACCACTAATAAAATCCTATTAAACTGCATTATGTGTAATCTACCTGTAAACTCCAGTTTCACCAGAGGGCGGATAAACACAAAAACCTATCTTCAATATGCCCTTGACATCTGAGAAAGTGTTTATAAGAACTCCCCTTCGTGACCTTTATCTTAAGGGAGCTTTGCTATGTAATGAAGGTAAATTATCCCTTAGGGTGTGATAAACCTGATAGGAGACATTTAGGGCTATGAAGGACAGAGGGATAAATTACTTAAATGTAAAAATAACTCATTTATTTAGAATATACGGGGATAGAAATAAAATAACAACGGATCATTACTGATTTTTAATTAGAAAAGTAAATGGTTTACTAAAATTTCATTGTTAGAGTTAAAATGTCGTTCTAGTTTTATTTATATATTTTTCATAAAGCAATTCATGATATAAACTGGAGTAATTTCACCCTAATAGAAATGGCTGATCAATCATTATTTCAGAGTTCTGTATATAATACATAAAATTAGTAATTCCCTCATTGGAAGCTCAATGAAACTTGATGTGATGTATTAGATAGGGTAGTATACAGAGACTGAGGTGTTTATCGATAACCATTGGCTCATTATTGCGTCCTTAGGTCAGATTTAGCAATTAACGATAAAATTATAGACGGCATCACTATAAAGGTCTTTTCGAACCAGTTCATCGTAAAGGTGAGATCCTGTAATCAAAACTTAGAACCATTATGACTTACCTCGGTAATAACATAGTTACTGCTTGAATTAGTGTTCGTTATATGATCATATTAATATACGTATTATACTTAATAAACCTAATCCAAGTTCTTCTTTAACTAACATCGGTCGACGCGACGGTAGTAATATAGGACTCAGAGATAAGTTGAGTTCTTGGACGGAGCATTCATGATTCAATTATTATCTGGGCTGATATGGGTTAAGGTTATAATATGAAGTAGTGTGGGTGGTTAAAGGTTGGGTAATAAAAGTACAGATATAGGCCCTTACCCAAATGATATTGCATCAGTTTAGGTATATTACAGTACATTTTGTAATATGATTGTAATATGATTTATTAAAACCCATACTAAACTATTGGGTGGTAGTTTCTAAACTAATAAATATAACCACAGCTGTCATAAGTTTTTAGAGTGATTGCACAGTGAACTCGTGTATTGATATTTAAAATGAAAAGTGCTTGTTGTTGTGCAGATAAAGCTTTATTATTATATAATCGTAACTTAAGTTATAAAAAACTAGAAGGAGCACTCGTAGATTAAAAGTATATAACAAAACACACCCTTTTTTTTTAATATCATTATTTGATTGCTAGAATTATCCACGAAAATTAGACTAATACAAGAACAGACAAAACAAGCTTTAAATATTTGTACAAAGTATTTAGCTGTACTATTAACATGCTTATATTTTATAAGTATCAAATTATGATATAAATAAAACAAATTTATAAGTAATTAGATTTAAAATTTGATAAAATTCAAATTAGGGAACACATTACCGCAAAATTCCATACTAAAATTGTTCGTTTAAAGTAATTTTAGAATTAGTACAGCACAGTTATTTCCTGACACCTGTTATGTAATATATAGAAATAACAGGCTATTTCATTATATAAATCATATTTACAAAGTTCAATATGTTTTACAAAATTAATTAAATAAGTCAGTTACTTATCTATTTCCCACATTAGAATTAACTACGTTAACTTTCCTTACACTTAAAATAGAATTATCTTATAAATTATTTAACTGCCAATATTTTTATACTTGATTACAGATGTGCAAACCATATACTAATTTACATGTTCTCTATGAATTCTAGTTTTGATTTCCTTCATAGATATTTATTGGCACTTTTAGCAAGAATCCAACATTTTTGTATATCTTGATATCTAATGTTTTAATTACATAAGCAATATACAAGAATGTAGCTCAGTATTCAGAATTAACACAATCATTGCCTTATGATGATTTCATTTCGGCATGAATATACAATGTAATGTCAACAGCCCCAGATTGCGTCACTAAACCTGAATCTGTCACACCACCAGCGCTCTAGCTACTGTTTGGATACAACATCCGACAAATATATATTATCACTACTTTCTGTATACGTATGTCTCGATAAAAATAAGTAAGTTAAATTCATTTCTATACATTTTTATTTGATTTACTTATGCACAGGTATCATAACGTTCGTATGAGTTTTATATTATTATATGAACAAATAAGCTTAGGATTTGTTATAAATAGAGTTAAAGTAAATAAAATAAACTACTTGTTTAACAATAATATTTATCATTAATAGTAAATAAAAATTAATACAGCAAATTAAACTATTATAGACATAGACTTGAACTTGGGAAAACCTTGACGCTTTGGAAATATCATACATTCTTAGTGCTTTCTAAGAAATTTTAAATTATACACACTATTATATAAAAATATAATGATATATCTCTCTATATTTGTGTTTTTTTTGTATTTGTGTTTTTTTCTTAATCATATAAAAGCTACTGTACCGATTGTACTGAAATTGGTGATGGACATTCTTAAGGCTCCTGGTTAACATATAAACATATTTTTATATCTAAAATCACACTGGAATACGCCCTACAAGACCCAAAATGTGTAAAATCCCATAAGAATTGTAGTACAAGAAAAAAATGTTTTTTAATTGAAAGAGACTGATAAATATAATTAACTGTTCTGTGTAAACAGTTTTTTATGACAACACAACCATATTGTTTAAACAATGTTGTCTCTAGTTCAATAAGGAGTAATATTTTCAAAATGCAATAAAAAACTACATTTTTTAATCGTTTGATATTGACGATAATTCTTCAGGTAGATACGTTTTAAACTTGTGTATTAAAATGGCATAGTTTCAAAAGGCTTTAATGGATATATGTAAACCAAAATCATCAAGTGAAAATAAACAATGTCTGTAAAAAAAGTAATAAAGATATACATGTTTAAACAATTTTTCAATGTTACTTTAAATATTTATAACACATAATTCTTCGTAGTTTTTCTCTCCATGAACGATCCTTTTTCAGTCCGAAATTGTTTACATCTATTTTTAGGAAATTCACACAATAAAACTGTGCCATTCCTCTCAATTCACGGTTAAAGCATTATCAAAATTAATTACGGTTTTAAGGAATCTGTTTGACATTTGAATGAGGTTTAACACTGTTCTTACTTTCAAAAATTGCTAAAAACCCAAAGGAGATGCAACAGTTAAGATTGAGGACTGGCATTAAGAATGAAAGAGCGGTAAACGGTAAAACCAGTTACTACATGAGAAGTAGTTTGTCCAGAGAATTTCAAAATTGAACTTATGATTTAATTGCTTGTTGAGATCCTGAATTATATTGCTTCAACAGCATATTAGAATATGGACCAGATCTCTTTCATATATTGAGTATAGGTTATGTTTAGTTTGTTCACCTTTTGAAGCACTTGACTTCTTAAAAAAAATCAGAATGAAGTTTTTTCAGTAACTCGAATGTGATATAACGGATCCTTATGTTACGTAGTTTTAAAGGTGGGAAAATACTCAGACACAGGACATAATTAATTTATCGTTACAATTATGTATTTCTATAATCTTTGGTTCATAAACCAATAACAACATCGTATTTTCTGAATAACTTGTGGGGATGAGATTATTTGGTGAATTTTACACTATATACAGGGGGGGGGGGGGGGGGGAGGAGGAGGGGGATTGACTGCTTCAGGCCCTGGATTTTTTGAGAAAACCGTTTTTTATAAACCCTGTAGGAAGAATATTAATACATCAAAACTACTCCAGAAGATTAGGTATCCGGGAAACTCATCGATTTTAAGGAACCTGCGGTTGAGTTTATCAAGGATCACCATTGTGGTTACCAGACCTCCTTATCTCTTTACAAGATTTAAAGAACATCATTGTCACTATAACCAAATAATATAAAGTTTTAGTGTTTTAATTTCAGAAAAGACCCAAGGAAGATGCAAAAGTTACGACTTAGAAATGATATAAACAGTGGAAGTAGTGAAACCGGTAAACGTAAGGACAAAGTTACTGCTGATAACATGAGTTGCGGCAATATGCAAATTTGACCCTCGGAGAGCGCGCCTGGATGTTACGCTGTAATCCAACTTGACTCGAGACTGGCAACCTTTTTTGCATAAACTGTGGCTACGGTTTGCCTGCCTAATATGATTAAAAGCATATGATTGAAATGAATATATTTTTTTATTTAACGAATGTTAAAATCCTAATAATATTATAAATGTGAAAGTTCCTTTGATTTTCATTTTAATGTCAAGCGTAAACTATTCACTGATTGTACTGAAATTTGACTTGGTAATTTTCGGCTCCCTAGTATAGATATAGGCCTATTCTTATTTCAAAAACTCATACTCACTACGACCTACTGGGCTGTAAATTAGGTAAAATGTTATAATCTTTTTTCAACCGCTGTTAATTGCAAAGTAGGGAAAATACAAAGATAAGAAAATTTAAAGTTTTAGTAAAACGGACTTTTAACAGTATATATTAGCAAATATTAAGTGTACACTGCGTATTCAGTACAGTAACTTAGATATTAAATATAAATCACTATCTAAATTCTTCTATAAATTTAAAGAATGTTACGAACTCATCTTAGTTATATTTTCACAGAATATGGTTTCCCAGTCCTCTGTATGTATATACTTTCTTGATCACGAAACTAAGGGCAAATCAAAACTATTACTCAAAAATATAATAAGATACCGGAATAATTTGCAATGACCATACATATACACTTTTTGACGTATTTGTTAAAACTCGGCAACTAGGCAAACTCGATAATTTCACTCTAACCAGAAGTGCTTGTATAAAGCCTAGATATTACGTGCGAAGACAAGTAACTGTTAGTTAAAAATGTATTTGAAAGAAAATAGTAATATAATATTGTTTTGTAAATGTCTTTTCATTTTTTAGTTTTTGAAGGATATTTAGAAAAAATTGTTATTATTAAATTGAAGTTCCATCATGTTCCATTCAAAATTTCCATTCAATCTATCCCCTTTTAAGATATTTATATTTTTAGCTGTATACAACGTTGTTTTTAACATAAGGCATAATTGTACTATTGCACTATATAATGTTACTACACGTGGACGCGAGAAAAAACCTTTTGAGTAAACCTTAGTTATTTACACAAATATCTTTTATTTCATAAGGTTTTGATATAAAAATCATATATTATTTCGTAAAGTATAAAATAAAATATACAGCTTAACAGTAAAGCCAGCGAGCATAATACTATCGTTATTAGTACTGATAAGTTAATATAGAAAATGTACTTACATGGCAAGGTACAGAGGACCTCACAAAAATGTAATTACGCTACTGTTCGTATTTGATAAAAACCTGTGTGTTTTGAGGACATTTTAATCTATTATGAAAGGTGAATATGAAGAGGGCATATTTTTAGATAAGTGATCAATTATACGACTTCTGTGGCCAGACAGATTTGGGTTCCCTCCAAGCCATCCAGAGATCGGCAAAGTTCTAATTCTCTATATCCTTTCCACTTTTCTTTAAAAAAGAATACCTTTAATGCTTGAGTAATATTAAAGAAAATAAATTAAGTAACATTATTGAAAATTAAGCAGTTTAAGTACTCCATATTTTTCCTGGATCAAACTAACATAGACATTGAAGTGTATAAAATACTTTGTTCTTAAACTACATTATAGTGTTTTAAGCCCTTCAATATTTAAATTTATGCTAGCCTCTAAAAATTACCTATATTTATTTAATCAAGATATACCAGTCTTATTAATACAGTCAACACACCACTAACATGATTAAAAATATTTTATTATATACAGTACTAGAAATTTAAAATACTTTTAATCCTCACAAGTGTTCAATTATTTCTTAATCATATTATCTGTCTTAAGGTATAATTTTCTGTAAATATTGTGTTAGAAATAAACGTACGCTTCAAATTTAAAGATGAAATTTAAATGAATTAATTTGTACAAGACTTAACCACTTTGATTTTCAAATAACACAATGACCATTGACTATGTGTGATTTCAGTTAACACTTTCAGTCCCATGTCAGACTTAACATTTATATTAACATAGACTGCTGAGGCTTAAAGTGTAAAGTACGCTAGGGTAAACTATGTAAAGTTCATAAATATAATGATTTTTTAAGGATATGTTTTTTCTAACAAGCTACCTTAACTTTTACATTTTGACATGTAATATAATGATAACAAGTACACATAATGCATATAAATAACGTTCAAATGCAGAATCCTGAGGATTTTCTCCACGGATGATCTCAAAATTTTTTCTCCAATGAAGGGATGAGCATTAGCGAAGAGTATTGCTCGAGGAGCTATGAACATTTTATCTCTGTCTTTCTGTTCATTACGATATCTGAAAAAAACTAAGTGAGGTAAATACTTTTTTATGGACAATTTTGAAATTCTAGAAAGGCAAAATGTGTTTGTTTGATGATGGTGTACGTCACTCCATAGTAGGTTTTGGGCTGAGCGTTAAACGAAAATATTTTATATTGGTCTGCGAAGAAATCTCAGCGAACAGGAAATTTGTGAACAAAATGGGTACGATAATATGCCATTTTAACATTTGGCATAGTAAAAATTATATACTAATGAAATTAAGTATAGATTTAAATTTTACATGCAGCTTCAGCGAAGCCACTTGGCGTGGTCTCAGTGTCGACCTTTTATATTAGAGTTTTGCTGTACAGGTAGGTTTTGAACAGGTAGGTGCTGTACAGCCCAATTGCGGCCCCACAGGTTTGCTCTCACAGCCTTTATTAGCCAGAAAGTGTGAAAACTTTATTAAATAAAAAAATGTAAATAATAACCTTTGCCATTTTCCGGCAGGGTAATTGTTGTTTTTAAAGTAAAATTGGCACGGTTTGTCTAAAATCAGAGAATAGTTTTGCAAAGTACAAAACTGTTAATTCACAGTAAATCAAATGTCAATGTCAGCTCTCGGCCTCATACTGCCAACGTCGGTGTTAGCTGTTATGTTCATTTGATGGAACATGACACTCGCGTAGGTCATCTGTCATGTCAGCTGAATGAATTGTCGGAAACCTATATTTAACTTCAATAAAAAGAGACATGGTAGCTCGTTGCATGTTTTTTCTTTATACTTATACTTATATACTTGATATGTAGTTCCCTAACTTCGTAAGAAATACCGTACCTTTCAGTAAAATACCACTCATCTTAGCTATACTATTTAAAAAATATTAATAACCACTATTATTAATCTCTTTACATTTTATAGTCATGAAAACAAAGAGGATAGTCACATTTATTATTCTTTTTTTCTGCAACTACTGCTGAGCGATGAGTAAGAAAATATCCAGATAAGAAAAAAATATGTGTTAACATTTTACTTTTAAACTGTGTGCATTTTAGCAAATATTAAGTGTGCAGTGCTTGTGTTCAGGTCTGTAATATAGATTTTAAAGATAATGTTAAATTTTTTACCATTAACTATAAATATATAAAGACTGTTATAGAATCTATCTTAATCGTTCTTTTGGCAGGAAAGTGGCTTGTGTGTGTAAATATACATTAATTATATTTCTTTGATCAAAATAAACATTGGCGTCAGGGAATACAATTCACTCAAACAAGTGCTCATACACGTTCAAAGGCTAACAAAAACGAGAGCGAAGCCATAGTTAACTAACCTCCTAGTTCTAATATAAAGGAAGATTTTGTCGAAAACCACGAAAATGTCTTTTTAATCTTGTACACTTTTGTTTATCTGAAGAATTTCTATTAGAACTTTTGTAACTAGTGAAAATAAAGAGCAAATATAGATAGATAGTCTAGTTGAAGAATTAAAATAAACTATAACTAGGATTAATCAAGAAGCAAAGTTTATACTTAAGAAAGTAGTATATTTAAACAACACCAAATAACAAAAGAATTTTAGACCAACTATTAATATTAAAACAATCAATTTAACGAGAACAACCAGTTTTGGCTTTTAAGTAAAATAATATTATTATGTTAAAAATTACTATAATGTGTTAACTTATACCATTAGCAAGTTACAGTTACGAAAACATTCAATCATTTTAATTCAATTTAGTGCTAGTTAAATTATTCCGGCGAAGCCTTCTACTCGAAGAGTGGGATGGCAAACTCCTGCCTTGTTAATTTGTTTATTATTTAACAATGATAGTTATTCAACTGCCTTGTGAGTCCTATTTTATAATAAGTACAGTTCATCAAAACTTCTTTAAAATCAACTATAAACGCGAATTTACTTGATAGGATTGAGTAATTATTACTTGCGCAGTGAAAATTTATTTCTCGCTTACACCCATGAGGTGAGATTATGTCCACTTACTATCAAAAAGATGCAATAACTTATTACTGACATATATACAATAACCCTAATAAATATTGAATATTTAACATTACTTCTGACGTTTTATGCTTAGTTGTCTTGGCCAGTATAAAATATTTTGTGTTAACACCTAGTCGAGAGAGGCGTGGAACACGAAATCTGTTATACACAACTACATGTTTTTCATTCAATACTATCCTTCCAACTTAAGGATCCCCAAATTTATACTTCCGTTAAAAATATCAAATATAACTTCTGTAGTTTTTTATGAGAGACAGTAAAAACAAAAATTTGAAAAATGTTTTGAATCCCATGCTTTAAACTGTTTGAGTTTTAATATTATTTGGCTAGTATCTGAAGCAAGTTAGTTTCTTGTCGTATCTGAGTATAAAATAGTTGGAGATATAGGACCTTAAAATAAAGTACAGCGTACCTTGATCTTGCGAAACCGTGACGGGTTCTGAATAACGCACAGAGGTAGTTACTGATAGTCCCAATCAGAGCTGTTTTGTGATCTTGTGGCAGGTGCATAAAGCAATGATTGGGTCTATCAAGAGCATTCACACGTGGGATGAATCAAAAGCTATAGATTACATTGTTTTGATTCTATATTTTTACATTTAATATATATTTTAAAATAACGTGGGTATGTTAGTTCAATACGTATAAAGAAAAAAGTTCTAGGAACGGATTTTCGTTGTTAATAATTTTCCCGAAGTGATTAGTAAGCTATATCAATTATGCCAACCTATACAAGGGAAAGCCCTTTCTGTGTTTCACCCTTAATTGATTAAAGCAAGAGTTGCAAAAAGGGCAGTTTGCTAAGGCCTGCACATCTTCATCGAAAAAACCCTCGCCTACTCCAAAAAACATCCCTCTTAGTAAGTCAGACCTATCGATGATATTAGCGTTTCACGCCCTTAATAACTATCTCGAAATTTGTGGGATATCCCCATCGAGTGTCCCAGACATGTGACAAAACAGTTTTGTTAAATTCAGTATAACATACTCAGTGCAAATCCTACTACGAGGTATAAAAGAATCTAAAAAATGTAACAATTTTATATTTTTTTCTCTGATCAAGGCAACTCGTATTAGATAATCTCTTTCAGCTTTAAAATTTAGACAACCGTCAGTAAAATTAGGTAATGACCATAGCACGAAGCAATAGACAAATTATTGATTTATATATATATAATATAAATCAATAATTTGTATATATATATATATAAAACGTTCGATGCTAATATCGACTGGTATTTGTCAAACTTTGCAAGTTGATGACAATATCTGAAATGGGCTATAACGTTTTGGTTCTGTAAGGCACATTTTGTCCGACACACTATCCAGTCCCGATTGATGCGCGACACAATAGGCCATAAGTGAATTGTGGTTTTTGCATCGCTGGTCTTTTTCACTGTTGGTTTGATAAATTAAGTTAGCATCTTGTTATGGAGTGAGTTTTGAGCATTTAACGAATAATCAGAAACAATTTTGATTGTTTTTAAAACGCTTTAAAAATATTAAAAATTCTAATATTATTCATTACGGACATCTAACAGTAGTATCATAATATTTTATTGACTTAATATTATTTGAATTTTATATGATTAAATTGATAATTAGTAGACTAATGATTTATAAAGAAAGTAAGTTTAAGAAAGAGGTTTAGTGCTATTGATAAAAATATATAGTATATAATTATTTCGACTGCATTATATTAATAGAATACTAGTATTATTAATAGTAGTAGTAGTAGTATATATATATGTGTGTGTGTGTGTGTGTGTGTGTGTGAGAGAGAGAGAGAGAGAGAGAGAGAGAGAGAGAGAGAAGAGAGAGAGAGAGAGAGAGAGAGAGAGAGAGAGAGAGAGAGAGAGAGAGAGAGAGAGAGAGAGAGAGAGAGACAGAGAGAGAGAGAGAGAGAGAGAGAGAGAGAGAGAGAGAGAGAGAGAGATGGGAGATATATACTTAGGCGTGACACAACGCTTTGTTAGATTTGTTTATTTTAACCTTGTTTGTTATATTATGTATTAGGTTAGTTCTTTACCTGAAGAAGAGATCAGAATGCAGATCTCGAAACGTAGTGTTACTGATTTATTGTTACACTGAACGATGGGCAAATGTCCGGAAAAAATCCTGTTTTCCTTCACAATCCTTCCATCGTCAAAAATAACCTTCAAACAAAGAATAGTCTAGGTCATGTATGTTTTTAACCAATTACTAAACCTTTAGTTTCCCGAGTACTATATTTACAAATTTATTATTATTTATTGTAACAAATTTTATAAAGTTGATTTAGTTAATAAATTTGAGAACTGGCAAGGTATGCCAGCTTTGATACTTCTAATTTTAATTTTTCTACTTACTAAGAATCCCGAGAGATCTTCCTTAAAATTCATGTTGTCGCTTTGTCTACCCGTCAGTACGATATATCTTCATAGAAAGATCCTACCCACAGGCGTGAAGGCGTGAAACCCGGTAAAAACAATGGTTTATGTACTCCATTATGTTCCTTGGTCAAAGCTCAAATAGCAGGAAGTTGAAAGTAATTCTGTAATGAAATGCCGAGTTAGGGTTCGTAACTTACTGTGGGATCTTTTTATGTTGCGTTGTATATGTGGTATATTACGTTGAAACTATAATTAATGTAATGACAAAAATAATGTCCTATTCTACGTTTTGACATTATAAGTTAATCTTGCTTGCATATGCTATACAGGAATACATACTATTGATTTGATTTGCTGAACAGTGAAAAGTGGACATTTGTACATCTGAGAGTAGATATAAACGAGTCCACAAGCCCAGAAGTTTTATTTTATTTTTATTAAATGTTTATCAACAAAGAAAGAGCAGAATCATTTAGATTACATTGATGTTTAAATATGTGTGTGGTGTGTGTGTGTGTGTGTGTGTGTGTGTGTGTGTGTGTGTGTGTGTGTGTGTGTGTGGTGTGTTGTGTGTGTGTGTGAGATAAAAGTTATCAAACTTAAAAATGTACTACAGAAAGTAACAGAGATTACAAAATAGTTCTAGACAAAGGTTAATGCACAAACTTTAGAATATTAAAATTTTCACAGAATAAATTATTAAGTAATAAAAATATTTTTCTATCTTTTGTATACCTACTAAAGAAGTAATGAATTAAAATAATCTATTGGCACTTAAAAAACCTTCAACATACGCTGTGTGAGAGCATTAAAGCTATCTTTCTTTTTACATCTTTTACTAATAGAAGGATATACAAGTAACTTAATAATTATACCAAGGAACATTTCAATTATTGCTTCCTGAATGTAAAGTATCTAGATTTATAGAAGAGAAGTTACCTCGTAAATAATGATTATTTGGTCGTTAAATATCTTAATGTTTTCAAAATACTGCCTATGATAAAAATAATTATGTAAGTCAATTATTTTATACGACTATAAATTTTACTGTATTTCTTTGTCTCTTTTCACTTTTCAAGAAGACTTAAAGGTCAATATCCGTTTTGTTATTGGGTTATAATTATAAGCATTTGCAAAAGTCCATGGAATGTTCCTATACTTTGATTGCTCGGCTAATATATATATATATATATATACTATATATATATATAAAACAGTAAGGAAGTAATAAAATTTACTATTTTACTCACGCAATCAAGATCAAAAACCCGCTGTTTAAACTTAAAATAGACAAAAAGCCCTCTGGTACCCAACCCAAGGGCAAGCCCAGAGGTTGTTTATTCAGCAGTTATCACGGTCCAGATGTCAAAAGTTTCAGTCAGTCAGACTACTTATTTGCTTTACACGCTGCCAAATACAAAAGGCATACCTTTGTTGAGATGATCACAGAGATAGCACATTGTGTGAACCCAAACACCCAAGTGTGGAGAGTGTTCTCTCGCCTACCGGTCTCCAGGTGTCCCAAGGTGTGTGTGCCAATAGCGAACAATCATTGGTTCACTTCTAATCAGTCACGATTTAATGATATGCTAACAGAACAGTAAACAAGTGTATAATATATATAAAAGGGTATTACATTTTCCCCTGTGATTAATGTACAGGTTTACGCATGTTTTTGGTTGATTAGTAAAACATAATTAATTTTATTAATACTTTAATTGGGAATAATGTGAATGTTCATTCTGCAAATAAATATTACTTTTGTACAGTAAGTACTTCAACAGAGACAATCGTTTTAATACTTATGATGTCTTTGTGGAGTACAATTTCTTAAAAACTAGTAGTTAAAACAACATAGAATATCATATGGTATATTTCATGTGAATCATTTTATATTTATTTGATTATTAAATTAGCTATATATAGCGGTGTATTTGTTGCTACACTTTTAAACTAAATATTGCAAGAAATAACCAAGGCAATCATATGAACGCTACATTTCCAAATGATATCGCAGGATCAAATCCATGCAAAGGACACGTGTTGTTGTTATCCTGTATTATGTGTCGTGGCCAGATTACCTCGCGTGATGAGCGGCAAATCCCGCAATCACTGATAAGCCTGCGTGGGATAGAAGCGTCAATTTTCTTTTTGCGGGATAACGTGTGGCTGTATCCCGCACGATATAGGCTGTAAGTATTGGGATAATTTAGTTTATCTAAACTAGAGGGTTTTTTTTCATACTGACAGTAATTGATTTTTGGAAATATTAACAAACCTTTAAAAACCAACGGGTAGAAATAATGGGTTAAGCATTAACGAAACCTAATACAAGAGGAACTTGTACGCTTTTTTATGTGTGCTAACACGCACAATGTTTAGATAATAAACTAGTGTTTACATTTTATTTTGTTTTATATCTACGAGTTTTTTTATGTCCTGCATTTTGATTCATTGCTAGAAAAGGATACAGTGGTCCCAACAGGTACAAACTTAAAAAATAAAAAACATGATGGATCTTTAGTTAGCCGTTCATATTCATTCATTAGTAGTACGTCATTCATTAGTATCGAATAAGTAGTGTTGATTTAAGAGATAAAGACTGTAATACTGTATTTGAAAAAGTTAACCAGTTCACAGTCGTTACATTATTTACGTTTTTACTAAATTGTTTACCCATAAACTGTTGACAAAAGGCCTTTCAACTAAGGTGTTGAATAATTTACTACGTTCAGTAATACATACCTACGAATTTAATAACAAATTCCTACATTTTTCCACTTATATTGTAGTTTCCAAACAGTTTCCATATGATTCAATGATTTTTGTTGTATTAAAACAATTATTAGTACTTAAAACATTGTCATAGTTCCAATATATATATATTTATATATATAATATATATATATATATATATATGTAACAAAAATTCGTAGATGAATCTGTTTTGGAATATTTATTTTGTAATAATATTTTTATAATAAGATAATATATCGTTGTATTCGAAAATATTTTGATTAATTAAGTTTAGAACGGAATGGCATCAAATTACAACAGATAAGAAGGAACGATATCACATAAAACAAATTTATATTAGAATTTATTTAATTTTTATTTAACTTTTATTATGCAGAGCGCAAATTCCTGATATGCCCTGGATATATTCCAAACGGATTGAGATAGCGATTGTACAATTCTCACCATACCTATTAAAATAATTTTTTTGATGTAAAAAATATTTCACTCCCCTTGCTCCAAAGGGGGGGTAGAGGGAAGTCACTAAAATTTTCAAATTGAAACCTCTATCTTGTGATATGTAATTTGAAAGGGAAATTTAAAAGGACGCAGTGACATGAACAAAATATCTCTATGGCGATGCTAGCAAAAAGTTATGAGGAAACAACCCCTTACATCTAATTGTGTAAATTAAGTCCTCCCTAACACCTGGATATATTTTATAAGGGTTGAGATATCAATGTACAACCTTCAACATACTTATCATATTATTTTTTTTTTAATTTTTTGAGGGGAACAGTTACATAAACAATACATCTCTACGACGATGCTAGCAAAAGCTAATGGCAAATAAACCCCTTGTATTGTAATGCCACCTAGAAATAGACACCTCTTTACCGAAAACCATGCACAACAGAAATATAACATAATAAATAAGGGAAGAAACATTACGTAAAGGGATAAGCCTGGGCCCCTCAAAGTCTTACTTAAGGTATCACGCATGCATTGTGTTGATATGCGCAAAGACATTGGCATTGTGCCTAAAGATTATTATTTTTTATGTTATTTGCCCATAAAGTTTGCTAGAAACGGCATAGAGGTGGTTATTAGTGTCGTTGTGATTCTATTGAGTAGAAAACTAAAATTATATGGCACAAGATACGGGTTGCAATTTTGAAAATTTGAAATTGATCCCCTCTAACCTCCTTTAAAAAAAGGTTGCGAAATATTTCTACACTCCCAAAAAGTATTTTAATAGGTTATGATGAAAATTTTACATCGAAATCTCAATCCGTTTGGAATATATCCAGGCGTAATCACGACTTCATTTATTCCCTTTATATTAAAAAGTTTTTTAAACATCTAAGTATGTTATTACGCTGCAAAAATCATGAAATATTGTTTTTCAAGTTTAAAATAAGAGTCAACAGAATTGTTACCATCTAATTACGTTATTAATTTACCAAGATAAAAAACAACTTAAAAAACCCAACACCTGTAATTAATAATTGTTATAAATAAAGTAAATTAAATAGTTATATATAAGTTCTATTGAGTATAAAATAAAAAGTGTTCATTCCCAATTTAGCTGTAGTTGTTTGTAACATAAAACATTATTCATCTAACGTTTAGGTCACTAGGTCATTGGGTACATTTTAAGAGTCCTAATATAAACAAATTGACAATAAACGAGCTAGCGTACTGCTATATTATTATGGTATTTCTATTCTAACAGGTTATATTTGTTTTTTCAACACGGAAGTGAAAAGCCGAGTAACATGTATGAACGTAAGTACGCTTTGGCTGTATCCCTCAGTAGAAGTAAACTAAGAGTTTATATAAAACTTCATTGCAGCAGTAATAGAAGGTTAAACCGAATATTCACATTGTACCTGGCAAAGGAAGCCATAAAAGTATCTCAAAGTGTCAAATTTGATATGAAAACTTTTTGAAAAGAGGTAGCGAAAGCAACATCGACAACTCTTACATCGGTGGTCTCTCGAATTTGTTTTATATACCCCACAGGAAATGAAATGTCCTTATTTCTTCTTTTAATGCTTACCTTAACCCTAACCTATACCCTTGAAACCAAGAAGTTATTTCGATGTTTTTTGATTGGTCATAGGTAGTTTAGTTTGTGTTTTAAAGTAAGTGTTGTGCTTTTATAAAGTAAAAGGAAATATCCCTCACTAAAATAAAACAAAAGATCAATATAATAATTTGGAAATTAATATTTGCTTGTCATACTTTCGTTAATATAACAAATTAATTATATGTTATCATAATGTAATAATTTTCTCAGTAATTTAGGGATCCAAGGTACAGGATAACTAAGTAACTCCCAATTGACTACTGAGGATAACAATATTATATTATATATAATGACGAGTACACACAGTTAGTTGTTTATGCAGCGAAGGGCATTTTACGTTGACGTCTAATACCCCTGGCTGGCGTCGAGTGAGAGAGGCAGAGAAATTGTAATGGACGCACTGATGACATCATCTAAATGCCAACTGGTCAAGGGGTGGTTATGACGTCATTAGTACCACATTACACAGTTTCCCCTCCGGTTAACCCGGTCCACAAGTACTACACGGTAAAGGTTATACCTTCTGTTTAGTATGTTATTCCAGCAATCACTTCCAGTGAAGTAATACATTGAATGTGATATCTTATTTAATAAAACTAATATGCTATCAGCAAATTTATAAAAATTAAGTTTATCTTGGCTCGTATTATAATGTATACAGGGTGAGTCTGACCACCCGTGCAGTATTTACAGCTGTTTTAATAACTGACTTCCACACTTTTTCTATCTCTTTTCTCCATAATTTGGCCTCTCCGAATCCGTTAAAATTATTTTCAATTTTGAAAAATGCCCCTAAAGGGCCCAATTTGGGGGGTAGGGGTACTTTTTGGGGAATTTTCAAATGTAAACATGGGTCGTGTGATACATCAATTTAAAGGTCTAATTACACCAAACATTTTTTGGCGCAAACAAAAGTTAATTATCTTTAACCGTATGTACAGGGTGTATCAAAACGTTTTTGAAATAGGACTTTAAAATAAAGTACCGTGTTACCTTACCTACAATACGGAACAGCTCCAGAATTTTTTTCCTAACTTGCTATTGACTTATTTTTCAATTAAATATGTGGTACGGGCATTTTTCACTGGATTTTTCTAAATTTCAAAAATATTCAAAATTTAAGAATACAAAAAATCCTAACACTAAAAATTCTTAAATAGCAACATATAATAAATGTTATATCAAATAAAAGGTCTTTTTAAAACAAACATTTTTTGTATTTAACTTTTTTTCTTATCTCTTACTGTTTCAAAATGGCAGCCGAAAAACTGAATTACATATGTCTGTTTACAAAATGTAACAAATTATTTTTATTTGAATAAACAGGTTTTTGTGATTAAATAAACTGAATGTGTTATGAAATCAGACCAAAAATTCAACATGTTGTAATTTTCCAATGTGGCCCAATATTTTTGTAGTAGTTTCCATGTTATCTTTCATTGGTGTCTGCTGTTAAGGACAGCTTGTGGTTTTCGAAATGCCGTACACAAATGCAGAGGCATTCGATATGCTAATGGTGTTAGGCGAATGTTTTCAAAACTATGTGGCTTCTGCGAGGGTGTATGCCAAACGGTTTCCAAATAGAGAACCTCAGTCACGAATGGCCTTTCAAAGTGACTAAAGAATGCTATTCGAGTTGACGTTATTCGTGAAACAGGACAGGTACAGCCTGACAACAATAAGGGAAAAACACTTGCAAGGCCTGTAAGAAGTGATAGGGCACCAGAAGTATTGGCGGCGGTGCAACTAAACCCAAATGATTCTTCCAGAAGAATAGCTATTGATTCTGGTATGAGACAAAAGTTCAGTGGTGAGGATCCTGAAAGACAATAAAATGCATCCCTACAAGATGTCCCTGCACCAAGAACTTCATGGTGATGATGGCATTCAAAGAATGAATTTTTGTTTGTGGGCAAGAGAAAAGTTGCTACAAAATGAACATTTTTTCACAATTTACTATGGTGTGACAAAGCTAAATTTTGGAGCAACGGCGAAGTTAACCGTCACAACATGAGGTACTGGGCTCATGAGAACCCCCACTGGATATGAGAGGTTGACAACCAGAGGTACTGGACTGTGAATACTTGGTGTGGTATTGCTGGTAGGAGAATTTTAGGTCCTTTTTTCTTTGAAGGACACCTAGATGGAGAGACTTATAAAATTTTTTTAATTAATCACTTGCCTAACTTATTAATAGATGTACCTGACGAAGTTGTTGGCAATATGTGGTTTATGCACGACAGTGCTCCGGCTCACTACTCTCGCACAACGTGCGACAAACGCTTGATGAACAATATCCTGGAAAATGGGTTGGAAGAGGTGGCCCAGTTAACTACCCACCAAGATCCCCTGATTTGACCTGTATGGACTTTTACTTATGGGGTAGGCTGAAAGACTTAGTTTATGTTTTACGACCGACAACACCCGAAAATATGATGCAGCGAATCCGGAATGCTATAAATTCAATCAGCCACGAAGAAGTGTTGCGAGCTGTAGATAGCTTAAGTTCCAGATTAGAACTGTGTTTAGCAAATGACGGACTACAATTCGAGCACCTGTACTAGCAAAATCAATGAAAGGTAAGATTATGGCTAGTTCAGAGTTCATTCAGAGCTATTAGGCAAATTAAAAATTAAAGGACATATTTTTATTTCATATCATTTAAAAATAATTTGTTACATTTTGTAAACAGACATATGTAATTCAGTTTTTTGGCTGCCATTTAGAAACAGTAAAAGATAAGAAAAAAAGTTAAATACAAAAAAAGTTTGTTTTAAAAAGACCTTTTATTTGATATAACATTTATTATATGTTGCTATTTTAAGAATTTTTAGTGTTAGGATTTTTTGTATTCTTAAATTTTGAATATTTTTGAAATTTAGAAAATCCAGTGAAAAATGCCCGTGCCACATATTTCATTGAAAAATAGGTCAATAGCAAGTTAGGAAAAAAATCTGGAGCTGTTCCGTATAGTAGGTAGGGTTAACACGGTACTTTATTTTAAAGTCCTATTTCAAAACATTTTGGTACACCCTGTACATACGGTTAAAGATAATTAACTTTTGTTTGCGCCAAAATGTTCGGTGTAATTAGACCTTTAAATTAATGCATCACACAACCCATGTTTACATTTGAAAATTCCCCAAAAAGTACCCCTACCCCCCAAATTGGGCCCTTTAGGGGCATTTTTCAAAATTGAAAATAATTTTAACGGATTCGGAGAGGCCAAATTATGGAGAAAAGAGATAGAAAAAGTGTGGAAGTCAGTTATTAAGACAGCTGTAAATACTGCACAGGTGGTCAGACTCACCCTGTAGACATTTCCTCCAATGATACCTACGTAGTTTTAAAAGTAATACTTCATAATGAGCATATGAACCATCGTAATTGGTTATTAAATTATATTGAATATTAATTTTAATTTAGTTTATTTTACAGTTATTTTATTGAACATTTGTTTTATTTTTTTCGTATTGTTTTAATTTAAATGAATGAAAATCAGGCCTTTTCTCTGAGTCACAGCTATCCAAGCTAAACTCTTATCCTCAGGTTATGTTATTTGGGTAATTTTAAAGCATTGTAACTGATAATACTTGTGAATAGAGCAATTGATATTTGTAAAAGTTATGAATTATATATGTAAAAATTTAGTATATTAAAATAATTTTAAATATTTAGAAATCCAATCTCTAATATATTGTAAGTTCAATATTGCAAATTCTTGGAGCAATTAAAAAAATGTAATTAGTATAAATGTTAATAAGTAAATTAAAACACAACTTAAGAAACATACAAATAAAATTGTCACTCACAAAACATGCAATATCACAAATTTTCCGAAACCCCAAGGAAAAATTTTCAGATGATAATAAATCAGGAATTTATTAAATTGGTAGCCATGACTGACAAAGTTTATATTGCACAAACAAGAAGAAAGAACCGTAAACACACCACGATTCAAATGAGGATTGTTTTGTTTATTATCATGCTGTATTGGCTTAGGACGAAACAGATGAGGAAACACCTAAAACGACCATAGAACTGTTTCCGGCGTAACAGGATATTCAGGATGAGGTAGATAGTAGAGAAGCCTCCTGTCTAGACATCATGAGGAGGTATTATATGAGGTACTAAATACAGATTGTGTATGCAAATTCATGATTAAAAATAATAACAATTTGTTTCAATTATTTCCGTACTTAAAAATATCACTATTGTCTAACGAAACGTATATATTCCTTAAGATAATTTTCAGTCCTACAATACGATAAAATACGTTATAAAGTGAATATGTTTCATGGTGACTACTTCAAAATGACTGCAAATAGTATGTTTATATTTTGTATGGGATATTGTCGCATTTATTTCAGAAAAGCTTGAAGGCAGAGATCTCCAACAATAGCAGATATTTTGTAAGGTTTTATATCGTGAGTCCATCTCTATCCACTGAGGTCTGGTGCATTGTGTCGGCCATCTGTTCATTTTCAGATATTGGTTAACACCAGTGAATGGGACCTTTCACAAAAAGTGGTAGAATATTTCAGATAGGAGTATAGGGAATACAATAATGAATATTATCAATATAATTTATATACACACACACACATATATATATATATAAATTATTTTCGTGTGAGAACTACTAACTATCATTTGTATTATTGTTTTCATTTTTGATTGAACAATAAAAAAAATTATTGACTGACAAATTAGGACCATTTATATATAAAATTTAAATTAATTATAAAAAAAACATTTATGATAATGTTATCCAAGTAAATAATGTGCACCTGATGAGACAATGGGAATACGACATCTAGATCATACGTCATTAGATGGCTGTTAGATAAACAAGCCAGACCTCTTTTGCCGTTTTACCGTCACTGATACCGGAGATTTGACCTTCTATACTGTTTAATCGATCCCTGTACAAGCAATTAATCCGAGGGTGTAGAGTAAAATAGGGTATACAAGGAGGCCCGTTCTCATTTGAACTGCACACTTCCACCCTATTGATCCTAACCTTGCTTACCGATTTTGAGACAGGTTCTTAAGTGCTTAGTTCTCAACTCAGGAACATCTGCATAATGTTATGTTTCTGAGATTAGCCAGAGAACCTACACCACTTGTATGTTTACGTAGTCAATATTTATTTACCTTAAACTATATTCAGTGAGTAAGTTGAGTTTAATGAATAAGTAATAAAACAATAAAACTAATTTTGTTAGCATATTTATAATGGAACGGTTATGTTAGATATGAAAAACAAAAAAAAAAACGAAAAATTACGAAGGTAAAACACATTTTTTTCTATTTTTTTACAGTTATGCAGGAAAAATTAGAATAAAAGTAAGCAACAAGATAAATAATGTAAATGGCAGGAATACCTATGACATCATTTCACCTCTGAGTGTAACTATACGTTTTACGAAACGTAAATTAAATCTGGTCTGATATTGTCTAATATGAAATAAAGCGCAAAGTGAGAGACACAAGGGAAGTTGGTAATGGCTCAGTGATGACATCATCTACAGCCACTGGACAAAGCGATTATGACGTCATTAGTCCATTTTACACAAGCACCGGTCCACAGTTCAAAGCGCTGCCTGGTCTATATTCTTACAGATTTTACTAAATGTTTAATGTTGAAAAAATTAAAATAATTACTTTGTAACTTTTGATTTACAATGGCTGTTAATTAAACTATACCCCTACTCATTCATCTCCTAATCGGATCACGAAATACATTATTATATTTTATTGGTTGGTATTGGTAGAAATACTACATAGCCAATACACTGTTTTCTTAATTTTAATATATGTACTTCGTGCTAAGCCAAGTTATATACAGGATTTTTGATTTATTGTATTTTTATAATTATGTGTTGTACTTTGTGTTCTGTGTACTTTGTGTATAAATAATAAAATGCTGAAATATAATTACGTACTCTAGTATCTATCTAGACGATACACATTGATACAAGGAGCTTGAACAATTGGTTTATATTATTATTATTAATTTTTAATATAAGTTAGAAAAATTAACACGATTAAGGAAACAGGATTTTTCCGGACATTTGCCATCGTTCAGTGAAACAAGAAAACTGTAAACACTACGTTTCGAGATCTGCAATCTGATCTCTTCTTCAGGTAAAGAACTAACCTAATACTTAATTACAAACTAGGTTAAAATAAACAAATCTTACTAAAGCGTTGTGGCACGCCTAAGTCAGGAATCACAACCTACATGTTGTTTGTCAACTTCACTAACACTAAAGACATGCACTTAATACAAAACTACACAAAACAATAATCATTAACTAAACTACGGAATACAGGTCACAATATGTCTTCACTCGTCTACTAACCACCTACGACTGACCAGAAGGACTAGCCAATGGTAATCGTGACGACTGGCTAAAACAAGATGGCGGAAATACAAGGGAAGGGGAACAGGAATGGGCCCTTTCGTTATTATTGGTTTCCTGCGAGATGAACTTCTTAAAACCATATTGTGACTCCGCATTGGTTTATTACAAATATCCGATCCGTTTGATACTTTTGGTTTTCTTTTTAGTTCATTTTTTAGAATTGGCAACCAAAGCGGCCTAATCTCGACTGATGGTTGACTGATTGGTTGGTCTGCCAATTTAATGTATGTTGCCTCAATTAATTTCCTTTTGAAGAAATGTGGTTCCCGATGTATTATGTGGGCTTCATCCCAATTCATATGAAGGTCTTCGGACCAACAATGGTGTGCAATTTTTTACTTTTCTGTGAAACCCTTTCTCGTGTTTCTTTGTGTTCTTTTATCCTTACGTTTAGTGGTCTTTTTGTCTCACCTATGTATTCCCTATTGCAGCTAAATTTTATACTGTAAACACAGTTTTTGGAATCCTGTGTGCCATTTTTTTGGTTTTGTTTTTACGAGACTTTGTCTAAGAGTGTTGTGTGTTTTAAACGCGGATCTAATTTATTTATTTATTTATTCATCAACGGTATCCACCATTTTTACAATAATAATTAATAATATTTGAATAACACAATACAATATAGGCATACTAATACTATATGAATACACAATAATATATGCATTAAGTATATGGACAACAACTAAGACAAAAAAAGTCAGGAGCTGGTGAGCAAAACAGCAAGTGTAACAAGACTAGTGTCCAGACAAGAAAAGAGGGCAACAATCAAAAATAAAACTTGAACGACTACAACAGTAAAATTTTTAAAGCAATAACAAGGAATAAACTTGAAACAAACTATAACAATATGATAAAAATTTTAAAAATAACAAAATTAAATTTCCTAAAGAAATAACAAAAGATAAACCTAGAACAAACTTCAACAACCAAGACAATAACAAAACACACAATGAGTTAGGCATACATAAAGTAACAAAAGAGTGCAAAAATTTTACCCTAAACAGAAATTGCCATAACCTATGATACTGCCACAACAAAAGCCCAACTAGGGTTTCTTATATATAATTTTGAAATAGTTCATTTCTAAATCCAGTTGGCCTCATGAAGAAGTCAATCAGTGGAGCCACGTCACTGCCACAGCGGAGGAGTCTTGGGACTGATGAGTTATACGCATAGTACGAGGGCATGGATCTTCTCTGGAAGATTGTCCTCGACCTAGTACCTCTTGGGATGGATATGTCGATGTAGCTTAAGATGACCGGGCAATCCAGCAGCACACCACTCACGATCTTGTTCAAAAACACAAGGTCGAGGAACTTCCTTCGGAGAGAGAGGGACTGCAAGCCAAACATGTCCTCCACTTCAGCCACTGGAGTGCCCAGAAAGGTATATCCAAGTCGTATTCCGAGGAGACGCACAAAACGTACCTGAACCCTGTTCAGCATCTCATTGTGGCCAATTTGATAGGGTGACCAAATTACAGAACCGTATTCCAAAACAGGGCGTACTAGGGTCTTGTATAGATTGACCATGGTGATTGGGGATCTAAAGTCTCTAGTAGATCTTACAATGATACCGATGAGAGCATTGGCTCTAGAAGTGACGTTCAAAATATGGTCATTGTAACTTAGGGAGGAGTTTAGAATAACACCAAGGTCACGTATCCTGAACACTCTTTCAAGCTGTTTGCCATTGATGCTGTAGTTGAAATGAACGACAGCTCTTGCCACGATTGAATGTCATTACCCTGCACTTGGAAAGATTTAATTCCATGGAGTTTGCTGTCGCACCAATCACTTATACTGATCAATGATGATTGCAGATCTAGTTGAATTTGCTCACTAAGCACACAGGTATAAACTTTGATGTCATCAGCAAACATGGAAAATTTAGTGGTAATAACACCTCCAATGTCATTTATAAATAGATTAAACAGCAGGGGTCCAAGGTGGGATCCCTGCGGTACGCCAGAAACGACAGGATAAGGCGTTGATGTAGTGCCATCACATTTGACCAGAAACACTCTGTTCAGTAGATAACTTTCCAGCCACTTCAACAAGGACCCACAAATCCCATATCCATTCAGCTTTGCAAGCAGAATATGATGATTAAACCCTGTCAAATGCTTTGGCATAATCCAGGTAGACGCAGTCCACTTGGTGACCGCTAACAAGACCTCCTGGAATTGAAGAAGATTCGTCACAGTCGAGCGTCCTCTCATGAATCCATGCTGTTCCATTACCATACAACGGCTAAGCCGAAAGTAGAGGAAGTCGAGAACAACACTTTCAAACACTTTAGCAATGGCAGGTTGAATAGATATAGGACGATAGTTCTTAACATTTGCTTTGTCACCTGACTTGTGAATCGGAACAATATAACTCTGCTTGAGAACGGCAGGAAAGACACCTGATCTAAGTAAGGCCCCAAAATGCAGAGCAAGGTTGTGGTGCCAAAATGTGAGCACAATGCTTAAGTACCAGTGGGGGTACGCCGTCAGGACCTGCTCCTTTGTGCTGATCCAATAACTCAAGCCTCCGTTGGATGTCTGTGGCAAAAATAGGACAATTAGAGATAGACATATTCCATTCAAAATCAAACGAAGGTGCGATGACATCAGAGTCACTATAAACTGATGTAAAAAATTCAGCAAAAAGATTGCATTTGCCATGAGCTTCATGTGCCTCAGCATTGCCATAAAACATTCTTGGTGGGAGATTAGAAGAGCCCTTTTGGCTATTTACATGAGACCAGAAGGACTTGACGTTTCCCGGGATGCTCTTCTCTATTCTACTTATATAATCCTCATGACATTTGTGTGAAAGTATTTTGCACTCTCTCCTAGCCTTTTTAAAATGTTCATAGTCATGAAAGTCTCCTGATAGTTTATACTTCTTATGAAGTCTTTTCTTCTTTACAGTTAAGATTTTAAGGTCCTTGGTAAACCATATTGGAAATTTAGTAGGATATATTACTTTTAGAGGAGTATTTGACATCACTACCTCACTAAGTTTAGAAAAGAACAAGTTGAATGTTATCTCCGATTGGGATAGGTCTGTTAGGCTTGGGTAATCAAGGCTTTGTACCTGCTGAAAAACAGAGTCAAGGTCACAGTTTCTGTAGTCCATGACTTGTTTAGGCTCCCTTGATGCAGATGGCAAATCAACAGAAAAGGAAATCGAAAGCGCAGGATGGTGTTTGTCTTCATGTAACAGAAGATCCTCCGCAGCAGTAACCTTAGTCGAAGGAATTGAGGATAGAACGAGGTCTAAGCAAACACCGCGGTAATTGCGAATAGAATTGTACTGCCTTAAGTCAAGTGTAGCCGTCAGATCAATAATGGGACGAGAGCAATCGCTGCTCCCAGAGCAGGCAACATTATCCATATAAAGATCAGGCAAATTGAAATCACCCATTAACATTACATTGTCGGGGTTCCCCGCCTGCGCTGAGACCTCCTCAAAAGCATCACAAAGATTGGTGTAATGAGATGAAGGGCTATTTGGGGGAATGTAGACATTGCCTATAACAAAGCAAGAAGAGGACTTGGCACATGACACAAAAACTCCTTCAAATGTGTTGATACTTGTTGATAACCTGCAGCTGTAGATAGAGTCCCGCACAGCAATCAGGACAACCACCTCCACTTGATTTGCGACTGGTAAGCAGAGATCTGTCACATCTGAAAACAGAATATCCTGACAGACCGAGTTCAGAGTCGCCAATGTCTGGTGCCAAATTAGTCTCAACAAGAGCAATGATATCATATGCACAGGAAGCTGCAGATCTAGAGAACAAATTCAACTTACTTCTTAGCCCGTTAACATTCTGGAAAAAACAAGTCAGCAGTTTTGGTGGCCCGTTGATGACTTCTAGTTTTTTTTATTTTTTGTAATATATGGTACATTGTTCCTGTATTTGATAACAAGACCTCTTTCCCCGCCCGATTCACGATCGTGGATTTCATTTTTCAGAAGGCGGAAATACTCTTGTTCACGTGGAGTCCTGTCCCTTGAGAGCTTTACAGCAGCGAAATCGTCATCCATAGCGGCAGAAGCTTCAGGGGTGAAGTCTTGCAGAACCAGTTTAACATCAGACTCATTACTCAGTACGACTTTTAAAGGTCTCGGTTTTGTTTTGTTAGTTACTTTACCAACTCGAAAAAGTCTTCAAAAGCAACGGGATCAAAGTTGGGTAGAAAGGTTCGAAGAAAACTAGTAGTAGTGTTGGTGTCATGCTTTTTTCTGTTTTCAACATTGGAATCTTTTGATTCAATCAAATTGTAGATCATAAGATTAGAGGCACGACGAGCACGGTCGTTAATCTCTGCAATGGTTTCTTCAGCATTAGATGAATTGTTTAGTTGGAGTGAGGTGCTTATTTTATCTTCAAGTTCCACGATCTTACCCTCAACTGCAGACACTCTTGGCTCAAGGTTAGACAAAGTATTGTGTATTGCTGTAACCTCAGATTTAATCCCAACAATGTCTTTGGATATTTCATCAATTTTGCTGACTTTGTTTAAAAGATCATCCAATTTGTTGAGAACAGTACTCATCTGGACTGTGAGCAACTGTAGAGGCTGGTTAGTGAGAGCTGTGCAATCGGTTCTAGTACAGTAACCACTTCTCATTGTTATTTCCACTTAGACGCAAATATTCAGCTTTTGAAATTTTAAGGCATTCTCGATGAAACCAACGATTACAGGCGCCATCACAGGAAACTCCCTCATCCGTGTCCAACACTTTCTTAACACAGAATGGACAAGAAGAAGACATTATGCAGTATATTCAACTTAGCGTGGATGATATACAGAAGGCCGTGGAAAAAAAGTTGCAGCGCTCTTTACTCTGTGACACTGCAGTTCAACAAATGGAAATATGGAACGGAACGGAACGCAGCGGTTTTAGACTTTTAGTTCTTGTTAGATAGAAAACAACGTACAGAGATTGTTGGCAAGCTTGTTAAATATGGATTGTTAAATATAAGCTTGTTAACTAATGTTGTACTTTCTACGTACTCTTCTAATTTTCTCCGATAATCCCGGCACATTAGGGATTGACACAAACGCAAATTTATCATAATTCTGTTTTTCTGACTCAGGAATGATTCTTCCTGGTTCGTTTGCACTTATTAATTACTAATTGAGGGTATCCATTGCTTCTGATATCCGATTCAATTTTCTTAAATTCTTCTTTTAGTCCATCTTTAACCTGAGCACAAGCTCTTTGCTCTATCAAACAACGAGTAGGCTACTCCTTCTTTGACATATTTTTGATGGTTGGATTGATAATTTAAATATTTTTCTGTGTGTGTTATCTTTCGAAAAACAGTTGTCTTAAGGACATCCCTATCTCTTAATACACACACATCCAAAAAGGGAAGCTTGTTTTGGACTTCCACTTCCATTGTGAGGCAGATGGAAGGAGAAATATTATTAATGTGATTCAAAAAATTATTTAATTCAATGTCCTCCATGAGAAAAAATAACAAAGGTATCATCCACATACCTCGACCAAATCTTCGGTTTGAACTGAGCTGAAGCCAAAGCTTTTTCGCTCGAATTCCTCCATAAAGATAGTGGCGAAAATAGGATTACAGTGGAGAACCCATTGCCATCCCCTTATATTGACGGTAAATTTTACCCCTCTAACTTAAAATAATTGCATTCAGTGCATAGTTCTAACAGTTCCATAATTACTGGCACGGGAAGTTTAGTTCTATCCTTTAATATTTGGCCTTCTTTGAGACGTGATTTAATAATTCCGAGAATTCCGAGTTTCTGGAACTGGTACATTGGTACACTGGTACATACTTTCGACATCAAAACTTACCAGTTTGTCAGTTTCAGTCAACTTTAGGGATTTTGACTTCTCTACGAAATCCCTGGAATTTTTGATGAATAGAGTCAGTTTTTTCCTACCAATGGCGTTAAGATGTCCAACAGGACTTTTAGACAATTCCCTGCAAGGTCAATCACGAGAACTAATGATGATGGCCGGGAGAGGGATGGTAGGTTTGTGTGGATTTTTGGGTAAGGCCCATACATATGGGGGATTTTTATTGGAGTGGTGAGGAGTTTTAATTTAGATCTAAATTTATCTGAAAAAAATTCTTTATGTTTTCTTAAGGTGTTTGCTAATTTGCGTTCAAATGAATCAGTCGGGTCTTTATTTGAAACTGTATATTTGCCAGTATTTAAAGTTTCCGCAATCTTTTCTTTATACGCTACTGAGTCAAGTACCACAGTAGCGTTGCCTTTGTCGGCAGGTAAGATTTTAGTAAGATTTGTTTATTTTAACCTAGTTTGTAATTATGTATTAGGTTAGTTCTTTACCTGAAGAAGAGATCAGATTGCAGATCTCGAAACGTAGTGTTACTGTTTTCTTGTTTCACTGAAACGATGGCAAATGTCCGGAAAAAATCCTGTTTCCTTCACAATCCTTCCATCGTCAAAAATAACCTTTAAGCAAAGAACACGATTAAGGTATCCTCGTATTTAAAACACATTAAAAGAGCGATATTAAAAGAAAACATACATTTAGAATGAGCAAATTTTCCAATACAACTGGGAATATACACGTATTTTTACAAGTAACCTTATGTGTTACCTTTTCTTATTATAATATCTATTTAGTGAAATAACTTTTGTCAGAGCAAAAATCTATCTATATATAAAAAGGGATAAAAAAGGAACCTAATATAGATATTTAATGTGATACTTATGGGTGTGATATTTAATTACATAATTATGACGCAGCTCATAAGGGGAAAAGATTTCTTTAAAATAATGGAAATGTATTAGTTTTAAAAAGAGTTATCGTACTCGTTTAGTGTCCAGGGAAAAGCGTGGATGTATTGCATCCTAGAATTTTAAGTGTGATGTAGAAGTCGACTGTAAACGCAAGTCTTCCCGAGATGACCCATGGTCTGGCGTACCTGAAGGTAACGTCTTAGAAATATCAACTTCTAATCATCTGCGAGAGAAGATGAATAACACAAACTAAGTTTCTTAGTGCTAAGTAAAAAATGTACAAAAAATTACATTTAATAGCTGTTTTAATACAAGATGAATTCTTTATTCTAGAACATGGTATGCTGTGCATCATAAAATACTGTTAATTGTTCCTTATTGTATCTCTAGTTGCTTATTAAGAGTCTTTAACATTCATTATTTAGAGTGTAACTGCATCTGTTTTCGCTTGATTAGCTGGTATTTATATATTAGGTATGAAATAATTAATGTTATGCAAGGGGTATGCCGTTTAAAACCATTATACATTGGTGAATTGACTTACTTAACTGTTAACAGATTTTGTTAACACATCTACACCTCTTCTCATAAGTATCAAGTTCAGTTTATTTTAATTTCATATAAATTTAATCAAATGTAAAAATAAAACAGTAAAAGTTTGATACTACTGTCGCATCATTTAAGGTTGCCTTATTAAAGAAAGTAGGCGAATAAAATAAATGTTGCTTTTAATTCTCAGAAACATTATAAACCTCCATACGTAGATTAACACACTCGAAATATAAATGGTAGTTGATGGTCAAAAGTAACACGAATATTATTATTTTCATTCCTTAGATAAGTACAGGATGAAAGTAAAGGACACTCTCTTTCATTTAATCTCAAAGACGTACCGGGAAGTCTTTTCATTCTCTGTTTTGATAAGTTTCAATACAGTTTTCGATGATTACTTTACCTTTTACAGTTAAGCCAATGATTTATAGCTCACTATAAAGATATGAGATCTATTAATTCAAAGTTTTACTATACAGACACTCTTAAAAATCTTTCATAGACTGGTTGACACTTACCATTTCATTTACGACTCACTATTAATTTATCTATAAAATCTTAGTGGATGGATGTATACACAAAGGAAATATTTTATTGAATAACCTCATCTACTAATAATAAATCTAACACTGTGGTGGTAAATGAGAAAATTATTACTCGAATTCCTTACCCTATATTTATTATTGTACTATTCAACAATCCACAGAATAAAGTTTTATTTCAGGCTTGTTTCTTACTTCTTGTTGAACCTAGACTGGGTACTGTACAATTTGTAACTTATGTCTAAGCAACTATACGGATGTCAAGGAGCGATGTATCACTAACCATACTCTTAAGATATTAGGCATTGCGAATCAAATAGGTCGTCTCCTGCAGAGGTTAATTGATGGAGTGGGTAGAGCTGCCTTAGTATTAAATGGGTGTTGTTAGGCCTGGAGAGGCTGAAGAAGAACATCGAGAATATCGAGTTTATATCATTTGTTTGAATTAATAATCCAGGTAACAGTTTATTATAAAAGCTACCCAAACAGTAAGAGTACTAATTATTTTACTGCGAGATAAAATGAACATAAAAAATAAGACAAAATACAATGACATATATTACATTTAAGAACTGAAACTAAACAATAGATGTAACTCTGTGATAATAAATGACAACAATATCTTCCTTTTTGTAACAATGGGATAAGCTGATCTCTTTAATACGCGCCCTGCCGACCGCACCAGTGAGAAAAGAGCCTGATTAATTACAGCAATGAGGTAAGAGAGGCGGTGATAAATAAAGATCGCTGGGGCTAAAATTAATATATTAAATGTAATTATTATATATTTTGTAAACCTTTGTTCACGATTTGTATAGTTCATACGCCAATCATGTTCATTTCCTCCAGCTATATTGTTAATCAAACAATAAAAAATAACAATTAAATTATAAAATGTTTAATAACGGCAAAGGTCTAAAACATCTGAGTTTATTACAGCACCTGGTAAAATAGTTCTTCAGCTACTATGTGGCAACTATGTATTACGTGGGCTGCATTCGCAGTCTCCACTATATCGGCAGTCTGCAATGCGTGGCATTCACTACGAGACCTACATAAAATGGATTCACAGTAATTATTCCCAAAGCAAGCTTCGTGAAAACAAACGATCCAAGCAAAACAAATTACGAAACGATTTCATTGGAACATTTTAAATGAATTATATTTCAGTTAAGTTTGAAGTAAGTTTACACTTTTCACCCAGATAAAAACATTGTCATAGGTAATGTAGGTCTGAGAGGTCTACTTCGGTCAAAAACCATCTGCTTCTGAACTTTTAACCTCCGTATGTGCCTCATTGTGCAACAAAGAATCTAACAACAAATCCAATGCAAAACACTCCCCGAGATTTTTTACACACAAACCTATGAAAATACGCTATAAATAAGGGTATCTTCCATTAAAATATGAATTACCTTTGTTGGTTATAATTTTCCCACGAGGATATATATTTAATATGTAAAAAAACTACTTATAATCAAAATCCAAAATACTCCAAGGTTGCTTTACCTAATGATTTTTTTGAACTATGTCGAGTAGCTCTCCCTAACTTTGAAGGTTACGGTGTAGTGTGAATATATAAAAGCCTAACAATTCTTTTGCACTCTGTGAATGTTTTGTAGTATTTTATCTATATCCCTAAATGTTTTACAAAGCTTCATTTATATACGTACAGGCAAACTCTTGAAAATGTCTTATGACGAAATATAGAGAATTTTTATGTTCTTTTCTTCTATTCTTTTCTATTCTTATTGAAGATACATAACCCACTTGGGATTTCCCATCAAGCATTCAACGTTAAAGCCATTTGGTAAATATTACCTTCTTATATACTATACTTCCTACTTCTTAAACTTTACTCTTATTCCTTATCTTTCAACTTTCCTTTATATAAACAAAACATAATGAACTCAAGCAAGTCATATTTTGTAAAACAATACCGATATCACTTTAAAAAAATGGCCGTATTACACTGTCATATTTTATTTTTAAGTGCATGTTTGAACTTTGGTATTACTCCGCATGGACTACGTCCAAAATTTCCCATTTCTGCTCTTCCTCCAAGTGTGCACAACGAAATTAAAGTATTTGCTACACGAACTAGTTTTGAGCTTACAAATCTAGTTCTACAACTTTATAAAGGATTGTTTAAAGAACACAAACAAAACAGTGAAAGAATTAAACACGAAGCTTTTATAAAATTTCCAGATATATATAATCAATTTAATGAAATAATTAATGAAGCTAACAACATTATGTCCGAAAAAGCCCAATCACTACTAAAAAAACTTTCAAAATTGTGCCTCGAGAATATAAAATTTGGTCATTCTTTACCAACAATATTTTAGGATATGTTTAATCCAAATTCAAAAGATCCTTTAATAATGGACAATCCATCAACCAGTAATACAGTAAAACCAGTCATAGCAAGAAATGATCAACAAAATGCAACAAATGTTAGTGAAAGTTGTAAAAAAGCTGAAGATATCTCAGATATCTGCAAATCGATTGTAAATTTATCCAGCTACATACCTAACAAAGCTGAAATGTCTGTGCTTTCTAAAGGATTGACCTTCTCACCTACTCCTACATTCAATCATATTGACTTAGTAGCTGATGCTCTTGCTTTCGCAAGAGATGTCCGTGTCAAATTTTACTTCTCGCAAAACCAAATTCCACTTCAGTCTCATGTACATGAATCGATTATGAAGTTCAAGACAAATTCTGAGTGGAAACCTCCTAACCTACCGTCTGATCATCCTGTGGAACAGTATATTAACACCATAATATCAAATATAGCAAATCCCACATTTGGTGATTCACTTCCAAAAAAACAAAACCTGAGTTATAATGAAAGAAAAGCAATCACTTCATTAAAACATAATAAAAACGTAGTAATTTTACCTGCAGACAAAAACAACTCGATTGTTATTCAAAATATCACTGACTATACGTTAGAGGCTGAAAGACAACTCAGTGATACTACTACATACAATTAATTATTGTCAAAAGATCCAACTGAACAATTTAACACAGAAATTTCTGAATTTTTGAAAATGAAAGGCCCAACTCAAAATTTGTCCGACCAAGAAATCAATCTATTAACACCAAACTCACCTAGAACTCCAGTTTTCTACACGCTACCTAAAATACATAAACCGATTCGCCCTCCGCCTGGACGACCCCATTGTTTCCAGCTACGATTCACCAACAGAAAGAATTTCAAGCTTCGTTGACGCTCATCTGCAACCTTTGGCCAAATCTTTTACAGTCACACATAAAGGACACCAATCACTTCATTGACAGACTTTCTGAAATACCCCAGCCCCTGGACGGTGAACTAATTTTGGCTGCAGTTGACGTGGAATCATTGTACACAAATATTCCTCATGACGATGGAATAAGAACTGTAGAACATTTTTTAAATTTAAGACCTAGGAATTCAAAACCTTCTACTTCTTTTTTATCTGCCCTAGTAACCTTTATACTTACCATGAATAATTTTAGATTTAAAAAACAAAAATTACTTACAAATGAAAGGAACCGCAATGGGAACCAGAATGGCACCTTCATATGCAAATTTATTTTTGGGATTTCTTGAACAAAATTTTTTAAACATCTCAAAATTTAAAAACCGTTAGTTTGGTTCCGATTTATTGACGACATTTTTATTATTTGGCAACATGGCATGGATAGTTTAACACATTTTATTCAACAATTAAATTCATTTTCAGTTTTAAAATTCACTTTCAATATTTCTAAAAATCTTGTTACGTTTTTAGATGTCGATGTGTTTTTAGAACCAGGGACACCTAAAAAACAAAAATCCATGTCAAAGACACAAATCCAATGCAATATTTTACACTACTCAAGCTGCCATCCTGGTTACGTTAAAAAATCTATTCCAAAAAGTCTAACTATTAGAGCAAACAGACTCTGCTCTAATAAACATGATTATTATTGTCACACTGAAAAATTAAAAAATGTTTTTAGAAATAGAGGGTATCCTAACAAAATTGTAAATGATAACATGCAAAAATTAAAAAACTCTACTCCTAGGAATTATAAAAACCAAGGAAAATTTATTACCACCTATCATCCAGGGCTATACAAAATTAATGGTATAATAAAAACTGCACACAATATTCTACAGGCTTCACCTGTAACCAAAAATATATTCACTAATCCACCTAAAGTAATTTTTAAAAAGCCTCAAAATTTGAAAAACATATTAGTAAGACCAAAACTACCCTCTGATGAGCTAACTCAAAATTTAAACAAACCTTTTGGCTGTGAACCCTGTTTTAAGCCTCGCTGCAAAACATGTAATTTAATAATAAGTTCAAAACATTTCTGTAGCAGCACAACGAAAAGAAAATTATCCGATAATTGGTTAAAATGACTTGTGAATCCAGCAATGTTATTTACCAATTGTCATGTAAAGACTGTCCGAAGGACTACATTGGTCAGACTATAACTCCATTGCACATTAGAATGAACAAAAATCGCAGCGATACAAATCTTGAAATTAAATCAAATCCTATTTCGGCCCACGCAATGGAGCATAACAAAAAATTCGATGAATGCTTTTTCTCTAAAAAGTATTAACAAAATTCAGAACCCCCATAAACTTAAAATAAATTATTTAGAAATAGCTCATCAGAGGGTGCTACAAACTAAACATCCGGATGGTCTAAATTTGAGATACGGATAGCAGTATGTATAAATTACATGTTACAATTTTAATTTATAACTTTATATTCCTTGTAATAAGCAAAATTATTTACTCTTTGTACGTAATTCAAAATTAGTTTTATTAACATATGATGTTTCTTTTGTTTATTATTTTTTGTTGATATATTTGCTTATTTACCTTCTGTATATCTCTTGAAAATGTATTATGACGAAATATAGAGAATTTTTTATGTTCTTTTCTTCTATTCTTTTCTATTCTTATTGAAGATATATATATATATATATATATATATATATATATATATATATATATATATATATATATATACATCCAAAAGAATGATGACGTAAAATTTATAACAAAATATTTTCCTGGTTTATATAAAACAAACAATATTCTAAGAACGGCGCACAAAATTCTTGAATCTTCACTAATTACTAAAAACTTATTTTCAAAACCACCCAGGCTAGTGTTTCGTAGAAATACTAACTTGAAAAATCTTCTGGTACGGCCCAAATTGCCACCTACTGACATTTAAAATTCAGAAAAGAAGAAAAATTTTAAGTGTCAACCCTGTAAAGACAAACGATGTAATACTACTTTTACCAGTAGTAATAGAAAGAAAACTTACCGTATTAGAGGAGAAATTAATTGCAAAAGTAAAAATGTAATTTATCAATTAACATGTAAAAATTGTGCAATGGATTATGTTGGATTGAAAACAAATCCATTGCACATAAGAATGAATAATCATCGTTGTTCGTCTAAAAAACAGGATGAAAAATTGGTTTCACAACACGCATTAGGCCACCAACAAAATTTTGAACAATGTTATTCACTGAAAGGTATTTGCAAAGTACCCGAAGATGGAAACAAAATTGACTTAGAAAATTTAGAACAGGCACATCAGTTAATATTAAAATCAAAAGTGCTCTTTGGTCTGAATAAAAGATGAAAAGATAAATTGTTTTTATTATGTATTATTTTTTCTAAATTATTTTTCTAAATTCTTTCTCTGTTCATGATATTATTTATTTCTCTTTGGTGTTAATCACATGTTCAAAAATTCCTGTTTATTTATTTATTTATGTTAATTTTTATTTATTTACTTTTGTAAATTTTGTTGCTGTGTTTGTTATTTTTTATTATACCTTTTTGAAAACCGTAAAAGCCGAAATATTAAAGGAACTTTATATCAAGAAGTCTAATATTGACATAATAGAGCAATTCTGCTTTTATACACCCGAAGTGTATATATAAATTTCATTTGTATACTTTCTATTATAGACTTGACTTAATTTCTCCGTAGACAAGAAAGATGTACAAGTCTAACTATAGGATTTGGCTGAAAGTCATTGTATAATGTAATCTGCTTTATGTGGATTATAAACTTTAATAATTGTAACTTAGTTTAAAGGTATATCATGCATTCTAACAAGAATCAATGTTAAATTGAAATCAAATTTCTGGAATTATCAACATGAAAATCCGTTCCAAGAGCCTTTTTCTTTATACGTATTGAACTAACATACACACTAGCTGTAACGTTATTAAAATATACATTAAGTGTAAAAATATAGCACAAAACAATGCAATCTATGGCTTTTGATTGATCCCCCGTGTGATTGCTCCTGATAGACCCAATCAGTGCTTCATGCAGCTACACAAGATCAAAACAGCTCTGATTGGGACTATCGGTAACTACCTCTGTGCGTTATTCAGAACCCGTCACAGTTCGCAAGATCAAAACATTTCTGATTGTTTCTATCAGTAACTAACGCTGTACTTTATTTAAGGTCCTATATATCCAACTATTTTATACTAAGATACGACAAAGAACTAACTTGCTTCAGATACTAGTCAATAATATTAAAACTCAAACAGTTAAAGCAC
Source organism: Homalodisca vitripennis (assembly GCF_021130785.1). Taxonomy (NCBI): domain Eukaryota; kingdom Metazoa; phylum Arthropoda; class Insecta; order Hemiptera; family Cicadellidae; genus Homalodisca; species Homalodisca vitripennis. The sequence goes on along the minus strand of NC_060207.1, from coordinate 213,679,055 downwards.
CGGGATTCAAAACCTTTTTCAAATTTGTTTTTACTGTCTCTCATAAAAAACTCCAGAAGTTATATTTGATATTTTACGCAAATGTCAATTTGGGTATGCTTAAGTTGAAAAGACAGTATTGAGTGAAAAACAAAAAATTTGGTATAAAAACCATGTGGTAAACGTCAGAAGTAATGTTAAAAGATTCAATACTTATTAGGGTTATTGTATATATGGCAGTAATAAGCTATTACACTCTTTTGATAGTAAGTGGACATAGCTCACCTCATGGGGTGAAAGCGAGAAATTATTTTCACTGCGCAAGTAATAATTACTCAATCCTATCAAGTAAATTCTCGTTTATTGTTGGTTTTAATGAATTTTTATGAACTTTACTTATTGTAAATAGCACTCACAAGGCAGTGAATAACTATCATTGTAAAATAATAAGAAATTAACAAGGCAGGAGTACACCATCCCACTTTTCGTGCAGCAGGCTTCGCCGGAAAACTTTAATTAGCATTAAATTGATTGATTGTTTTTTCGTAAGTGTACTTGTTAATGGTACAAGTTAAAATATTATAATTTATTTTACTTATAAGCCAAAACTGTGGTTTTCAAAATTGATTGTTCTAAAGTAGTTGGTGAAATTCTTTGTTATTTGGTGTTGTAATTTTAATATATACTATATTCTTAAGTATAAAATTTGCTCCTTGAATAATGCTAGTTAAATTATTTTAATTCTAAAAATAGTCTATCCATCTATATTTGCTATTAATTTGTACTAGTTACAAAAATTATAATAGAAATTCTTCAGATAAACAAAAGTGTACAAGGTAAAAAAGAAACTTCGTAGTTTCGAATAAATCTTCCTTTATATTAGAACTAGTAGTTAACTATGACTTCGCACGCGATTTCTTTGGCTTTGCACGTTTACGAGCACTGGTTTGAGTGAATTGTATTTCCACAAATGCTGATTTTGCCTTGTTCTTGGATCAAAGAAATATAATTAATGTATATTTATACACACAAGCAACTTTCTGTCAAAAGACGGTTAAGATAGATTCTGTAACAGTCTTTATATTTATAGTTAATGGTAAATACTAATATTATCTTTAAAATCTATATTAAAGACCTGAACAAACACTGCACACTTAATATTTGCTAAAATGCACAGTTAAAAGTAAAATGGTAATACATTTTTTTTCTTATCTGGATATTTTCTTACTCATTGCTCAGCAGTAGTTGCAGAAAAAGAATAATAAGTGTTGTTACTATCCTCTATGTTTTCAAGACTATAAAATGTAAAGAGATTAATAATAGCGGTTATTCAGTTATTTTAATGATTTAGCTAAGATGAGTTTATTTTACTGAATAGTTACGGTATTTCTTACGAAGTTAGGAACTACATATCAAGTATATAAGTATAAGTATAAGAAAAAACATGCAACGAGTTACCATGTCTCTTTTGATTGAAGTTAAATATAGGTTTCCAACAATTCATCCTCCTGACGTGACAGTCAACCTAAGCGAGTGTCATGTTCCATCAAATGAACATAACAGCTAACACCGACGTTGGCAGTATGAGGCCGAGAGCTGACATTGGCTTTGATTTACTGTGGATAAACACAGTTTGTACTTGGCAATACTATTCTCTTATTTTAGACAAACCGTGCCAAATGTACCTTAAAACAACAATTACCCTGCCGCGAATAGCAACGAGACCCACAATGTTTATTATTGAAATTTTTTTATTTAATGATGTTTTCACACTTTCTGGCTAATAAAGGCTGTGAGAGCAAACCTGTGGGGCCGCAATTGGGCTGTACAGCACCTACCTGTAGAAAACCTACCTGTACAGCAAAACCCTAATATAAAAGGTCGACGCCGAGACCACGCCAAGTGTCGTGTAACTGGCTTCGCTGAAGCTGCATCTAAAATTTAAATCTATACTTAATTTCACTAGTATATCATTGTTACTATGCCAAATGTTAAAATGGCATATTATCGTACCCATTTTGTTCACAAATTTCCTGTTCGCTGCGATTTCTTCGCAGACCAATATAAATGTTTTCGTTAACGCTCAGCCAAACACTATGGAGTGACTTGCACAATCATTAAACTAATGTTACCTTACTAGAATTTCGAAATTGTCCATACAAGATTTCAAGTATTTACCCCAATTCATTTTTTCAGATATCGTACGAACAGAAAGACAGAGATAAAATGTTTATTGCTCCTCGAGCAATATTCTTCGCTAATGCTCAGCCATTCACTGGAGAAAAAAAATTTGAGATCAGCCGTGGAGAAAAGCCTCAGGACATTGAACGTTATTTATATGCATTATGTGTATTTGTTATCATTATATTACATGTCAAAAAGTAAAAGTTAAGGTAGCTTGTTAGAAAAAACATATCCTTCAAAAAACATTTATTTATGAACTTTACATAGTTTACCCTAGCGTACTTTACACTTTACGACTCAGCAGTCTATGTTAATATAAATGTTAATCCTGACATGCTATACTCATGGGACTGAACGTGTTAACTGAAATCACATATAGTCAATGGTCATTGTGTTATTTGAAAATAAAAACTGGTTAAGTCTTGTATAAATTAATTCATTTAAATTTCATCTTTAAATTTGAAGCGTACGTTTATTTCTAACACAAAAGTTACAGAAAATTATACTTAAAACAGATAATATGAGTAAAGAACCAATTGAACACTTATTAGGATTAAAAGTATTTTAAATTTCTAGTACTGTATATAATCAAATATTTATAATCGTATTACTGGTGTGTTGACTGTATTAATAGGACCGGTGTGTCTTGGTTAAATAAATATAGGTCATTTATAGAGGCTAGCATAAATTTAAATATTAAAATGATTAAAACACTTTAATGTAGTTTAAAAATAAAGGATTTTATACACTTCATGTCTATGTTAGTTTGATCCAGTAAAATATGGAATATTTAAACTATTTAATTTTCAATATTATAAATTGTAATATTACTGAAGCATTAAAGGTATTCATTCTTTATTAAGAAAAGTGGAAAGGATATAGAGAATTAAAAATTTGCATATCTCAGCATGTGGCTTGGAATAAACCCAAACCTACCTAATCACAGAAGACGTATAATTTATCACTTATATAAAAATATTTCCTCTTCATATTCACCTTTCATAATAGGTTAAAATGTCCTCAAAACACAAAGATTTTATCAAATACGAATAAGATTCACTAAACAGATTCTTCTCGCGTCCATGTGTAAGTAATATTACAATTATTCCTTATGCTAAAAACACCTTTGTATACTGCTAAGAACATAAATGTTAAAGAGGGGCTAGATTGAATGGAATTTGAATGGAACATGAGATCAAGTATTTTATATGGAACTTCAATGCAATAATAGCAATTTTTCTGCATATCCTTCAAAAAATACAAATGAAAATACATTTACAATAGGGTCATTATTTATTTACTCCTGTATACATTTTCAAGGTAAAAGATTCTACAAATTAACGAAAATACTTAAAATGTACGAATTTGACAATATTTTAATACTATTTTCTTTATTGATAAATTTTTAACTAACAGCTACTTGTCTTCGCACGCAATATCCAGGCTTTTGAAGTATACGGTCACTTCTGGTTCGATTGAAAATATCGAGTTTTGCCTTGCTTTCGAGTTTAATAAATACGTTAAAAAGTGTATATTTATAGTCATTGCAATTAATTCCGGTCTGACTATATTTTTGACAAATAGTTTGCTATTCCCTTATTTTCGTGATCAAAAAAGTATATACATACAAAGAACTGGGAAATTATATTTTGTCTTAAGATAACTAAGATTAGTTCGTAACATTCTTTAAATTTATAGTAGAATTTAGATAGTAATTTATATTTAATATCTAAGTTACTGTACTGAATACGCAGCGTGCACTTAATTTTTGCTAAAATGTACAGTTAAAAGTCTGTTTTTTAAACCAAAACTTTCAATTTTCTTTTCTGTATATTTTCCCACTCTGCAATTACCAGCGGTTGAAAAAAGATTAGAACATTTTACCTGATTTACAGCACAGTAGGCCGTAGCCTGCAAGAATTTTCGAAATAAGAATTGGCCTATTTCTATACCAGGGAGCCTAAAATTACCAAGTCAAATTTCAATACAATAGGTGAATATTTTACGCTTGAAAGTAAAATGAACAAATATAGGAACTTTCTCATTTATAATATAATTAGGATTTTAACATTTATGAAATAGAAAATATATTCATTTCAATCATATGCTTTCAATCATATTATACAGAAAGGCGTAGCCACAGTTTATGTAAACAAGGTTGCCAGTCTGGAGTCAAGTTGGATTACAGCGTAACATCCAGGCGCGCTCTCCGAGGGTCAAATTTGCATATTGCCGCAACTCTTGTTATCAGCAGTAACCTCTCCTTTCCTTTGCCGGTTTCACCGCATCCACTGTTTATATCAGTTCTAAATTGTAACTTATGCTTCTTCCTTCGGTCTTTTCTGAAATTAAAACATTAAAACTTTATTTTATTTGGTTATAGTAACAATGATGTTTAATTCTTCTTTAAAAACTTGTAAAGTGATAAGGAGGCCTGGTAACCACAATGGTGATCCAATGGTGATAAACTCAGCCGGCAAGTTCCTTAAATCTATGCGTTTCCTGGATACCTAATCTCCTGGAGTTTGTAGTATTACTATTCTTCCTACATAAATTTGCACGGTTTTCTCCAAGAATATAGGGCCTGAAGCAGTCAACAATATAGTGTAAAATTCACCAATAATCTCATCCCCACAAGTTATTCAGAAAATACGATGTTGTTATTGGTTATGAACCAAAGATTATAGAAATACATAATTGTAACAATAAATTAATTATATCTGTGTCTGAGTATTTTCCCACCTCTAAAACTACGTAACATAAGGATCCGTTATATCACATTCGAGTTACTGAAAAAACTTCATTCTGATTTTTTTAAGGAGTCAAGTGCTTGAAAGGAGAACAAACTAAACATAACCTATACTCAATATATGAAAGAGATCTGGTCCATATTCTAATATGCTGTTGAAGCAATATAATTCAGGATCTCAACAAGCAATTAAATCTTACGTTCAATTTTGAAACTCTCTGGACAAACTACTTCTCATGTAGTAACTGGTTTACCGTTCACCGCTTTCATTCTTAATGCCAGTCCTCAATCTTAACTGTTGCATCTCTTTTGGGTTTTTAGCAATTTTTGAAAGTAAGAACATTGTTAAACCTCATTCAACTGTCAAACAGATTCCTTAAACCGTAATTAATTTTGATAATGCTTTAACCGTGAATTGAGAGGAATGGAACAGTTTATTGTGTGAATTTCCTAAAAATAGATTTAAACAATTTCTGACTGAAAAAGGATCGTTCATGGAGAGAAAGATTGAGAAGAATTAAGTGTTATAAATATTTAAAGTAACATTGAAAATTGTTTAAACATGTATATCTATATTACTTTTTTTACAGACATTGTTTATTTCACTTGATGATTTTGGTTAAATATATCCATTTAGCTTTTGAAACTATACCATTTTAATACACAGATAAGTTAAAACGTATCTACCTGAAGAATTATCGTCAATATCAAACGATTAAAAAATTTAGTTTTTATTGCATTTTGAAAATATTACTCCTTATTGAACTAGAGACCACATTGTTTAAAAAATATGGTTGTGTTGTCATAAAAAACTGTTTACACAGAACAGTTAATTATATTTATCAGTCTCTTTCAATTAAAAACATTTTTTCTTGTACTACAATTCTTATGGGATTTTACACATTTTGGATCTTGTAGGGCGTATTCCAGTGTGATTTTAGATATAAAAATATGTTTATATGTTAACCAGGAACCTTAAGAATGTCCATCACCAATTTCAGTACAATCGGTACAGTAGCTTTTACATGATTGAGAAAAAAACATACATACAAACAAACACAAAGACAGAGAGATATATCATTATATTTTTATATAATAGTATATATAATGTGAAATTTTCTTAGAAAGCACTGAGAATGTATGATATTTTCAAAGAGTAAAGGTTTTCCCAAGATCAAGTGTATGTGTTTAATAGTTTAATTTGCTGTATTCATATTTATTTAGTATTAATGATAAATAGTATTGTTAAAAAAGTAGTTTATTTATTTTAACTCTATTTATCACAAATTCTACGCTTCTTTATTAATATAATAATATAAAATTCAAAAGAATATTATGATTCCTGTGCATAAGTAAATCAATAAAAATGTATAGAAATGAATTTAACTTACTGATTATTATCGAAAAATAAGTATACAGATTGTAGTGATAATTTATATTTGTTACATGTTGTATCCAAACAGTAACTAGAGCGCTGGTGGTGTGACAGCTTCAGGTTTAGTGACGCAATCTGGGACTGTTGACATTACATTGTATATTCATGCCGAAATGAAATCATCATAAGGCAATGATTGTGTTAATTCTGAATACTGAGCTACATTCTTGTATATTGCTTATGTAATTAAAACAGTATATATCAAAATATAAAAAATGTTGGATTCTGGCTAAAAGTGCTAAGAAACATCTACAAAGGAAATCAGAACTTGAATTCAGAGAGCACAAGTAAATTAGTATATGGTTTGCATCTGTACAATCACCTATACAAATATCGGCAGTTAAATAATTTGTAAAAATAATTCTGTTTTAAAAGTAGGGAAAATTAACGTAGTAATTTCTAATGTAGGAAATAGATTTATAACTGACTTATTTTATGAACTTTGTAAATATGATTTATATAAAGAAATATATTTATATATATGTTATAGAACAGGTGTTAGGAAATAACAGTGTTGTACTAATTCTTAAATTACATAAAACTAACAATATTACTATGAAGTTTTGCGGTAATGTGTTTCTTAATTAGTATTTAACCAAATTTTAAATATTATTACTTATAAATTTGTTTTATTTATCTCATAATTTGATACTTATATAATATAAGCATGTTAATAGTATAGCTAAATACTTTGTACAATTATTTAAAGCTTGTTTTGTCTGTTCTTGTATTAGTCTAATTTTCGTGGATAATTCTAGCAATAAAATAATGATACTTTTCTAAAAAAAAGGTGTGTTTTGTTATATACTTTTAATCTACGAGTGCTCCTTCTCTTTTTTTATAACTTAAGTTACGATTATATAATAATAAAGCGTTATCTGCACAACATGCACTTTTCATTTTAAATATCAATATACGAGTTCACTGTGCAATCACTCTAAAAACTTATGTCAGCTGTGGTTATATTTAGTAGTTTATAAACTACCACTCAATAGTTTAGTATGGGTTTTAATAAAGCATATTACAATCCCTAGCGTTAACTACAAAATTTATTGTAATATACCTAAACAATATCATTTGTGTAAGGGCCTATATCTGTACTTTTCTTACCCAAATTTAAACCACCCACACTAATTCATTTTATACCTTAACCCATATCAGCCCAGATAATAAATAAGTCATGAATGCTCCGTGCAAGTACTCAAATTATCGCTGAGTCTATGTTAACTACAGATGAACGATGTTAGTTAAAGAAGAACTTGGATTGGGGTTATTAAGTATAATATATCTATATGATTATAAAACCAACATTAATTCAAGCGGTTACTATGTTATTACCGAGGTAAGTCATAATGGTTCTAAGTTTTGATTACAAGATCTCACCTTTACGATGAACTGGTTCGAAAAGACCTTTATAGTGATGCCGTCTATAATGTTATCGTTAACTGCTAAATCTGACCAAAGGACGCAATAATGAGCCAATGCTTATCGATAAACACCTCAGTCTCTGTATACTACCCTATCGTAATACATCACATCAAGTTTCATTGAGCTTCCAATGAGGGAATTACTAATTTGATGTATGATATACAGAACTCTGAAATAATGATTGATCAGCCATTTCTATTTGGGTGAAATTACTCCAGTTATATCATGAATTGCTTTATGAAAAATATATAAATAAAACTAGAACGACATTTTAACTCCAACAATGAAATTTTAGTAAACCATTTACTTTTCTAATTAAAAATCAGTAATGATCCGTTGTTATTTTATTTCTATCCCGTATATTCTAAATAAATGAGTATTTTATACCTCTGTCCTTCATAGCTCTAAATGTCTACTATCAGTTCGTGTTCCCCAGCAACGAAGCCAATAACACAGCCATGTGCTCATCTTGTAAAAATTGTTTTTATTTCCACGTTAGAGCATACCTAATGTTCTCACATTTTGTAATATCTCTCATATTTTTATGTAATTATAAGTGTGTAACGAATTCATGGTATGCTTTTGTAAGAGCTGGTGTATAATCCTTCGAGATTGTAACAATATGATATGAAGCCTCAATAGGACACAGCCATTCTTTTTTCTTAGTATAATATTGATTTCTGTATTGAGAATTTATTTTAGTGTGAATATTCTTATTTATTATGTGTCCAATCGTTAGTAGTACCTTTGACTTCAGTCCAAACACTTGCGCTTTCCGTCAGTAAATTTATTGGCATTGAAACGAAGGGGTTTGTACTTCAGCTCTATGCACCCCTGACATTTAAGGGTAAATCTCCACAGTGTAAGATCACCATGAATAACTATATTGCTGTTCTACTTATACCGAAAGGAGATACTACCTAGTTCTAACTAAAAATGTTTTAAAGGTGAAATAAAGATTTTGGATCCAAATAAGTATCATTTCCAAATATATAGAAATTATTCAACTAATTTCTATGCTGAAATGTTACTATTGAATTATCAACGTTATTAATTACACAAATAAATTCACGAGCGTAATTATGTTAACGTAACAATCATAATATTATTTGTTATCATCGGTTTTAATCATTTACCAATATAGACCCCCTAAGGATATAAAAGGTGTGAATTATTTTATTAAATGTTATTACATTAAATGTAGGCGTATATCGAGTATACTTGCGTTTTCAAGAACTACCATTGAACAGAAATATATTCATTCGGCGCTTAAAAATATTTTCAGCACACATTTAAATAACTTTAGTCACAAAAGTATATAAATCACAAGAATAAGGTTAAATACAATTATTAAAGAGTACTTCAAACATCATATCGTAATTTGACATGATCATTATGAAGTGCACTGCAGACATCCAAGCTAAGTTGATCTTCTTCTCATACTTTGATCTTATTTCTAGGGTAATTGACTAAATCGCAGCTCTGGTGCTTGCTATGAACTTTTGATATATGAACGTTATGACGATGCACACTTATAGATAAGTAAAACGTACTCATTATAAAAAAATATGTTTGTAAAATTATAATACAGTTAATTTTCACACAGAATAACAACAGCAGAGTCATACTTCTTTAATTTGTCATGAGATTTTAAAACATAAATATGTGATGTTTGTAATTATTTAATTGAAGTCTGCAAACTTAATCTATATATAAACTGTAACTGTAGACTTAGGGACATCCAAATCACGTCCACAATTTCGAATAGATATTTTGAACTTCTTACAAAACTCTTTTTAATAAACTCATTTCGTCTCATGTGTTGTTTCCATAAAAACGATAGCCCCGCATTACTAGATGACCACAATTCGTAACTCTTGTAATGAAAACTAATGTTTAAAAACAAATATTTACATTTACAACTGTTTTATCGACCTGCGATCAATAGTAGGTCAGCTGTTAACTATAAATTTGTGATATGACCTTCGTGTGAGCAAGTCTCTCGAAGGCATTGAACATCATTTTGGTATTGCCTTTGAGTTGAGCCTCGAGTGGGTGAATTCAGTGAGTCTGGCGCTGGCAAATCACGAAACCGAGGCCGTGCTAATCACCAACACAAAGAAGATGGAAACCGTTAACCTATGAGTCGTTGATCATGACATAACGTACGGACCATTTATTAAGTGTTTGGGAGTAATGCTCGAGCCGTGACTCAAGTTTAAACAAGTAAAGCATGCGGTGCTATGGCGTCTATATTTGCTAAAGTCCTCTCAAAAGAAATTACCCTACCCAACGTGAGAGGTCCCAAAATGAAAAAGAGAGCACTGCTATTATCTGTTGTCTCATCGATCTTAACATATGGCATTGCGATATCGGCTGACACCCTAGTGCTACAACCGCCTAGAAGGAAGATGGCATTGATTTATCGGCTGAGTGCTCTACGCATTGTGAGTGCATTCGGGGAAGAACGCACTATGCGTAATCGCCCGAGTGGTACCTACCGAGACCCTGGCTGAGGAGCGTAGATCTATCTATCAAGTAAGGAAGTGGTACGAGCACAGCCATGAGGCAGTTAAATACTATCTAACGCAGATGCTTTCGGAACACGGGTTTTTTCCGGGCGTAATTTTATAAATACAAGTATGTGAACTCCTCGGAGTGTCCACCCAACAGTTGAGTCGACGAGAATGTGGAGCATGTGTTCTGTATATGCCTCAGATTTGAATCACAGCGCCCAGATCTAGGAAAAACATTACCCCGGAGAACCTCGTTCCGTTAATACTTGCATCAGCCTGGGACGACCTGCCTGGGTGACAGTCGGATCCTTTGTCATGGAAGTCCTCATTGAACTATGACCAGAAGAACAGGATAAGTTCAAACAGACCTGATGCCTTCTCCCGAAAAGTAATACCAAAACGTAGTTTCGAGTGAGGCTATATAAGACGTGGTGAAGAAGGGATGTTTTTTAGTCGGTATGGATCTTGGTTTCAACAACATCTAATAACTGGACCGAGCCCGACACGAGAAAGTGCGTAAACGCTTTTCCCTTCTGAAAAAATATAGTTCTTCTAGGTATTCCGATCCAATTTAAACCTCTATGGATGTTTGATCTTTCAGAAAATGCTTCAGTTTTCTATTCCAGCGACTTTACTTTCTATGATATTAGATGTTTAGAGAATTAGTGATGAGTGTTTGAGTGTGTGTCAGTGAGTGATAGCTTTACATTTTATATATGTGCTGGCTAATATTTTTACCGTTAATATGTGACATACGCTCTGTGTGAAGGTGTTAACGCAATTCAGTAAAATAACAGTGAAGAGGAGTAGCGATGCTGAAACCACCATTCACATATCGCCCATTGTGTCGCGCTTCAATACCGACACGATAATGTACTGCCAGACAAAATGTGTGTAATCCAAAGGAGAACTTATCGTCCGTATTGGGCATTGTTATTGTTATTGACTTCGTGTATGATTCATACTGGTTGTTATTAGCATATAGTACGTCACTAAGTTATCATAAATATTGTAATTATTAGATGGATAATATATTTATAGTATTTTCGAACGTGTTTTATATTATTTTTGTGTAATAAAGTGAAAAATTGATATTATTACATAGTTTATATGTTTAATTATGATACTGACAGCAGTTATTGTGTTAAACAGTGTGTACCTTGAAGCGCTGGAGAAATCATGAAAATTTCATTCATTATAGTAATCTGTTGTAAGCATCTCATTTGAACTAAAAGTTTTAACGAACAGAATGTTTTTTCAAAAATAATTTATTAACTAATTTAATATAAATATAAATAATATATTCTAATAATAATGTGGGTGATGTGCTATATGGATTTTCATGACCATTTATAAACATTATATCACTACAAAACTATAATTTACGAATAATTGAAAATTACTAAGCAGTAAGTTGTTATAAAATTTTGTTCTTGCAAATATAAGTCTCTATTACCTATCTTGTATTGCTAAAGCCAACGGAAAAGAAAGACTGTTGCTTTATATTTTCTTCCTGCAGTAGACCGAAATAATGGTATTTGTCTTATAACATAAGGTCACTGGTACCAAAATCATCGCTGGGTATAACGTCTAATTTCAATGCGATCGGAATAATCAAGAGTTTAGTCTTTAAGTATTGGAAATTGGATTTCATTTTCGTCAGTATATCACAGGTTTTTACATCTCAAGAGGAAAAGAAGAGATTCATTTTAGAAGTTCATAAATATCATAAATGCTGAAATTATTTTTAAAGCTAATTTATGTTGTACATTTATTATAAAATATAGGAACATATCGCATTCTACATACCATTGGATTGCGAGAGAATGAGTTTGATATTCATGCAATAGACCTTAGCATCAAGGACTTCTTCTCATAAATGTCACAATATCGAGTCGCGTATTTTATAGCTGTAATAGACCGAGATTATCTTTAGAATTAATATTTTGCATTATAACAGAATTAAACATTTTCTACCAATTTCTGGAAATACTTATGTATTATTATACGTGTAGGAACATCAAACACCACAATATATACTTGTGTGAGAGATGGAGATAAGTGCATTGTTTCAGGCGAATTTACTTCGAAACATTAGGGCTCTATTTTTAGAGTCACTAAGAACTGTTATATGCCCAGGGATTCAGTTGTAGAACCAACTGAGGAACAGATATACCAATCCACATTTCTTTATAAATCGAAACTTTTTTACATGTACACAAATACAGGGTGTTCACAAAATGGTGTCAAAAACGTGTGTGGCTAATTGTAGTCATCATTTCAGGCAAAACTTTTCATAAAGAAATAGGTCCAGAAATGTCTCGATTAGCCGCTAGACGCCATTTTGTATTAAAAAATTGTTATATTTGAATCTAGTTAAGCTCAAGAAACCAAATATTTGAAGACTAGGTTTAAATAGACAAGAAAAAAATGTTACTTTCTTTTATATTAACAAAATATCGTCTTTTGAAACATTTAAACAGTAAAATAACAAAAAAAAGAAAAAAGTTATTGTCATAAAAAATGCAGAAGACATAAGATGTTTAGTAATTTTTATATAAATTCCAACGGAGTCTTTTGTTTCGAAATTCGTCAATGTATATGCGTGCACGATCAATTATGCTTGCACAAGCCGAAAACAACTAGGATGTTGTCTTTTGATAGGCATCAGCTGTTTCAATTAAAGATACAATTTAAAGAAATTACTATGTTGAAATTTTAAAAAACACTTTTTTATCGAAGTTTGTCAACGCATAAGCGAGTACGATCACTTTAAAGGTACGCTTTAACAAGCTATGAGCACAAACACTAAAGCGAAGTTGGCAAGCATGGTCGAGCTCGGAGAGGCGCTAATGCCTAGTGGATATGGTAGGACGTGGAATTTAATTGTATCCAGTAAGAAGGGGCAGTTGTTAGGTGATTGAGGAGCTTGAATAGGAAGATTAAATCAGCCACCCGCCTCCGACATTCAAGACTCATAATACTATAGGTATCAGACATCTAATCGACTGGGACCTAACGAAAGCCAAGTCAAGCACGACATCCCAGAAATCTGATGAAACATCTTTGCACCGATTGGAGATAGTGAATGTGGCAGAGCTGATATGGTGACCAAACTACAGAGGCATACTCGAGTAACTGGCGGAAAATTGACCTGTAAAGAATCGCACAGGCATGCATGTTCATGTCTTGCACAATGGGAGACCAATCCAAGCATTCGGGAGGCCCTGCCGTAGATGTGGCTCATGTGGTCAAATGAAGAGACGATAATAACCCCAGTGGGGGAGTATTGCATTTCTACACCCGGTTACCATCGAGAAAGTAGTCGGCTACCACTGAATTTAGTTTCCTGTTGAACTTCATCAACTTGGTTTTGGAGGGATTCACAGCCATGCCATTCGTGAGACACCAGTCGAATACGTCATCAAGAGCACCCTGCAAGGACTGGTAATCAAGGAGGGATGCAACTTCTATGAGTAGCTTGATGTCGTCTGCAAAGAGGAGAAAGGGGGCCTTGATGACATGCTTAATGTAGTTCATGAAGATGGAGAACAAGACTGGTCTAATGTGAAACCCCTGTGGAATAACAGAATCTGCATCAAAGCTAGTTGAGGCGACGGCATTAAGGCGCACAATAAGTCGACGATCGGTATGGTAGCTCCTACATCATTGCAACATTGTGGCAGTATACCAGTAGCCTTGTAGCTTAGCAAGAAGATTACGATGGTTGATCTTGTTAAACGCCTTTCTGAAGTTATATAAACGGCATCGACTTGATTTACGTTGATTAACTTGATTACTAGAAGTATTCAGCGAACATAAAACAGTTTTCTCTATAATCAAAAGTGACGTAGACACACAAACACCGCAAACAGACAGACATCAATTATCAACAACTACACAGACGCTCAGATGGTCTAGTGCTCTAATTGCACCCTTGTACACATTATATAGAACTGTTTAATCTATAATGAGAAGTGACGTACACACACAAACACCGCAGACAGACAGACATCAAGGATCAACAACCACAGAGACTCTCAGACGGTTTAGTACCCTAATGGTACCCTTGTACACATTAATCTCCTCTCCCGTACCATCTGTCGCCAGACATGCATTATTTGAATTATCGGTGACATTGCGTTTCTATTTATACCCTGTTTATCTATATGCAATGATCTACTCACTCATATTTTACCCATATCTTGTAGAAAGCATTCCTTTATTTAACAGTGTAAAGAATTTTAGAGAAATAAGCTGATGATAAGTTGATTTGTGAATATTATAACCTATTCATCTGATAAGTTGGTTCAAGAACAAAAACCCATTAATAGCCTTGTGAATAAATCATATATAATTTATTTATCATCTGTTTTTAAACTATGCAAAACTACTCTCATAAGTTTAACAATTGAACTTTCGTCAGCAAAGTAATACATATTTAAGGTCTAAAAAAAGCTTATCTAAAAGTAAAGGTGCTTTCGACTGATAGCAAATATGTATATAACCACTTCAAAAATACTAAAAATCACCATAAAAATAAAAATATACTATGGAGGGATACATGGGAGATATGTATTTATTCTTACCTGTTTTACTATAAATTAAGAAAAAATAATTATTTTGACCTCTACAAAAGTAAATGAACTCCTAAACTCCATGGAAGTGCAAAGATTTTAGTCACACAAAAGTGATTATTGTATCCATTATAAATTCAACTGGAGATTATAAATCAATTAGAAGTGTACTCTCCTGAGGATTGTCTGGGGATCTTAAAACCAATCCTGGCACGCTATATCCTGTAATAATATTGATAAGTACCTTCAGCTGCATATTGTGTATGTAACAATCATTAATGAATGAAAATTGCCCAGATGTTCGGTATCTAAATATTGCCATCCACTACACGTGGGTGAAGTTAAGATAACTACAGTAAAGCATTGCAAAGTAAATACCCTACCTTTGCTGTACGGCTATTGTTTGGGCTCATTAAGGTATAAATCCGTTTATATATCTGTGACGCGTTCATAATGTTTTAGCGTATTTAATAATCCTCTATCGTTCTTCATGTTTAATAACAAGGATATTGTTAATCAGTTCACAAGGTTCCTACTATAGTATAATTTTCAGTATTTCCAATTAAATATAATAAATACATAGTTAATAATCGTATTATTTTTCAATAATTTTAATTTTTGGTAAAGTTGTTTAAGCCTTTTCTAAAGCAGTTTAATAACTCTTCATTGAAAGCTTTAGAAGTGTAGAAGTTCCTATAACAGAAAAACAGCCAAGGCAGATATATAGAATTGGTTTAAAGAATTGGGTCCTTGACGAAATCTAGGAATAACGGTAATACTATTTTACTGTAAGGTTTTTGAAGTATATTAATGACTAGGGTTAATTTGAATTGATAATATAATTTTCATCTTTATCTAAGACAAAAATTGTAACACAGCATTTTGAGGACCAAAATCTATTTTTTTCTACAGGTTTAAACAAATGTCGTTTTGTGATCGCCTCACTTTTATTTTCTTTTTGCATGTTTATGTATTGTCATTTTAGACACCTGAAGAAGAGGGCAAATTTCAATCCTTGAAACGTTTTGTTATACTTTGTGTGACATATAACGATATCTAATGGCAAAAATAATATAGTATAAAGAAATTTAAATTACAATGCATTTGTTTTCTCTTAATTTTTTTAGTCTTTTTTATTGGAAAACAAGAAGAAGGTGGATGAGAAATTACACGAGGCACTTTACGATACGCATTAACAGGAGATTAGCCCAGACCTGGCGCCGAGCCACAACACATTCTCTGCCAAATGCGCTAAAACGCTTGTTTACAAGCCTATTTATCCACACGTTTATCTTTTCAACACTCTTCCAAAATGGAAGTAGGGAATATATGATATTTATAATATGATTGAATTGAATATAAAGTAAATTTGTTTTAAGACTGTAACTTGTGGACTAAGTAAAGAAATACACAAAATGGAACTTTCGTATTAGAATTTTTTATTATATACGTATTTTGTAACTAAATGAGTGACATACAAATATTGATATTGAAACGCCATAAGTAATGCTCAACTCCAAAAGCATTTTCCAACAAACTACGTATTTAAAAAAATAAATTACTACAAGGAATCGAGATATCAGCGTTTTTTGAATTAGTTCTATTATTAAAACAATTGCTAAGAACGTTTAGATAAATTTATGTTAGTAGTATTTTCTTTTTCACTGGGCTCAAATGTAATATGACCTCAGATCTCAGATAAATGTCTTGTGAACGTTGTTCGTGTATACTTGTCCAAGAAAACGTAACTGGTTCTGCTAAACATGGTGGAAAACTTTCTAGTCGCTTCCAATTCTAAATTCTTACATTGCAATCACAATAAAAGTTTTAATCCACAACTCTTAGAGGTCATCCGAAAATTTTATTTTGTGAGTCTCAATATGAGTATTGGTGAATAAAGCAACCATGAAAATAGAATAGAAACATTTTACCAACAAAATAAAGTTATTTTACATCAGTTTCTATGGCGAAACCTTGTCCCTTCTCTTGTGATTTAAAGGTGTGTGGATCTGAAAGGTAATCTGTTTCGAAGGCGAATTAATAAATTGGGCCATGAGTTTCTGACGAAAGTGTACGCGTGGACCCGGGGAGGACTGCAGCAAATACCAAGTGGCCAGTCTCTAGCGACAAACGCGAAGTAATAAGCTTTTTGTGACGTTGCGCGTACTGACGGTGGTTCGTGAGAGGATTTTCAAACCTCACAAAGCTCCTGAGAAAACTTACTTAAATGCGAAGCTTTGTCTGCGAGGAGGACTTCCAAAAATATTTGGCAGTTTGAAAGAACTGGTTAGTAATGCTCCAATCCTCGGATTGCCAAGGCAAGAGGATAGGTTTATATTTTAAACCGATTTCAGTAGCACCGCAATTGTGAGTGTGTTGTATCAGGAGCAGGAGGATGAGCAAAGACCATCGGTTAGCATTCATCAAAGTTTTATCAAAGCCAGAGCAAAACTACTGAGTCACCTGAAGAGAGCTGCTAGCTATAGTAAAGTTCATCAGTCATTTCCGTAAATATCTTTGTCAGCCATTTTCTTATGAGAACATGTAACGCTGCTTTGATGCGGCTGCTGAATTTTAAATCAACGGAAGGTCAATTGGTCCGGTGAATATAACTTCTGCAGGAATGTGACTTTGAATCGGTTCATTGCTATGCACCTAATCCTAAAGGCTCTTCTGCGTGCCCTGAAGTATACCATAAAGCTAACTAGTTAACGGTTTCGGCAATTTTTTACTATTGTACATTTTGAATAAATGTAAAGGTAATCAAAGTTAATAATTATTATTGGGGCTCAAACATACTGACGTAAAGGTGTGTAATTTTATAAATGAATGCAAGTGCAAACATTTATAAAATTCTAGGAGATGACTGATATTTGTTTTATTAATTTGTAACTTCTGTAAGCTGTTTAATTTTTACATTTAACTCCACACTTTTACACGCGGCACTAGCAGCAAGTCTCTGCAGCATTTCAGACCTCAATTTTCTTCGATGAGTGAGTGAGTGATTGAGTGAGTAGTGAGTGAGAGAGAGAGATCTTGTTATATTGTTGATCAGGTTTATATATTGGATGTTTTGTCTCAAGGCTCGAGGTAACTTTGAGAACTCTGTTCTATGGAACAGAGAAGTTTGCAGCGGCTGGAAATTATTGTTATTGTTCAGTTGTTGAGTTTTATTGTTTATTCTAGGAACAATAATGGTCGCTAACTTAATAATTTGAATTAAAGTATCGCAAAATAGATTGAACAATCTGAATAGTCTGTTGGATTCAAATATTTTTTATACAATTACCTTATCAAAACTATCACACTTTTCTCCATTTGCCGTAATTAAAACTTTACTTTACTAAGTCAGTAATCAGGCATAACGCGCTTCTAATATTTAAGAATGCCATTCAATATTAAAGGTTTTTATGCAGAAAGATTATTTTGGATAATTAAAACCTCTTTAAATTAAAAGGTGTGTATGAATGTATAAGAGCTTGCATTAATTTCAACACTGTAAACAGAGCTGCTTTGAAACTTAATAACACTACGAATACAACTAGTAGAGATCCAAATTTATTTCATCTGTGCATTTGAAAAATACGCAAATTAAGTTATATAAGATATTCAAGTATAAGATTTTGTTTATATGTCATTCTTTCTGTAAATAGAATATATTAAGAGCAGATTCTCGTATATTCTTGCAATATTGCTTGAACATTCATTTCTACATATGCAATACTAATTTCCATACCCAGCGAGGCCTCTCATGTAATATGTAGTCCAACATACTATGTACGTATTCTATGTTCGCTGAGCGTCAGCAAAGCCTATTACTCGTGTAGGTCGAAAAATTCAATTTTCTGTATGTCTTTGTATCCGTCCACACGATATCTCAAAAATTAACTGGTCTATAGTCTTTGTATCCGTCCACACGATATCTCAAAAATTAACTGGTCTATAGTCTTTGTATCCGTCCACACGATATCTCAAAAATTAACTGGTCTATAGTCTTTGTATCCGTCCACACGATATCTCAAAAATTAACTGGTCTATAGTCTTTGTATCCGTCCACACGATATCTCAAAAATTAACTGGTCTATAGTCTTTGTATCCGTCCACACGATATCTCAAAAATTAACTAGTCTATAGTCTTTGTATCCGTCCACACGATATCTCAAAAATTAACTGGTCTATAGTCTTTGTATCCGTCCACACGATATCTCAAAAATTAACTGGTCTATAGTCTTTGCATTACGGTTCAATTCTACATTAGTGCCACTGAGTTTAAAGATCACTGTGCATTTCATCCCATTATATTTGGCTAGCGTTAGGAAGTATTTCTACATTGGTCGTGTAGAACGTTCCATAGTGGGAACGAGAAAAATAGCAGAATATATAAATTGTATACAAAATGAGTAAAATAATATGAGATTTTATAACATGACATATTAAAATAACTGGATTATCAAAATAGTTAACATAAGTCAAAGTTAACGTTAAAAGTTGGTCACAAGATCTGACATCAGCGTACTCTAGTGTTGTAGTATCCTTGCTCCCTAGCTCACTGGAACATAAAACACTGCTATCAATCCTAAATTAATGCACACAAATTTTATAAAATCTTCTGGTAACAAATGATAAGATAATTTGCAGTCTTTAAATTCGGTGTGTAACTTCATTTATACGTATAAAAGAATCATTATTTATGAAATGAAAAATGAAAATGAAATGAAATATTTCTTTATTTTAGGCGAAATTACGGCCTCATGGCCCTTTCTTACATTTAACTTCATATAGAAGTTAGAACAAATATTCTTATTTTTCAAATAATAATCAAACTAAATATTTTGCTTTAACCATTTTAAATATGAATAACAAAAAGTATAAATTTATTGAAGAATATAACAAAAATGAATAATGATTAAAAAGGGTATATAAACATATTTTTAAACACATACTCACACAAAATAATAACATATATTTTTATATATGGAATTTATCCAAATGTCATTAAATATTATCACATAGTAGGTTGACAGATATATTTTTTTGTATGCTCGGTATATGTAAATATTTCTTTCCGTATGATGTTTGTCTGTCTATCCGACCGTAGAACATCTCGGGAATTAAATATGCCTACCACACGCATTGTGGTGTAACGTATACCTACCATGCATTATGATACATAGTTTTAAATCTTGTACCATTATTGTAAAATAATTTGAGTAAAAAAGCTTATTTAATACATTATTTGTGTTATTTATCTAATTATAGTATTTTTATTCACTCGCTATCATTACGTGTCTAAAAGTTGTGATTTATACCTGTATATTGTTAAAAACCAGTTTTCCGATTTTAGGAGTAAAAATTCCCCATAAATTGTCCATTGTCCATTTCCACTCCATTGTGAAACGAAAGATCCAGACTCAAATAGGACTGATAATAAATCATTTCACTTCAGCACTCTTTGCCGCAAACTCAAACAAAGGCTGCTTGTCAATAAATATGGGGAACGTGGTTTTACCCTGCCAGCACTAACCCAGGGACAACATAAACACTAAATCCTGTATATTATTAGATGACTGAACAGAACTGCGGCTGTGGTTGTTCTTGCAAATGACAGCTTAAATGTCGATTTAGCACAATTGATCTCTTTGCACAGGAAAGTCCAGTAGTCATACATTTAGATAAATAAGTATGCAGCGAGATACTCTTTATAATAGTTATGTACACAAAATGTTTCCATACTGTGATTTTATTTAATGATTTATATAGATTACTTTACTGACACAAGGTCATTCAATTGTATCGTTTGATGCTCTAAAGTATTGCTTACTTGACTTTTCTTAGTTGTTGATTATTATCAATGTCATACGCATGAATGTTACTTTCAAAAAGAAGATAGGCAATCGATGATTTTTGTTTATATTAAGGGTTGAAAACCTGAACCACTGGATGAATGTAAAATCTACAAGAATTTTGAAATCGAAACCATAAATTTAGGAAAAACGCTTTAATAGCAGTAACTGAAAGGGTTAATTACAGATTCGACAATAAAAAAAGTTAACAGGGCTCCTTATCGATTTTAAAACTGATTTTGACTTGGTTGACCATAAAACGATACTATCAAAATTAAAAGCAACAGGGATTAAAGGAAATGCTTTGCAATTATTTGATAGCTTTTTTAGAAATAAATCACTACATACTACACACAAATTCGTACTTAAGTTCACATCTTTGTGAAGAAGCAGGGGTACCTCAAGGTTAGGTATTATCAGCAACATTATTGTTAATTTTTATGAATGATTTTCTAGAACTGCTGTTTCATGGTCAGTCAAGCGCCTTGCTGATGATATAACATTTTCACGAGTAAAATAACCAAATGTAAAAAATATGTGGGGTATTATGAATGAAAACCTACAGTTCTGAGTGGTTTGTATTTTTATACAGACTGAAATTTAATGTCAGTAATATCAAATTCATCAAATTTAGTTCAGTAAACTGTTTTAGTGTTCACTACATGTTTCGGGACGAAATTCCTATCGTCAGGAGAGTACAAATCCGAAAGTTACATAAACATTAAGCGACATAAACATTAATTTAATAAAATACACAAATTCAGTAAATAAGACATAGACATGATAAGTAATTTACGGGGCACGTAATTCGTAGGCCGAACGCACATGCACAACCACGGATCCGAACTGGCCGGTCCACAGAGCACACACTGAGGTTTGAAGATTATTTCATCACACTTCCTCTACTTCCTGGTTCATTCAGGTTTCACTTAGGTTGAATAAAATATTTATAATTTATAAATCATTTAATTGTCTTCGGCATGTCCATTTGAAAAATTAATTTACACAACAATCAACAGTACATCATGATTGGACAAGTATCATTATATAACACATTCTTGTCTGTTTAGAAATTAGGTTTCATGCAAAATTTGAAGTTCATAGATAAATTATTCTAGATATACCTTGCCACGTGATACATTAACATTGTTTAAACTAAGATAGGTTTCATAGCAAAGTTTAAGTAATAAAATTTCAACTG
The DNA here is from genome assembly GCF_021130785.1 of Homalodisca vitripennis. NCBI lineage: Eukaryota > Metazoa > Arthropoda > Insecta > Hemiptera > Cicadellidae > Homalodisca > Homalodisca vitripennis. Next base: position 213,657,143 of record NC_060207.1, on the reverse strand, counting down.
AGTTCAGGATAGAACTACAATGCAAGAATAAGCTGAAATGGAATCCTATCTCCGAATATTACGTTAAATTTTTAATGTAACAATTTTTCGCCTTAATCTATGAACCGAAATTTCACACACTCGGATCACTTTTAATTGTACGCATTTCGTTTACACATTTATTTATTCAGCTTCTTTTGTTGATACCATTTTCAACCATACAAACATTATTCGATAACACCCAGATCACTTTTGTGTGCTTGCAATTAACTTACAGTATTTGTAGTTTTACTGTTAGGATAACAGTTACGCCTGATTCAAGCTTGTGACATAATTCTCTCCTGTCACACACGGTCCATGTTATGTCACAGTCATTTCATAATGAGTCATTTGTGGCGTTAATTAACAGCTGATATATCGAGCTGCTCATTATCACTGACTGGCTGCCAACCGTCCAAAATGTTGGTTAGTTTACCTTATTACATATAATGTGCTGGATAAATCATTAGTTATTTAAATGTAATATGTTTCTTTGTTACAAATAAAAACGTATGTCTTGCTTAATTATGATTATGTAAGTTCTATATACATATAATTTAATTAGTTAACCATTTAATTAATTAACCAATTAATTACGCGGTAAACCATTTTAGAATTGAATGTAGAGATACATTATAAACGCTTGTTTTCCATTTAACATTATTTTATTAACCACTACCTTCTTTAAATTTCTCATATACGTTCGGTAAAATACATATTGAATATTGGCTAACTTAAAAAGTAAAATTGTTTGTGAAATAATCGATAAGCTATATTAAGCATATAGGTATTGCTTATTGAATTATTTTAAATACAAAAAATATAGTATAGTTAGCAACAGCCACTAATTTCTACGTATTTTAGGTGAACGTATGAAAAAATAAAGCTAGTACTTGGATTAACTCTGGATCAGATAAAATCCTTAAACTTTTTACCTAGAACAAATTGAGTTCAACTGTTATTGAGGTGGTTATTTACTGACACATCTAAGCATTTTCTAAAGGGATAGGGGTGGAATATAATATAGATTAATTCTTTATATGTTCGAAAAGATAAAATTTTATTACAAGATTCAGTGTTAACATTTTATTTTAACAGTGAGGTAAAATTCCAGGAATTTTGGAAATTTGACACCTTAAGGTGTTATAAATATAATATTCATGATTTATTCTGGTATCTATCTACTTTAACGGGTATAAAGGAACTTATAAAAAGCTTAAGAAAAAAATGTATTACAAAAATCACATGGGGATGAACTGGTAAAGGTCAACTTGACATAATTCAAACATCCTTTACTTGTACTTGCAAAAATCAAGGAATTACCTGAACGGTCAAAATAGTCAAAAGAAGGTGAGAGACTATGAAATGAATTCAACCACCACATCCAATGCATTATCAGCACATCATATGAAAATATAAGAATAGTGATGTTTACTAAGGAGGAAACGTAGTCTCCTACATAAGTCTTACATTTTTGTACTACTATTTATAGTGTGTATTGGAATTTTCACAAAGTTTGAAAAGTAAACAATAATTGATCAAACACTTGGGAACTAGATAAATAATGTTGAGGGTATCTCGCTTTCCCCTCCCCAACTATTGTCAACTATTTTTGGTACAGGCATATTGCCTATAGCATAGGCGCACGTAATATGTAACTATAAAGTTTAAAATAAGAACAAAATATTTTAATTTTAAAATAATTTTAATATGAGTAAAACTGTAGATATAAGCAACGTGACTCTATTGTTACATGTTCAAATACATGATTGGCCCTTTAATACAGTTTTTGTTTTCTCTAGGTTCTTGCACCATTAAAGTAATTGACTTTGTTTATAATGTGCAGTTCAAAAATAAGTTAGTTACTAAACCAGTACAAGTTTTCAAATATAACAATGAAAAAGAACTTAAAAATAATCAAAACGAAAAATAACAACAATATTGAATAATATGTTTTTTATTCGTGTTTCCCAGCAACGAAGCCAATAACACAGCCACGTGCTCCTCTTGTTAGAATTGCTTTTATTTACACGTTAGAGCATATTTACTGCACTGTTCTCACATTTTATAATATACGCCATATTTATATGTAAGTATAGGTGTATAAGAAAGTCATGGTGTCAAGAGCTGGTGTTTAACGCGTCTAGGTTGTTAACAATATGGTATGGAGCCTCAATGGGACACAGCCGTTCTTCTTTCTTAATAAATTATTTATTTCTATATAGCGTATTTAAGCTATTTTTATTTTATACTTTTTTTAAATTAAACCTCTTTAACGTCAATTTAATAACTGTGACCACCAAATTCTAAATAGTAAAATTATAAAACCTACTGATAAAATTAAGAAATTTTCGGTCAGGTGTCTAATACATTCGTTAGTACTGTCTTTCACTTCAGCCCAAGCACTTATGATTTCCGCCAGCCAATTTATTGCGGTGGATGAGTTTTCCTTATGTAACTAATATGTTGTGTAACTAATGCACTCAATGTTACTACGTACTGAAATAAAGTGGTTTGTACTTAAACTAAATGCACTCATAAAATTTAAGGCTGAATCTTCCCAGAATAAGGCCACCATGAGTAACTAAGTTCTGTTATGTTTCATATCGGAGGGAGACACTATCTAGTTCTAATTATTAACGGGTCACAGGTGAAATAATGAAATTAGTTACTTTATAATACATTTCCAATAATGTAGAAATTATTTAATTAATGTCTTTGATGAAGTGTTAATATTTGGTTATCAACGTGATTAATTAATCAACGATAACTAGTGTAATAATCACACGTTCATTTGATACCATTGATTATAATGTCATTTACCAATATAGAACCACGAAGGACAGAAATTTAAATTATTTGTTTAAATTGTATTACTTTAAATATAGGCGTGCGTAGAGTGAAGGTAAGTTCACAACAACTGCACTTGAAAAAAAATATACATATAGTGTGTCCAAAAAGTCACTTCACACTTTTATATATATTTTTTTTTATACACCTCACAAGATTGAGGTTAACATTTGATTAAAGAGTACTTCAACTAGTTTTACGTCATCACATCGGAGTTTGACATGAGCATCGTGAAGTACCCTGCATACGTCCAAGCAAACTTGATCTTCTCCCATACTTTGATCTCGACTTCTTGGGTAATTGACTAAATCGCAGCTCTGGTTCTTGCATTAAACGTTTAATATATATGGAAGTTATGACGATGCACACTTCTATATAAGTAAAAGATAACCTCATTATAAAAAATGAGGTTGATAACATTTTAATTCAGTCCATGTTCACACGTAATAACAACAGCAGTCATATCTCTTTAATTTGTCATCAGGTTTCAAAGCATGCAATATCGGGTTATTAATCATTAAATTGAAGTCTGTAAACTTATTCAAATCTTTGTACACTGTACACTTAGCGATATCCTACTCACGTCCTGAAAGATATATTTGGACTTCTTTATCAAACAGTGAACTCACTCGAAGTCCTACCTGTCCAAGTGTTTTCCAACAAGCTATCTGCTTTCTTAAACTTATCATCCCATCTATAAATGCTGTGAGTCACATGGAGCTCCTTACACACGACATTCGACGATACCACGTTGCATTGAAATACAGGAGTAACTTTGCTAGCCACAAAATAAACTGAAAATTTCTTTTCAAAGTCGCCACGCCTATTTTTTTTACTCTTGCAATCACAATTATTCGGATAAAGGGAACTTTTTAATGAAATTATTACGGTATAAAGGCACTATCACTAGGAGTTCTAACTTTAAAATAAATACTAACTTATAAGTTTATTAACTTGTGAAAACAGTTAGTAGACAAAGTTACAATTACAATAAAATAATAAAGGCTTACTGGTATTTTTATAATAGATGTCTTTAAATAGGTAAGTTTTATTTCTATAGCGCTAAGGAATGATGTTTTGTGTCAATATCATAACCTCTTGATATATTAATTAGTATATTTTTTGCATACAAGTGATCTGATTACATTTTTGAGACATTTTTATCTCTCAAGGGTATTAGCGCCTTGATAGTTTTGAAAAGATTATATTCCAGTTTGCATGCTGGGAATAATGTTTCGGCATTGATATAAAGTGATCTCGAGTAAAACTACTGTGGAATGTAATTTTATTAAAAGATTTTTCCTTACACAGTTTTAATTATTTTACACGCCATATAAAAAGAGCTGAGTGTTTATCATAAAGTTTATTTTAATGTATAACAAACAAGCTTCATGGAAATTACAAACATACATCTGGATTATTTTTATAGCACTGACAAGTACGACAAAGGCAATCACTGTTATTATCCCTTGATAATAATTACATTGGACACCCACCAATTTGTTAAGCCGTTCCAACAAATTCAACTCTGACAAGTGTCATGTTCTCTGAAATGTGCATGTCAGTGAACGCCCATCCTGACCATTGTCCGCCCGCGAGCTGCATCAGGTTTGGTGACACTGACTTTGATTTACTGTGAATTTTCAGATTGTATTTGACGTAACCACTACCAATATTTTCAGAACAATTGTTAAATGATATTTGTGAGAGCAATAGGTTTGGTTTTACAATTTAGCATGTTTCAAGGATTAGAATATGTTCTTTTCATCGATTTACAAACAAGGTATGAGGTTAAGCTTGTAACACATTTTTATGGATTATTACTAAGCTGAGATTTTTAGAGTTATCAAACTTATAACACATAGTATAATTTTTTTGTTTGAAGTTTGTTTTTGACGATGGAAGGATTGTGAACAAAACATAATTTTCCTGATATTTGAAATCGTTCAGTGATACAAAAAATCAGTAATACTACGTCTCGAGATCTGCAATCTGATCTCTTCACGTTGCATGTCATTGTTGGTCTGAAGACTGTCACATGGATTGGGATGAAACCAAAATAATACATCAGGATACACATTTAAAAATGGAAATTAATCGAGGCTTCAAACCTTAAATTGCCTCACCAACCTATTAGTCAACCAAAAGTCGCTTTGATTGCCAATTCTGAAAAAAAAATTAATAAAACGAAAACTAAAAGTATCAAACACATTAGTTATTTGTATTAAACCAATGCGGAGTCACAGGATATTTTTAAGAAGTTCATCTAACATGGACCAACAATAAAAAAAGGCTCCCTCCTGTTCCCTCCTTTTTCCCGCCATCTTTCCTCCCTGACGCTATTTATTATTAGACTCTGGTCAGTCGTACGTGGTTGGTTGGCAAATACAGATCTATTGTGACCTGTATTCTGTAATTTAATTTTAATAATTAGTGCTGTATTTTGTTATTTATTAAGTGCATGTTTTACAGTTATTGAAATTGACACACATCATGGTGGTTGTGATTCCTGACTTATGCTTGTCACAACGTTCTGGTATGATTGTTTTATTTAAAACTAGCTTGTAATTATGTATTAAGTTATTTATTTACCTGAAGAAGATCTCGAAACGCAGTGTTACTGATTTTTTGTATCACAGAACGATGGAAATTATTATTTTGAGATAAAAACTAAAACGTAAGCAGAATGGGACTGTCTTTATCCCTTCCCATGTATCGCCTCCTGCTCCCTTATTTGTTTCAGATGTTCCGCCTCATACGCTGACACAGGAAGTGCCCATATAGCTTTTCCTGTCTTAAATTGGCATTCAATTATGGATTTAAGTTAATTATTAATGATATTCTCGTATACTTATTTCTACGAATAGACGTAACATGGGACAGCTATTCGTCCATAAATAAAACAGCTACCATTCCAACTACTTTATTTATGCCTTCCTGCTATTTTTAATTACCTAATCGTTGGCCATCTACTTTTGTATATTTGCGTTTAAATTTAAACAAACTAATCACAGCAAATCTCATAATACATTTGATATTAGATTAGCTGAGGGATGTTTTACTCCTCTACGTTTGATCTGTGATTGTGTAGTGTATGGTTGGTAATAATATTTATAGATTATTTAATAATTCTAAGATTCTGGAATCATGAAAAATTATTTTAATACTGCAACCGCATAGACCTCCCATGAGTTGATTTTGATAAATGCTACATTGTGAGATACTAATAAATTGGTTTTGGTACAGGTAAGACACATTATTAAATCGAATAGTTAAATTTTATAAAACAATTCAGTTTTAATATTACACCATATAACAATTGTTTCTGGCTGAGATATTAGGGGTATTTATTCACTTTAGCAATATATTTCAGTCGTTTATTAGCAATACATATATTAGCATAGTTTCGAAAATAAAGTTTTTACCATGGCATTGAAAGTATATTAGAGACGATTGATTCTTTATTTTATATACACATTTAACAAGTATGGTATTTGAATTTAACTTGGGTTGAAAGCTGTAAGTATAATGTAGAGAACTGAAGCTATACAGATCTGTGTGTGTGGTTTGGAAAGACCGCAAGCCTGTCTGATGCCAGAATACGCATAATTGATGACGCATCAAAGACATGGTCTCTTTATGTGTACGGTTCCCTTATTTCCAAATAGAATCGTATTCAAATATTTTCATTGTTTTTATGCAAAAAAATTCCATATCGCATCCATGGTTAATATATTTCCAAGTACTATACAAAGCCAATTTGATTTGTATAAACACTCAACCTTAACCTTAATCTTTTTTTAATTGATGATTCTTAAACTTAGCTTGGTATAAAATTCAATCGACATTAGATGGAGTTCGAAATGGCAGGGTACCAAAAACATTTGAAATTAGAAATTATAATGTTATTACTACATATATATAACAGTATATATAGTACTTTTCGTTAATTTTTATTGATAAACAAAATAGAATCCAAAATAATGATCATCAATACGATTAATCTTTTAAAATTCCAAACCACACAATTCATTTATAGAACATAAGGTGGGCAAACATTATATGATTTTGAGATTAAAATGTACAACAGCCCTAATTTATCAATGTTGAATCAGAAGAAAATGTAATATTAAATATTAGGCTTGTATATTATACAGGGTGTTCTGAAAAAAGGTGCCCATAAGTCAGGGCGTGATTCCTCACATCAAAATAAGAAAAAAAGGTTTAATTAACATAGGTCCGAAAATGCTTAGTTACCAAGTTATACAGGGTGAAAGATTTCGTCTGAATTTCAGTTCCCCTGCTGCAACGAAGCCCTACGGGTATTTGTTGGCTGTTAATTAAGATGTACAATTTAGCGTACTTTATGTAAAATGAACTGAAAAATTGAATAAAACCGTTTCCAGACCTGTAGCTGTAGTAATTTTTAAGATATGTGACGAAATACGCGAAACTTGGTCCCGAAAAACAAGTTACATTTAGGTTTGAAGCAGATTTACTATGTTAAATGTACAATAAACACAAAATATTTTTTCACGGTACTTGTAGAAAATTTAATTTCGAAGAGAAAGATGTAAAATAAGTCTATAATAGACAAACGCAAACTTTAAAAAATAATCCTTAATTACATACAAAACGCATGAAAAATAGACAAAATCTGTTAAGCTCTCTACAAATGTAATATTGAAATTAAAACAGCTGTTTTATTAAAACAAATTAATGAGTTACTATTATTTTTTATCAAGTAAATATTTTTAACAATCATACATAAAAAGTTATCTGAATTATCATTCAACAAAAAAGTTACACTTGTCCTAAAAAAACTAACCACGTCAGAGTAGATGTTCAAAATGTTTCCCCCTCATTCAAAATACAAGCATCCAGCCGTCTTCTCATAGACTGCCGAACTCTTTCGAAGATCCCAGGTGTCTCACGTATCCTTTGAATCCCGTTAACAATCATTATTATTCGCAACTCTTCTATGGTATCCACAGGCGAGTCGTAGACAAGCGTCTTTAAATGTCCCCATAAGAAAAAGTCTAGAGGATTGAGGTCAGGTGACCTTGCAGGCCATGCTACTGGGGCTCCTCGACCAATCCATCTGTTTGGATATGCTTCATTTAAAAAATTCTCTTACTTGTAATGTGTAATGAGCTGGAGCTCCATCCTGCATGAACCACATGTTGTTGCGTGTGTATAGTGGCTACTCGAAGATGTGCTGTATTTAAAACTAGCTTGTAATTATGTTTAGATGTTACTTGATAAAAAATAATAGTAACTCATTAATTTGTTTTAATAAAACAGCTGTTTTAATTTCAATATTACATTTGTAGAGAGCTTAACAGATTTTGTCTATTTTTCATGCGTTTTGTATGTAATTAAGGATTATTTTTTAAAGTTTGCGTTTGTCTATTATAGACTTATTTTACATCTTTCTCTTCGAAATTAAATTTTCTACAAGTACCGTGAAAAAATATTTTGTGTTTATTGTACATTTAACATAGTAAATCTGCTTCAAAACCTAAATGTAACTTGTTTTTCGGGACCAAGTTTCGCGTATTTCGTCACATATCTTAAAAATTACTGTAGCTACAGGTCTGGAAACGGTTTTATTCAATTTTTCAGTTCAATTTACATAAAGTACGCTAAATTGTACATCTTAATTAACAGCCAAAAAATACCCGTAGGGCTTCGTTGCAGCAGGGGAACTGAAATTCAGACGAAATCTTTCACCCTGTATAACTTGGTAACTAAGCATTTTCGGACCTATGTTAATTAAACCTTTTTTTCTTATTTTGATGTGAGGAATCACGCCCTGACTTATGGGCACCTTTTTTCAGAACACCCTGTATATGATATGGTTTTATAATAGTATCATAGAGTAAACTATACTTTTAAATATTTTTTACTACACAAGAAAATAAATAAAACTGATCGTGGTCACCAACTATCAATAAATGTGATTAAACTTCTGCAATGATTGACATATTACAAGCTGACAAATGCAGACGTGTTCCGACACCAAACATTGATTAGCACTGGTATGGGACTCTTTCCAGTCAAGTTCATAACATTTGTAATATATACTTTTTAACAGTATAAAAACCAGTAACGCGGCCTTTGACAAAACATTTAAGGGATTTTAAGTTTATCAAGTACAATTTGATAAAATTTTTCTTACCTTTACGTAGTTTTTACAAGATTGTAGATCTTCTATTAGTTTTTATCATTGATGTTTGTAAACATAATTATATTATTCTAAACTAATTTATTTTTAGTTATATAAATAACGTGGGTATTCATATTCAATATTTCACTTTGTACTAAGTTCATAAGAATGGCAGTGTGAAGCACAATGTTTGGACATTTGGTGCAAGGTTCAAATAATATTACTCTAAACACATTGTGGTAGTTACACATTGTGTATAAATTACACAAAATAATAATAATTTTTTAGGCATTCTAGCTAAGAATTTGACAAATTTATAGTCTGAAATGTTAGAAAATTAGGGTTACTTAAAGGCGATATTGTTAGACGTTTTTTTATTGACACATGTAAGTAAATTTATACTTAATCAATATAGTAGCAGTTGTATCAAGGAATATTTTTACTGTAGTAGTTGCAAAACAGTGAACCGTTAAAAGGAATGTATTGAATAAATAAAAATTTGCTAATCTATTAATGTTGTTACAAACTACTGGAAAGAAATTATATTGAAGAAATATTTAATAAAACATAAATAAATTGTAATGAAAAATTATTGTAGAGGGAAGT